>NW_006288443.1:171045-172860 GCF_000327345.1 Myotis davidii
AGTGGAAAACTGAAAAGTCATCAGTAAAATGTTGCTCCAATGGCAAGAAAGAAAGTCTTTTTTGCATCAAATTGTGACTGGCGATGATAAGTGGATTTATTTTGAGAATCCCAAATGCACGAAAACATGGGTTGATCCAGGTCAACCATCAACATCGACTGCAAGGCCAAATCGCTTCAGAAAGAAGACAATGCTCTGCGTTTGGTGGGATCAGGAAGGTGTGGTGTATTATGAGCTTCTAAAACCAGGTGAAACTGTTAATACTAATCGCTGCCGACAACATATAATCAATTTGAACCATGCTTTGATTGTGCAATGACCAGAATGTGCCAGAAGACATGGCAAAGTAATTTTGCTTCATGACGACGCACCATCACACACTTCAAAACCAGCTAAGGACACGTTAAAAGATTTTGACTGGAAGTATTAACCCACCTGTCATATTCACCAGACGTTGTTCCTTCAGATTACCACTTGTTCTGATCGATGGCACACACACTTTCTGAGCAGCACTTCAAAACATATGAAGAAGTGGAAAATTGGGTCTCTGAATTGTTTGCCTCAAAACAAGAAAAGTTCTATTGGGACGGTATCCACAAATTACCTGAAATATGGGGGAAATGTGTAGCTAGTGATGGACATTACTTTGAATAAAACACTTTTGATGTTTCTCTTGAAATTATTGTGTTTTCTTTAATTATAGAATCCACATTATTAACCAGTACACCTGGCAGCTAATAATCACACCTCCTAACAAGTCAACCATTCATTCATTGTAACCGTCTCCTAAAAAAATGCATAGTCCTCGCTTTGCTTTGTCATGTAATGGCTTGTGTTATACATACCTACAGGTCAACTCATATAGAGGCATCTGCTTATTTAGTTTTCCTTTCAATTTCTTTTCACATCTTTTTTTCTCCTCAAAATTAACCACCAATAGTTTGAGTTGATCTGTCTGCCCTTTTTCTTCATATTTTCAATAGCTTAATTTCTCCTATTGTACAGATCTATATTTTGTTTTATTAAAAATGCCCAGGTTTCTCTATCTGATATTTCAATATTTTAAGTAGTCAAAGATCTTCTTTTGCTCTTGCCAGAGTGTCATCACTGAGAAGTTGCAACCAGGCTCAGACTACATATCAATATTCTGGGGTTTTTTTCCAATCTACATTTCGCTTAAATGTGATATGTATGTACTTTTAATACACATGTAGTAAGGGACAAAATAAGCAGCCTTTACTTCTACCATTTTCTAACCTGCATATTAATTAAGTGTAGAATTCTGGTCACAGAACATTACTACTAATAGTCATAATAAATACTAGAGGCCCAATGCACGGAAATTCGTGCAAGAGTGCAAGAGTAGCCGAAACCGGTTTGGCTCAGTGGATAGAGCGTCGGCCTGCGGACTGAAAGGTCCCAGGTTCGATTCCGGTCAAGGGCATGTACCTGGGTTGTGGGCACATCCCCAGTAGGAGATGTTCAGGAGGCGGCTGATCAATGTTTCTCTCCCATCGATGTTTCTAACTCTCTATCTCTCTCCCTCTCTCTCTGTAAAAAATCAATAAAATATATTAAAAAAAAAAAAAAGAGTGCAAGAGTAGGCCAGCCTTCTCACAATCCAATACTGCTGGCTCCTCACCCTTCTGCCTGCCTGCCTGATACCCCCTAACTGCTCTCCCCTGTCAGCCTGATCACCCCTAACCGCTCTGCCTTGGCCCCCACCACTGTAGCTTTGTCTGGAAGGATGTCTGGAAGATGTCTGGCCTATCTGGTCTAATTAGCATATTACCCTTTTATTAGTATAAATGCCAA
>NW_006288443.1:173367-182019 GCF_000327345.1 Myotis davidii
ATAGATGTGCAGGAGGCAGCTAATCGTGTTTCTCTCTCATCGATGTTTCTAACTCTCTCTCTCTCCCTTCCTCTCTGTAAAAAATCAATAAAAAATAAAAATTAAAAAAATTTTAAAAAAATAAAACATAGCAGTTGTAGTAGTAGTAATAATAATTTGTATTTGTATGGAATTCAGTAAGTGCTAGACACTTACATGTATTAGCTAATGGAATCTTCACAACAACCAGGCAGGCCAGCTTCCAGTTTGTATTCCTAACCACTGTGCTAGCCTGCCTTCCAATGGTGTGGTCTATTATAGATTCTGCACAGTGTAAAATAATACTAACCAAAATTCCCAGTGAATGAAACTTCTATTCATAGGGCTCATCTTTATGAGAAAAGCATGTGTCAGTCACAGTCCCAACAGGAATGAGTGGGCACACTCAAAACAGGATAATTGTTGAAGATATATTTACATATATCTTCAAATATCTTCAAGTCTTTATAAAGACTATTTACAGAGCCCTGGCCGGTTTTGCTCAGTGGATAGAGCCTCGGCCTACAGACTGAAGGGTCCCAGGTTCGATTCAGTTCAAGGGCATGTACCTTGGGTGCAGCAGGCACATCCCCAGTAGGGGGTGTGCAGGAGGCAGCTGATCGATGTTTCTCTCTCATCGATGTTTCTCTCTATCCCTCTCCCTTCCTCTCTGTAAAAAAAAAAAGAAAAAAGAAAAAAATCAATAAAATATATTTTTAAAAAAAGACTATTTACAGAATTGAAAGTATGGGGGGATTATGAAAAATGGTGCTATAACTGTGCCTTAGTAGCAGCTAAGTTATAATCTCCCCCTGGATCTGTAGGGACTAGGGGAGGCCAGTTTCTGGAATCAAGAAGGGGGAACAATTGTGAAGGGAGCCACTGTGAGAGGTCAAGTGTCACATCCAGCTCAATGTTGTCTGAGTTAATGAACCTTGAAGGAAGGAGCTAGAGGAAGAAATACCATGACTTCTCTTTCCCCTCTCCAATCTCCTCTTGGGGCTTCCATATTAGGAAGTCAGGTGGGTGGCAGGTATCCATTGATGTGGCTGTAGAATAAGAAGGCGGGGTGGAAAATGGTAAGGATTGGGGATGTGAGACAGTATCCTGGCACAAGTCCATTTTGAAATATGACAAAATGAAAAACATGCGCAGCATACATGCCCATCACTATCTTCTCTCTTGGGAGAATAAATATTTGCCTTTCAGAGAAAACAAATAAAAACCTATAAATTAGGTAGTAATATAGATTCTCTCTCTGCCAGGCAATTCAGCTGACTGTGTCTCATATATATATATAAACTTAATTTTATAATTTTCCTTGATTATAAATGAATTTCTACATGATTTCCAAATACCTACCACATGCTTATGACTCAATTCTGTTCCAAGTTCATCCTGACAACATTTGGCTTTTTCTAAGGTTTAACTGTGTCTTTCAAAGCAAATCTCCAGGTAGTCATGTCACACAGAATAAAGAAAGCATTTCCTCTTCCCCATCATGCCGCAGCATTTTGCTTTCTGATATTGGACACATGCCATGCATTTTGCATTAGCTCTGTGGCAAATGTCTAGTGCTACAATCCAAGCACCAGTGCTCATTAGCCTTTTCAGGAGCTTGGAGATGAGAGTTGGAAAAGTACAACTTGGAGAAATCATTCTCAGTGAGTAAGTAGCAATTTGCCAAGCAGACAAAAAAGCTGAGGAAGAAGGAGATGGGAACCCAAAGAAAGTTGTCTGAGTTAATGAACCAAAGTCTGAGCCCATGACAGCAGAGGGGGAAAAAATAAGGCAAAGAACTCCTGACACAGAACTTGCTACAAAGAATAAAAGGGAGAGGATCTGTGAGCTGTTCCCTGTAAGTTCACTGCTGCTTAGTGCCTATGTTGAAAGAGAAAGAGCCAAGTGACTGGGGAGTGAACCAGGACCATTCTGACAGATGAATGGAGGGAAGATCATCTGGGGGCCGTGTCATGTGGCAGGAGGGCCAGGCACCCAGCGCAAAAGCCAAAGTGTCTGCCCAACCTGGGCAGAAATGCCTCCAATTAGAAGGATATGACACAACTAATGCCGCCCATACCTGCTCTATCCCCACCCTCATCCAACACACATCCATAGAATTATGAATGCCCCAGGCACAGAGTCCTGGTCCCCTCTGGCTTTACTTACCTATTCTGTGCTTGCGCAGCATAAAAAAAAAAGTTATATTTTAGCCCAAGCTGAATACCACAGAATATTGTGTGGATGATTGAACAATCAAGCCCACTGAGTGTCTCTTTATCTGACATGATAGAGCCTGAGGAAGAATTAAGGACAGTCTTGCCACTGGTCCACTACAGTTCTGGTCACCAAATTCAACATGTGTGTGTTTTTTCTCCACACCACCAACCAATTCTCAGACACCAGCTGGGTGTCCTACAATTCAACTACAGCCTGACACGATCCCACATGTTAAAGGCTTGATTCTACAAAACTGCTTCCTCTCACTTTAGACACAAGTGGTAAGTAAAGGTTGTCACCTGTGTTTCTGACCAATACACTATAGATCTGGAGGCTCCAATGGTCCCTATGTTGGGTTTGATTCATTTTCTAAAGTGACTCACAGAACTCAGAGAAACATTTACTCAATAGATAGCCCATCCATTACAAAAGGAGGAACAGCCAGATGGAAGAGATGCATAATGCAATTTACTACACCACTCTCCCCAAAATTCTACAAGTTCCCCAATTTGGAAGCTCTCCAAATCCCCTCGTGTGTGTGTGTGTGTGTGTGTGTGTGTGTGTGTGTTTATGGAGACTTCATACATAGGCATGATTAATAAAATCATTTGCTATTGATGATTGAACTCAATATCCACCTCCTCAAGGGGGATGGCACTAAACTTCCAACCTTCCACTCACAAGGTTTGTTCCCCAGGCAGCTAGTTTGCATCTTTAGGAGCTTAGTCACCTCATTAACATAACAAAGGAAAACTCCAAAGGTTTTAGGAGCTCTGTGCCAGGAACTGGAATGGAACAATGGCAAATATATATTTCTTGTTATACATCACAATATCACATCCACAAAAGCAAGAAATGGCATCTTAATCATAGAGGGCTGTAGACATACTAGAAACTTGTCTTCATCATTGGAGTTTTCTCTATTAAAAGAATATATAGTTCCAATGTTTGTCCAATATGTTTAAAGTTGATATAAGCAGTAAGCCAAATGAGTCTGCCAGTATGAAAAGCCCTTGTAACAGTGAGGAACTGTAATCCACCCCACCACTCTTTTTGACTTTTTTATGTAAATTCTGACCCTAACATGTAGCTTTTAGATAAACAGCATCCTATATAATAAAAGCCCAGAGACCAAAACGGCGGAACAACCAGAACAACCAGAGACCAGAATGACCGCAGCCCCTCACCCCAGCCAACCCCGCCCCCAAGCAGGGACCCCCACCCCAATCTGGGGCCCCCATCAGGGCAGGCTTGCAAGCCCCCACCGGTGCACCAGGCCTCTATCCTATATAATAAAAGGGTAATATGCAAATTGACCCTGACAGCAGAATGACCAGAACGACCACTGGATCAGTCACTGTGAGGTACACTGACCACCGCTTAGTTCCTTTCCCCAGCTGGCAGTCTCCAATCACCTGATGGTGAACAGGGAACTGGGGTGGGTGGCAGCAGGGGCCGAGGCCAGCTGTGGGCAGCTGGGGAAGATAGCCCTGATTGCAGGCCAGGCCTAAGGACCATACCCACGCACGATTTCATACGCTGGGCCTCTAGTGTTTATATAAGAATCCTAGGAACTGTTCACCTGACCTGGCAGACTTAGGACAGAGGGCTTTGCTCACAGATAACCACTCACTTTGTCATCGCTGCTAATCTCATTTGCAGTCATTGTTCCGTGCTCCCTGCTCCTCTGTGCCTGCTACTCCCACCTCTGTGCCCACTGCTCAGTGATAAGTGCTATCGGAATGATGTGTGAGGGGGTGCTCCGCCACCCAGCCTGCCACAGCCAAGGTCCAGGCCATCGCCGACAAGATGAATTTCCAGCTGGAGGAGAAGGAAAACAAGAAGTACCTCATTTTCAAGGCCACAGAGTTTAAGAGCCAGTTCGTCACGGAGACTAACTACTTTATAAAGGTTCAAGTTGAAATGATGACTTTGTACACATTCAAGTGTTTTAAATTCTCCCACATGAAAACAAAACTTCAGCCTTGCATGCTTATCAGGCCAAGACCTAACATGATGAGCTGACCTATTTCTAGTTTCAGATTTTGAATTGAACCTTCATCCATGTGTTTCTCCGTCACGTGTTCACGTGTGGGAGTCATAAAAGAAGGATGTCTCTATACTGTGCCACTTTCAATGGAGGGGCTATTCTACACCAATCTGGTGCCTCTGTTTCTGATTTTAATAGCATGATTTTCCTCCCAATCAATGAGCTTAACTAAATTGCTTTCAAAGAGGGCTTAGGTGATCTCTAAATACATATATTTTTAAGTCTGCAAAAAAAGAAAAAGAACCCTAGTAACTAACTTCAAAGGGTACAGACTCTGACCTTCAATCATCCCAGTTCCAGGAGATTTGCTGATCCTCAAATGTAGAACCAGATCAAGATGATGCACATCAGACCATCACTTGACCAGTTTCAAGATCCTTATCGGAATGGACCGTGCTGGTCTGCACATGGAGAACTTTGAAATCTCCTCCTCTTGATTTATTTGTTCTGCTTTCCCTCTTCTTTCTTATAAAAACCTCTTTCTCCACTGAGATGTTGAGATGGGCTTTGGACAAGAGTTCCCCAACTTCTCAGGTGACTGGCACTTGAATACACCTCTTTCTTTTTTCTTCCCGGTACCTGTCTTACAAGTTTGGCTTTTGTGGCAGCAGGCAGCTGAACCTCAGTTCTGGTTACATTATGGAAATTATGTAAAAGAATTGTGGAAGTGGTGCCTTACAGCTCTATCAATGAGAACCTTCATTAAGAAGATAGGTGTGTCCTTCCATTCCTCCTCCCAGGGGCAGGAAAAATAAGTGGGAGAAGCCTCTGGTACTTTGGTAAAGAGAACTTATCAGGCTGCTACCATTATCTCCCCTACTTATTGGGATCCCAGGAAGAATGGGGTCAAGATTTAACATGCAAACATTTCGTCAGTCCTGGAGAACACTGTAAAGTACTTGTTTTCATCATCTTTTCCTTGATACCTTCCATTAGGAATTTCTGTTACATTATTATATCCCTGCCTTATCTAGGGCCACACCACATTCTGAAAATTTCTCCAAATTATCAAAAATTTCCTGATCCAAGTGCCATTCCTAAGACCGTTTTTTTTCTGATAAACAATCTGATAAATAAATTTTGTGAAATGAAGTTGAAATATATACATTTAAACTCAGAATGGCTAAATATCTAAATTTTTTTCAAAAACAAACTTTATTCTAAAATGATCATTACTGTCTTTGGTGGCTTCATACTGTGTCATGTTAGTTAAGTGGACATTGTGTTTGCCAGTAGACTTTGCCTATGTGGTTCTGGATTATGGTTGGTCACAGGTGAAATATTCATGGGAGTTAGAAGATAGAGGTTACATAGTAGCAAGGTTTACACTTAAGACATCAGCTACGCCGAAACCGGTTTGGCTCAGTGGATAGAGTGTCGGCTTGCGGACTCAGGGGTCCCAGGTTCGATTCCGGTCAAGGGCATGTACCTGGGTTGCGGGCAGATCCCCAGTGGGGAGTGTGCAGGAGGCAGCTGGTCGATGTTTCTCTCTCATCGATGTTTCTAACTATCTCTCTCCTTTCCTCTCTGTAAAAACTCAATAAAATATATTTAAAAAAAAAAAAGACATCAGCTACTATTGCCATCACTGATCTGTAGCTCACCTTGTTGGTAGGAGACAAGCCAGGCCTCAGCTCTTCCAACTCCTGCGATGTAGGCTCCTCTGACTTTTCAAGCCCTAAGCTGGATGTGTGTGTGTACTTTTATGGTGAAGGTACCAGTGTTACCAAACTAAAGGGGTTTGTTTGCTTGCACATATCAAAGCCCAATAAGACTCGAACAGAAGTTTGCAACAAAGAAAGTAAAGATTTATTTAAGAAAATGGCACCAAGCCTAGATACACGGGTAATTTAGCATCTAAAGCCTGGCTCCCCCATAGCCTCTAGGGCAGTGGTTCTCAACCTTCTGGCCCTTTAAATCCAGTTCCTCATGTTGTTACCCAACCATAAAATTATTTTCATTGATACTTCATAACTGTAATGTTGCTACTGTTATGAATAGTAATGTAAGTATCTGATATGCAGGATGGTCTTAGGCAACCCCTCTGAAAGGGTCATTCAACCACCAAAGGGATCGCGACCCACAGGTTGAGAACTGCTGCTCTAGGGGATAGATTATTTAGTGGGGAAATCATTAGTCGTGGTGATTGAGGATGCTAAGGTCATGGGCTCCACTGATTGGTTGGGGCCAGGGGAGGGAGTAGTTGATCATTGCATCAGGTCCTGATGTCAGCAATGCTTCATTCTGTCTAGTTTCCTGAGGGTAGGTTTCTTCCAGTTTTATGAGCCTGGGACCAAAACACAACTGAGGTCAACATGTTATCTTCAGTTTGACTGAACCTCTGTTCCTTGGATCAACAGATCTGAGGCTTTATTCTTAAGACAGTTTGACACTGACTAGAACCTAAAGTCCTAAGGCCTTAATGATTATAGGAATGGAAGGGCAGTATGTGCAAAAGTGTAAGGATCTGATTAAAAGGAAGCAAGGAAATCATGGTGCTATTAGACTGGACAAAACTAACTTGAATTAAGGAATGCGTCCTATAAAAGAAATGAAGTTCCTGTGCATCTGCACCAGAATCTTCTGTCACCACATCGTAACAACTGGAGGTAGTGACCTTCAGATGTAAGTTCCACTTTGTCCTCATGGGTTCAAGTTGATCCTTGAAGACGGTAGTTCGTCCTTGCTCTTCCCAACTTCATGTTCTGATCTCCTTCTCCATTGCCAAGCCCTGCAGAGTTCCTTCAGGCCTAGCACCTGGCTTAAACTGCTCCCACAATTGCACAGGACTTGATCGAACCCTGACGGATGCACTGAAACACACTTAGATTTGGCAATTAAAGGTATCCTGTTTCCTTCCAATTTAAAAATAGACTCTGGGAGAATACTCATTAAAATGTCCCCTTAAAGTGACTCCTGAATGCCTGAATCAGGTAATGTACCCACACTGACATCTTGTCGGTATGACCTTCTTTTTATTAGTGGAGAAAAGAATAGTTCCACTTCATTATACTCTTCTCCTTCTCCTCTTATATTCTATAACTTCTATGAAAACTCTATTATCTGAGCCAGCCAGACCTGGTTCTTGTTAGAAGAAGGATGGTTTTGTAATTTAGAAAACCCTCTTCTCTCTCAATAAAGCCTTGCTCAGAAGACACTGTCCCTTTGGAACCTATAAAATGCCAATTTGAAGCTAGAGTTGAACAATGACCTCTTCTAAGCTTCCCTGAAACAAATAATGACCCCTGAATTGATGTTATTTAGGTAATAGAGACAATTTAGGATAAACATATATGAATGTAATATCTCAATATTATTTTTGCATTATGCCTTCCAATATTTTAATTGTTATATGCAATCGGTTATAAAGATAATAGGTAGAAGTGAAATAACAACTTCTTATATCCATGGATGCTTAGAATTAGAAAGGACCACAAGGTTGGGTGGGTGACCACACATGTTTCTGACAGGAATCGCATTTGGCTGTTTGTGAGTGAGATTAGAACTGCAAGAGGCTATAAAAAGTTGCAAATGTATTTTTTCTTTCAGATTACAAACAAAAGGAAGTCAGTGGTCCAGGATGATAGGCCATCGGGGACTGAGGCTGTTTCTGCCTTTCTGCTCCACCATACCAAGTATGTTTCTTTCACCCTTAAGGTCATGTCATCACCCTAAAAACAGCTGGAGCTACAGCCAACACATCTGCATTCCAGGCATGAAGCCAGGAGAGGGGAAGGGCAAAAAGACTTTGCCAGAAGTTCCATCCAATGATTGCTCTTTATACCCCAATGCTTCTTATCTGCAAGGGAAGCAGAGTAATATAATTTCTCATCTGAAACATTAATTCCAGATCCCATTAATAAGATGGAAGAAGAGAATAGATACTGGATAAGCCTTGAGCTGACGTTTCTATACCATACCTCTACCAAATTGTCATCCAGTTTCTGGCTGATCATCTCCAGAGACAAGGAAATCTGCCACAACCAAGAGCAAACCAATCCAATAGTAGACTGACTTTTTCCTATGTCCACCTGAAATCTGCCTTCATGGTACTTCTACTGAATCACTTTCTCTGCCCTATGCCATTGATGAGAACAAAAGTATTTCTCTTCAACACTTGCACTTCAAATTCCTGAAGACAAATGCATTTCCCCCCAAACTTCCCCTTGTTTTTCCTGTTATTTTGTTTCATTGTATTTGTTCTATCAGACTTTGTTTGAACTTGTCTGGATGAATTCTGTTCTGGATTCAACTCCCTTTGAAATGTTCCTCTTAAGGCAGGGATCTCAAGATTGAACATGATATTCCAGGTATTGTCCCAGTTCTAAGAAAGTGATTGAAGTGACCACTTTATTCTTAGTCCA
>NW_006288443.1:182365-183907 GCF_000327345.1 Myotis davidii
CCGAGGTCACTACTCTACTGTTCTGTTAAGCTACAAGGAAGTAACTGAAGGAGATTATCCTAAGTAAAGATTATGTAGCTTAAGCGTGATTGTTCGTAGTTAAGGTGATTAACTACCCGCCTGGCACTTAGTTAAGAGGTTTTACTGATTTATTCCCTTCCTTAGTCCTGTTAATCCCTAACTCCAGGGGAAAATCCCCACCTGGGGAAACAACCTTTCTCGGGAAGGTGGCCCTGGTTAGAACACATAGCGCTAAGAAGGGGAGCAAACATATTAAGAACAGTATGCCATATACGCCAGGTCCCTTGAAACATATCCTGTGCAGATGTTTCTTCCCTGCAGAGACTGTGTCAAGCAACAAGGATGGACTGGCCTCTGGCAATAAACCCATGGCTTAGAATGAGAATAACATAAATATCAAGGCAAGAAAAGACTCTCAGAGTATGTTTAAGTCTAACTCTGACCTTCTGTCAGCGTGGACCAGACCCTCTTTTTGTCATATGCTGCCGGAGTTTGAGCTGGTTTTCATCTACGTGAGAACAGCACTCAGGAGAAAGTAAGTGCCTTTGGCTTCAATGACTGAATGAGAATTTGGAGGGAAAGGATCCCCAGATGCAGAAGGAAGAGCACACATGCAGCTCGGCTGTGATTGCTGGAAGGCTGGGCTTGCTGAGGACCAGAGATGCTGATAATAGATTCCCACCTTAACCAAGTTGTCCACATTACAGGGAAAGTGGGGTGTTCATCAAACCACTCAGAGGCCAACCAAGCCAAGGTGGTCCATACAGTTAGCCCAGATGCTCTGAAGACATCTGAGTATGCCTGTCAAAGAAATTTTCCAGAGAAACCTGGCCCAATTCAAATTCAAGTCACCAGCAAGAACAGCAACTTCATCCATTTCAGGTTGTCCACGTTACAGGGAAAGTGGGGTGTTCATCAAACCACCCAGAGGTCAACCAAGCCAAGGTGTCCATACATTTAGCCCAGATGCCCTGAAGACATCTGAGTATGCCTGTCAAAGAAATCTACCTGTTAAAACTATGATGCCTAATATGAGTTATCATTGATGTTCCTGATAGATTAATTCACATTATACTCAAGTAATTTCTTTCTTGAATTGAACCCAAACTAGTCATTCAGTGCAAGCAATATGAGCAACTTTTGTGTGCTAGAGTCTGCACTAACCACTTGAAGTATAAAACTAAATGGCATGAGCCAAACCAGTTTGGCCTGCGGACTGAGGGGTCCCAGGTTCGATTCCAGTCAAGGGCATGTACCTTGGTTGGGGGCACATCCCCAGTGCGGGGCATGCAGGAGGCAGCTGATCGATCTCTCTCATCGATGTTTCTAACTCTATCCCTCTCCCTTCTTCTCTGTAAAAAATCAATAAAAATATATTTAAAAAAAAAAAAACTAAATGACATGATTCCTGTCCTCAAGAAATTTACAACCTAGTGGCAGAAAATAAAATTTAAATATGATCATTTTATTACAATTTCAAGTCAGCAAACTAGTTTAAGTACAAGCAAAAAGTGTGTGTGT
>NW_006288443.1:185104-188805 GCF_000327345.1 Myotis davidii
ACTGTCCATTTCTCATTCTATAATCTGCATGCCTTGGTTCAACAGTGAGGAGCTGCATTCTGCATGTCATAATAAACAATCCGCCACTCACCTCTACCTACCTACACACTATCATTGGCATTAAACATAGTGATCACTGTTGGATACCCTTTACCTATTCCATGTGTCCCTCATCAGTTTGAGTGACTTTTTTCTTCCTATTTTCAACATCTCTGACTCTTCAAAGCACCACCCTTGCTACTAAAGCTGTTCTGCCCTCAGCTACCCAGAGCAGGGATCTTCTAGGGCCGACTTTACACAAGGGGTAACCACAGTCCCCAGTCACCTGCAGGGGTCAGGCTGGAGCCACCCTTCCCAGGTGCCTGTAGTTACACCTTGCTTGACTCCAGTGTCAAAAAATAAATAAAATAATTATAAAAATGAATAAATAAATAAAAATTATGTAGCTATTCAAAATAAGAATTTGAAAAGGCATTGTACTGAAAAGTGAGCAGCTTTAGGCAACACTGCTCTACTCAGATTATGTTCATGTAAAAATACTGTATATTTCAGTGAAAAACAACCTACTGATGTCCTATTTTCCTAGTGTAAGAAATTTGTTAATGGTGTCTTGAAAATGAAACTGAGCATCAGGCAATTGTTACATCTGGTGTGGCAGCCATCATGGTGCTAGAAATATTAAACCTAACAAGCAGCCCGGCTCAAGCTGTGCTCTATGACACAACTTGAACTTCCAAGTGGAGCATCTGTCCTATCCACTGCAGTGATGGGCAGGATAAACCTGTTACTTATAACATGATGGGCAAAGGACATAGAACACACAAACACAAAAAAATGGCTATTTTATGAGAACTCTAAGGTTTTCTTTAGGCTCTGGTGAACTCTTGGTGGTGAATAAACAATAACAAAAAATCAAACAGGCCTCAGCTAAAAAGAGTTTATTGCTTATAATGAAAAAGTGTTCAAACTGTCATATCAAATCTGTTTCTTGCTAATGCTGAATTCTTTCTTTGACATTAACTTTTTTTTCAGAAAACCTCTCTCCAGGTGTTAAAGATTGGCACAAGCCAATCAAGGCATAGAGTCTACCACCTCAGCAACCCTATCAGAAAGCCACCTCCTTCCTGTAGGTTCAAGCTGAAGCCCAGGCCAGCGTTCCCTGGGTGAAGACCCCATGCCCTTGCCCTAACAGTCACAGGCCTGTGGTTGGCCAGGCTGGGGTCATGAGTCTGTTCTAGAGAAAAGGGAAAAGCAAAATTAGTCTTGAAAATGTAGGAGTTTTTCCAAAATAACAAACATGACTCTGTTAGCAGAGTAAGGAATACAGGACATACCAAATGATCCGATGTGCACTACAACAAGGTCATAGAAGCTAAAATGAAAAATAAAGCCCTCGTTCTTCTAACCCAAAGTGCGTATGATGCATCACAGGTCAAAATTCTGCAATTCTTTTAGCCATTGCGCGCATGAGAGAGAGAGAGAGAGAGAGAGAGAGAGAGAGAGAGAAGCAGAGACATACAGACAAAGAGAGAGGATGTTTTATCAGTGAAAGTTTGAGAAAAAAATGTTCTTTCCTCAACCATTAAGCCTAGATTTAATTCTGTATAAGGAATGATAAAAGGGGGTTGCTCATTCCAATCTAAATGTATTCTGGTGAATCTCGATGAGTAGGAGGAGAGATATTAAAATTGTGAAATCCAAAATTTTAGATTCAACCCAGTTGTGTCACTCAACCTGTTTCTATTTGATACTTGGCTAAGCTGATGATCTGTGTTTGTGCAGTAGCACATAAGCAGTCATGGGTTGGGAATACCAGCTAGGTTTAGAATACTGTCAATCAATAAATAGGTTCTTAATGTTCGCTGTGGGGCAGGCGCTATGCTGAATGCTCTGGGAGATGCTATATATTTTTTAAACATGATTCTTAGCTTTAAGGGCCTTACTATTAAGCTGCATAAATAAAACTAACATGCATGAAACCAAGCTAGATCATATTTAAGAATGGCAAAACCTAAGTCTAAATATATTCCCAATGCTATGGAAACTCAGGGCAGAGTTTGGTACATTGTTATAACGTGAGAGTGAAGGATCCACCACTTTCTGCGCATACAAACTTAATCATGAGAGAGTAAATAAATAGAAAGACTAAATTATTAAATTCTGACCAGATTTTTAGCACTTTATTTTATAGTTGTTTATAAGAAATGCATAAACAAACATTTCTTTTTATTTTTAATTGACTTTTAGAGAGAAAGAAAGGGAGAGGGAGGGAGGAAGGGAAACATCAATGTGTGAGCACAAGCTAGATCGGCTGCCTCCTGTATGCCCACTACCAGGGATTGAGCCCATAGCGAGGGTATGTGCCAGAATCAAACTGGCAACCTTCCAGTGAATGGAACGATGCTCAACCAACTGAGCCATACCGACCAGGCCAACAAACCTTATTTTGTTTTCGGACTATTTCTTCTGTCAGACTTGAACCTTTCAAAACATTTCATGAAAGATAAAATGATGCTCAAAGAATCAAGAATAAAAGAAAACAAGCAAACAATACAAAAAAAAAACCCTCATGGACATAGACAACAGTGCTGTGATTGTAGGTGTGGGGGAGGGGGAAGAGAGTATGGGAGTGATGGAGGAGAGTTGACTTGGGGTGCTGAAGACACAATACAGTGTACAGATGATGTTTTGTGGAATTGTGCACCTGAAACCTGTATAATTTTGTTAACCAGTGTTAAATAAATTTAATAAAAAGGTGACAAAAGATAAGAGAAAATCTCAAGCAGATTGGAGAGATTATGCACACATCAAAAAAATAGTATCTCTATCAAATCACTAATTTTCACTTTTTAAAAATCCAATCTTCTGCAATACCTGGCATAAGCAAAGGTTTGTTGCATAGAAACTAAGACAGAGTCTCTCTGTAAGAATTCACAGCATTTATTAGAATTTGGTGTGTGTTTCCTATATGGCACCTCATTTCTTGGCTCAAGTACGGATTTGTTTGAGCTGTTCCCAGGCCAGGCGGTGTGCCTGGTCTCTGAGGCTGCGGAGGCCCTAACCCAGTGGTTCTCAACCTGTGGGTCGCGACCCCTTTGGGGGTCGAACGACCCTTTCACAGGGGTCACCTAAGATCATCGAAAAACACATATATAATTACATATTGTTTTTGTGATTAATCACTATGTTTTAATTACGTTCAATTTGTAACAATGAAATTGGGGGTCACCACAACGTGAGGAACTGTATTAAAGAGTCGAGGCACTAGGAAGGTTGAGAACCACTCTCTTAACCTGTTACTGATCCGTATACTCCACTGGTGCTCTCTCCGGGGAGTGGTGGGCTGGAAACCCCAGTGGGATGGAAATAATGTGCGATGCTTGGAAAGGTAATTTTCTAACCTAGCAAAGCTACAATGCTGCTTTAAAGATAGAAATTATGAAAAATCACCATAATAACTATGTTTTACCCTTAACTAGCTTTCTGATTGCTGAAGGTGGAAAGGACTTTTAGAAGGTGCTTGCAAATATATTGTAGTTTTAATAAACTTATTCTGTAAAATATTTTTAATTAAATACTTTCAAATGTTTATTTTTTCTTTTTTCTTTGTTACAGGTTAACCAAAAACATGACTCAGCATTTTAAAAAAATTTAACCTTTCTTGAATCTTTTAAAAAGTCCTTTTTAAATTTATTATATCA
>NW_006288443.1:188986-190514 GCF_000327345.1 Myotis davidii
TCCTATCATTATTTGAGTGCTCTGCTGTATTCTGGTAAACAGATATTTAAGCTTTGAGTATTACTTAGCCTGTCCTGCTGCCTTCCCGCATCTGCTATTCATGGTTTCTTTATAAAAATCTGTAAAGAAGTGTTCCTGTTGGATTTACAAATGCCCGCATCTAACACTCAGGTGACAGAATGAAGTTGGCTCTTTGTATAATACAAATAGCTCTAAGTTTCCTTTTTTTACTAGTAGTTTTCAAATATTTTCTAACACAATAGATTTAAATTGGGCACTAGCCAAATGGTCCAATACCAAACTTATTTTTACAATTCAGTGGCAAAAGAACAATCTGGAAGAAAAAAATTGAGAAGGCCATGTATAAATTATTTACCATTTACTTTTTAAAACAGGGGCCAGAATACTATGGTCTATAGGCCAAATTGTCTCACCAGCTGCTTTTGTATAGAAAGTCTTTATTTTAACATAGCCATATTCATTTGTTTACATATTGTCTGCGGTGGCTTTTGTGCTACATCGAAGTTGAGGAATGGCGATAGACACCACATGGCTATCCACATTTGCTATCCAGCCCTTTATAAAAAAAAAAAAAGCCAATTTTTTCTTTTAAAAGAAATATAGCAGGATATACACTGATCATATATGAATAGCAATGTTCTATGAACTTAAAAGTAACTGATAAGTTCATCACTGAGGCAAAGCACACTGATGATGTCCCACGAATTCTGAGAGGCCCTCCCACTTTCTGCACATATGTCTGTGCCCAGAAACTGCAACAAGGCTTTGGGCAAAGTCCTGAATGCTGGGCCTCTACAAATACTAACAATGCAGTAGCTTTAAATTGGGAGGAATTGCTGGTAGCTCTCACTAACATTCTGGCTTGGTTACTGGTAGGTCACCTGTGAAAGCAGAAGTCTTAAGAACTGTGAGTCAGCTGCCTCTAAAGATCCAAAAGGGACTTGTCCAAGGTCCCTAGTTGGTAAGTGGTGTACCAACCCTCCAATCAAGGCAGTTTGACTTATTAGCCCTGAGCAGCTATTGACTACGCTCAGCAGCCTATTTGAGGAAAGACTTCATTAGATTATCCATAGGATGAAGAAGGAAGGGACTGCTACTCCACACTCCTCCTCTGTGATTCCCAGTCAGTCCCTGTCCATTAAGCCAAGGACTAAATAGAGCAAACAGTCCAAGACCCGGAATTCATCAAACCAACAATTGCAGTGTATTTCTTTGTAGTGTGTACTCAAAAAAAGATAGAATCTCTACAAGTCCAGAATGTAAAAGCTGTAAGGATGGTTGATCCCACGCCAGTATCTTCCAGATGAGTCATCTACCATGGAAAAAAAACAGTGCTCCCCTCAACCATCCCTCTCCCGACTCAAGACTCCCTGCTCCTGCTATCAGCGGCATACCTTTCCAGGTGCCTAGGTCGATTTGTGAACCAGGAGCCGTACTAGCTCTGAGTTTCAGCCCCGCCATCACACCCTCCCATTCACCATTGTCTTCTTCTCCCCATATCATTAAA
>NW_006288443.1:191406-195804 GCF_000327345.1 Myotis davidii
ATTATTTACCATTTACTTTTTAAAACAGGGGCCAGAATACTATGGTCTATAGGCCAAATTGTCTCACCAGCTGCTTTTGTATAGAAAGTCTTTATTTTAACATAGCCATATTCATTTGTTTACATATTGTCTGCGGTGGCTTTTGTGCTACATCGAAGTTGAGGAATGGCGATAGACACCACATGGCTATCCACATTTGCTATCCAGCCCTTTATAAAAAAAAAAAAAGCCAATTTTTTCTTTTAAAAGAAATATAGCAGGATATACACTGATCATATATGAATAGCAATGTTCTATGAACTTAAAAGTAACTGATAAGTTCTACAAGGTTTATCTCAGTAGCTTGTTGCAAGGTAGTTCACAGCCAATCCATTGCCAAGGGACTCACATAATAGAAGCAAAGTATAGGAACATAGAAATTTAGTCATGTGAGCAGCAGAGCAAATATATCTTTAAATGTTATTTAGTAAATATATAACATATACGCTGAAAGATTAACTACATGTGAAAAAATGGTGATGATATAAGGGTAACTTATAATTACAAAGTAAAACAGCCATTGAAAATCATCACTGAGGCAAAGCACACTGATGATGTCCCACGAATTCTGAGAGGCCCTCCCACTTTCTGCACATATGTCTGTGCCCAGAAACTGCAACAAGGCTTTGGGCAAAGTCCTGAATGCTGGGCCTCTATAAATACTAACAATGCAGTAGCTTTAAATTGGGAGGAATTGCTGGTAGCTCTCACTAACATTCTAGCTTGGTTACTGGTAGGTCATCTGTGAAAGCAGAAGTCTTAAGAATTGTGAGTCAGCTGCCTCTAAAGATCCAAAAGGGACTTGTCCAAGGTCCCTAGTTGGTAAGTGGTGTACCAACCCTCCAATCAAGGCAGTTTGACTTATTAGCCCTGAGCAGCTATTGACTACGCTCAGCAGCCTATTTGAGGAAAGACTTCATTAGATTATCCATAGGATGAAGAAGGAAGGGACTGCTACTCCACACTCCTCCTTGTCATTCCCAGTCAGTTCCTGTCCATTAAGCCAAGGACTAAATAGAGCAAACAGTCCAAGACCCGGAATTCATCAAACCAACAATTGCAGTGTATTTTTTTTACATGTTTCTTTGTAGTGTGAACTCAAAAAAAGATAAAATCTCTAAAGTCCAGAATGTAAAAGCTGTAAGGATGGTTGATCCCACGCCAGTATCTTCCAGATGAGTCATCTACCATGGAAAAAAAACAGTGCTCCCCTCAACCATCCCTCTCCCGACTCAAGACTCCCTGCTCCTGCTATCAGTGGCATACCTTTCCAGGTGCCTAGGTCGATCCGTGAACCAGGAGCCGTAATAGCTCTGAGTTTCAGCCCCGCCATCACACCCTCCCATTCACCATTGTCTTCTTCTCCCCATCTCATTAAATTCAGAGTGCTCCAAAAAAATCCAATAAGCCTCAATTTCTAAGGGTCTTGCAACAACTCAGCTACCATCTTCTCCTTTAATTCGGGACACTGTGGACTTTATATTTTATCTGCCTACTAAAATGACACATATTCTTGGATTCGTTTTCCTCTCAGCTCTCTGGCTAGAAGAGAATTTCTAAACGGGCATGCTTTTTGCTCATTTGTTTCAGTTCATCTATGAAATGGATTCTTATTCTTAAATCCTTTGGTTGATGCTCCCATGCAAAGGGGGTCTTCGTCTTGCACGTTCTCTAATGAAGGCTCCCTGGAAGGGACTGCATGCAGACACTGTCTTCAAGTGAAGTGCTGCAGATGGAAGGAGGGCACATGGGGAGGAGAGAAATGAGAAGCTGGATCACACTGTGTATTTCATTAGTATTTTGTATAAAGATTATGGTTCAGTGGGTTGAAAATATTGCATACATCTATTTTCCTAAATGGTGAATAAATGCAAAGCCTGTGCTTACACTAACTTCAATTTTGAAGATCTGATTTGAAAGCCTTCGATGCACACATGGCTGCCTGTGCTTGCCCTGCCCCGGATTAAATACATAAAGCCGTAGCTCTTGTGTGAGAGGCACGAGGTAGGGAGCGTAACGCTGGCCTCACAGGTAGGAAACCAGAGCTGTAAACCAGGCCTGCACCCGCTGGCTTAGGGACCCTCGGCAAGCCACTTGTCTCAGCCTGGACTCAGCATCTTTAAAATGAGAGCATTGAGCAAAAAGGATCACCATGGACTCTTTCCAGGGCTGACATTATATGTATCTGCAAATTATCCAAAGTTTTTGTCCTGAAAAAAAAAAAATTCAACCGGACCAAGACAAAACTACACAGTACCTGTTGGTAATATTCCCAGAATTTCTGAAATGACCCCAGAGAGTCTGAGGAGGTAATGGAGTTGGTTTCAGGCTAGCGTAAGTCCATTTAAAGTTACTGAGTAGGTTAGTATGATTGAGCGATCACCTTGGGAGCAGAGGCAGCCAATTAACTGAGAAGGGAAATCACTTTTCCTCAAAGCTTGTATTTCAGAAGTCAGAAAATTATTTTAATAACATGATCACCTGGTTTCCTACTATAATCTTAAGAATCTCAGTGCATTCTTCAGCCTGTGTCTCCATTCTCTCAGTTCCCCTCTAGTGGAGGGGTATGAAACACAGCTGGCACAGATGAGGTGACTGGTCAAACCAGTAAATAGCAAACACTCCATGAATAAATGTTGATGGCTGACTAATGCCATCACTTTAGAATTTTTGCTACAATTATTAAAATTTGATCAGCAGCTTTCAGATTTCATTCTTGTTGTTTGGCTATGAGATGTCCATAAGCTCCCGTGATATTTTCCTATTGTTAAAGAATCGGGTTACTGAAAGTTTACACGTTTGCATATCCATGTGTTCGAAAATATACTGTGTTATTGAAGTGTGCCAGCCTATTGTGTCTGATGAGACAAGCAGGGAAGTCTCTATTTTCCAGCAGGGTACATACACATATCATCAAATGACAGCAATGTTATCAGCACTATAATAAAGATATACAAGCCAGAACCGGTTTGGCTCAGTGATAGAGCATTGGCTTGTGGACTCAAGGGTCCCGGGTTCAATTCCGGTCAAGGGCATGTACCTTGGTTGCGGGCACATCCCCAGTGGGAAGTGTGCAGGAGGCGGCTGATCGGTGTTTCTCTCTCATCGATGTTTCTAACTTTCTATCCCTCTCCCTTCTGCTCTGTAGAAAATCAATAAAACATTTAAAAAAAATAAAATAAAGACATACAAGATGCTGAGAAATCACTGGAGAGGATGCATCTGATTCTTCTTGGTATAGGCATAGTGGGCTTCCCAGAGGAGGTGACACTTGAGTATTAGAGGAGGACAAATATTCTACAGAGAGGGAATAGCACTGATAGAGAGGCCAAGTGGGAGCTACAGTACGTAAGGCACCTAGAGAGGTGGACTGCACTTAGCATCACCAGAGCCCTGGACAGCCGTGAGAAATTAGCCTGGGCAGAATGAGTCCCATTCACGAAGGGGCTTAGAGCCTATGCTAAAGAATTTGGACACCATCTACCAAAAGGAAAAAAAATACATAATTCAATATGCAGTTTAGACAGAATGTGGAGGGGAAATGTAGAAAACAGATTGTGAGACAGAAGGCTTGAAGGTACTGCAATCCCTCCTTATATCCAAAGCTTCCCAATCCACAGATTCAACCAACAGCGGATGGAAATTATTTCTACTTTAGGTTTTTAAATTTATTTAATAGAGAGAGTGGAAAAAAGAAAAAGAGAGAAACATCAATTTGTTGTTTCACTTATTTATGCATTCATTGGTTGATTTTTGTATGTGCCCTGACTGGGGATCAAACCTGAAACCTTTGCATATTGAGACGATGCTTTAACCAACTGAGCTACCCAACCATGGCTGGGAAATATTTGAAAAATAAAATGTTATGTTGTTGCTGACATGTCCTATGTAATTAGTCCTATGATGGCTGTGTCTGTGCTGAAAAACTACAAACCTTATTATTTTTATCATTATTTCCTAAACAATACAGTATAAAATCTATTTACATAGCTTTACATTGTTAGGTATTAAAAGTAATCTATAGATGATTTAAAATATGAGAGAATGTAATAGGTTATATGCAAATACTCTACCGTTTTATATAAGGAACTTGAGCATCTGAGGATTTTGTATTCACAGGGGTTTTTGGAACCAATTCCCCAATGGACATCGAGAGACAACTATAGTTTATTTTATGCGTATTTATATTCATGTTTCCAAATGATTGTCTCTTTCACTCTTTCTGCCTGAATAAAAATTACAGACACAGGATGGATTGAAGCCCATATTTGTATGGATTATACTCCTATAAGAATCTTTCTAGGCTCTTCATTGAAAAGTGTGGCCTGGGAGTTAATGACCGCTGCATGGATCAAAGGC
>NW_006288443.1:196385-205790 GCF_000327345.1 Myotis davidii
TTCAATGTTAATTTTTTTGAGGAACCATCTTATTATTTTTCATGGTGGATATACCAGTTGACATTCCAACCATTGCCTAAGAGTTCTAATTTCTCTACATCCTCTTCAACACTTGTTATTTCTGTGTATGCGTTTGCCTTTTAACAGCCATTCTGATGGGTGTGAAGTGTTATCTCATTGTGATTTTGAGTTAAATTTTCATAGTAATTGATGATGTTCTGCATTTTTTGTGTACTTACTGGCCATCTGCATATCTGTTTTTTGGTGGTTTTTTTTTTGAGAAATGCTTATGCAAGTACTTTGCCTATTTTCAAATTATGTTGTTTGGGGGATTTTTGTTAAATTTTAGATATTCTTGATATTAATTCTTATCAAATATGTGATTTGCAAATATTTTCTCCCCTGCCTTTTAATCTGTTGATAGTGTTCTTTGATGTGCAAAAGATTTTAATTTTTATAAAGTTCAAATTCTCTATTTTTTTCTTCTGTTGCTTGTGATTTTGTGTCATATTCAAGGTATCACTGCCAAGCCTAAGTCATGAATCATTCCCCTACATTTTCTTCTAAGAGTTTTATAGTTTTAACACTCACATATTGGGTTTTTAGTCCAATTTAATTCCTTTGCATATAATTATCAGTTTTCCTAGTACCAATTATTGGAAAGACTCTCCTTTTCTCAATGAATGGTCTTGGCACCTTTTTGAAAATCTTAGATGGCATGTACTTTTAAATGACTCCTAACTTGAGGAAAATACAAGTGGAACAACAATATTGCCTTTGCTTAATTTATATACCCTCAGGAATGCAGAATACTATTGCTAGAAAGGGTAAAAGAGAGGATGGAATAATGAGAAGAATGCTATTTGGAAATGTTGTTTGTCAAATGATGTAATGTGCTCCAATGGAAAGAGGGATAAGGTTCATATCAGAAGAATAATGTTGTTGCCTCACACAGCCCCACCTCATTCTATTAATTATCAGTTTGTCCACAGGCGATGATTATTTTCTTGTGTCTCATTTTCCTGATCTCTAAAATGGGGTTGTTTATTATCCCATAGGATCAAATGGAGGTGTTTGTTACCAGATATCCTGAAAACATACACCACCCTCCATTGATATTATCATTGTTATTGAATTCATTGGAGGTTTACATGACTTCTGTTATCTCTCATTATGCTTGTTTCCTTATTTATAAGTCAAAGACCATAATTCTACTCTCTAAGTACTATGTACAATGTAACTGCTTCTTAAATACCAAAATACCTCTTTCATATGTGACTTGAAGCATGTCTACTGTCACTCAATTTCAACTACACTAACATTTATTGAGAATCTACACTAAATACAACATTAACTGGAAGAGATGAAAAGTTGAAAAAGTCAAAATATCACATGCAATACAAACAATCTCTAAGAATAAAAAAATGTTATTGCCTTGTTTATTATAGAAAAAATACCTTCAATATCATCAAATTCTGTAAAGAAAATAATTATGTATATTCATAGTTAATGCATTTATAATTAATTATAATTTATTTCAAACTTTTGTACAGTTTGTTCATTTGGATATTTTTATATTCATAGCTTTTTAAAAAAGGATATCTGCAAATAAAAACTAGCTGTTTGTTCCTTTTTCTGGTAAAGCATAAGGTAAAGTGATTCCTCTATTTTATATTAGA
Source organism: Myotis davidii (assembly GCF_000327345.1). Classification (NCBI taxonomy): domain Eukaryota; kingdom Metazoa; phylum Chordata; class Mammalia; order Chiroptera; family Vespertilionidae; genus Myotis; species Myotis davidii. Next base: position 198,065 of record NW_006288443.1, read on the forward strand.
AATATGTGACTGTATTCTGTAAACTTTCATGACTTTTTAAAGTTTGAATTAATTACAATGAAATTGTGAAAGGATAAAATTCCATTAATTAAGATAGTGAAGCTTAGGAAAGGAGCTAGTTTGGGGAAGAAAGAAGAACAATTCTGGAGTTATAGGTAAAATTCATATACTGAAACCCTAATTCCTCATACCTTAGAATGTAACTGTATTTGGAGACAGGTACAATTTTTTTTCTCCTACTTAGAAAAGTTTATTGAAAGACAAAAGTAAATTTTCCCTGAAGTCATCCTGTCATTTCATTATGATCCATATTAAAATTTAAATTAATACCCTATGTTAAAAATGAAATTAACAAAATGCACCATATGAAACTTCATGCTGAGCAAAACCAAGTCCAAAAAAAGTGACCATGTATCAATAGAATAGTTCCCACTGTATTTAAGAGGTTTTCTATGTAAATCACATTTGAATGCAATTTTTAGAACCATATTTAAATATTTTTCAATTTGTTAACTGTAGGCATCCACATTTTTCTTCCACCACATTGTTAGAATGAACTACCCTTAATCTCTCCTGCTTGGATATGTTTTCTGAAATAGATGTTGGTTAAGCCCTTTCCCATAGCTTGGAGTAGATGCTGGCGCCTGCAGAGGCAAGGTAAGACGAGTCCCCTTCGCTTGACTGACCTCCACACTCTCCTACCTTGACTCCTTGACCCACTCATCCCCTCCCCTCTGCTTGACCAATTCTTCCGCCCACACCCTGACCCTACATTGCACACTTCCACCTTATATAAGAGAATCTAACCATGCCTTTGGGGCTGACACCAGCACACTGGTCTCAGCTGCTGTGAGAGAATGGAATAGAATTTCTTAAACTCTCACAACATCTCTTGGTCTGGCTCCTTTTGGGGAGGACCTAGCATGTATAATCTGTTCCTTTGATCAAGTTGGCAACATTTGCCAGGGTCCACAGAATGCAGCAAAAAAAAAAATAGCAGTTATTTCTCCAGATTTGAGAAATCTGGTCCATCATTAGTATAGTTTCCTGAGATTTCTCCTCCACTGAAGTCAGAACCAGGATTTTCTTTCTGAAATCTCTCTAATGTAAGTTTTCTCTGCATTTGGTCTTGCACCCAAGGATCAGCTGCATATTCAGATTCTAGAAGTCCAATAATTTGCTGCATCTCTCTTTGTCTTTGTAAAAATAATACAAACCATTGTTCTATCCTCCAAAGTCCATGTTCCCTCATCAGCTATTGTGGAATCAAAGAGTTTGCACTTGAAAATGTCATGGCCACTCACAGCCAGCACCACATGTCAGCTCTGCAGGTCGCACGGGATATCGTGGGTGTAAGTGCCTGGTGGCACCTGAACTTCAATAAACACCTCCTCCAAGATCTGGCATCACTGACTCCACAGAGTCCCGCACAGAACCACCCCACTGAACCCCTCAAATGGGGCCGACATACTCCAGGTGCCTCCTGGCTGCAGCTGCACTGTGGAGACAGGTGCTTCTAAGAAGCAACTGAAGTTTAATGGAGTCATAAGGTGGGGCCCTAATCCAATCTGACTGGTGTCCTTATAAGAAGAGGAAGAGACACCCGAGCTGAACCTGCACAAAGTAAAGGCCACATGAAGACACAGCAATAAGGTGGCTATCTACAAGTCAAGGAGAGAGGCCTGGGGAAAAAACAAAACCTGCCAACACCTTGATCTTGAACTTTCAGCCTTCAGAACTGTGAGAAAAGAAAATTCTGTTGTGTAAGTCACCCAGTCCATGGAAGTTTGTTTCAGCAGGCCTAGAAGACTAAATCATCTTGATATATTAACTCTAGTAACTATTTACTGTCATTTAGAGGCTAAATGAATTTTGATGTTTCCCTATTTGTTCGCTTGTTCACATGTGCTTGCCACCACATCCATGACATCCTGAGGAGAGAGTGCATGGATACAAAAGCTTCATCTTCTAAAAGTGTCTTTCTCACTAGATAACTCAGGTTTTCTCTTTTCCTTTTGAATTATATGGCTTTGATTTCTTTTTTTAAGGTTTTATTAAATTGATTAGGTTGACATTGGTAAACCTTGATTTCTTGATCCTCACATTGGCAATCACTTGGCTTTATCTCCACCAGGTATAGTTTTACAAGAGCATACATTTTTCTCATAGCATTCTTTCAGTTAGATTTCAGATAAAGCCTTAACACTGAATTCTGGGCATTAATACAAACACTTGGTAAACTCATATGTCCCTGATTAAATGAAGGCTATTGTTGCTGGCCAGAGTGACTCAGTTGGTTGAGCATCATCCCATGCACTGAAAGGTTGCTGGTTCAATTCCCAGTCAGGACACATACCTAGGTTTTGAGTCCCATCCATGGTCAGGCATATATGGAAGGCAACCAATCAATGTGTTTCTCTCTCTTCTTTCTCTGAGCATGTCCTCAGGTGAGGATTAAAAGGGAGAGAGAGAGAGAGAGAGAGAGAGAGAGAGAGAGAGAGAGAGAGAGGCTATCGTTTGCCTATTGCATTCTTCAGTTACCTTCTGATAAACAAACACACACATACACACACTTGTTTCCTTTCTTCTCTGCCTTCCTCAGGCCAAAATTTGAACTGACATTGGCATCAATATTTCTGGCCCTGCAGAGGAGTATAAATTTTCTCAAAAATTGAATGATCAATATAGACAAAGGAGGCAGGAGAGGGTGGACAGTATTAATTTTCCACCAAAATAATTCAATTCTCCACCCCACTTAGCTGGTATAGACCTGGCTTAAAGAGTGGACCTGGATTTTAGCGGCCCTGTCAAGGCCATTTCTAGATATTAGAGCATTTGCTAACCAAGAAGGAATGGCTTCATCCCATGAGCCTCTTTGCAGTATTGCATTTCAGAGGATGCATAATTGCTTTGGTGAAATATTACAAAATGATTTCATACTGTGATTAAAATATTTTCACAACTGTCATCAAGGGAACAGTGGAAATAGATTTTTCAGTGTGATCAACTAGATAACCCTGAAGCTTAATGATGTGTTCTTGGCTTAGAGCAGGTTAGCATGAAATTTAATTTGCAGTAATCTGCCTCAGACCATTGGAGGACAAACTCACCTCTAGCTGGAATTTACCTAGCCTTCAGCACACAATAACTCAAGGGTGGCATGTCTCTAGAATGATGCCTCCCTGGGCAAGGAGGCAGGAAAGGTTATGTCTCCCCATAAGAAATCACTCACCACATCCTGTCAATAGTTTCTTTGTTATAACTCTCCCATTCACAACTGTCCTTTCCCAGTGCCATCACCCTACCTTTGTCACTTTAATTTGGATGAGGAAATAGAGTCACTATGGTTTATCTACCTCACTCCACAGTTGCACCTAGATTTCTTATTATCACCAGATGAATCTCCCTAAAGCATGTATTTTATCATGAGATATTCTACTAAAACACATTCAGAGGCATCTTTAACCATGCATTGGAAAAAATCTACCTTTCTAGATTTAGCCTCAATGAGTCATGTTTATAACTCTTTTATTCTATCCTAAGTGTTTTACTCATAGTCTACCCAAAACACAAGGATTTTAACTGCTTTTATGGCCTTTCTCCTAGTCTCACACTTACCTTCAATGTCCTTTTATTACTACCCATTGGAGACAGTTAAAATTATGCCTTAAAGCCTTTCTTATCCCAGCCTTGCCCTAAAGTAAATTTGTCCTGACCCTTATTGTATAAATCCATTTTGTAAGTATTCAGATCACAAAGAGACACTTTGTCTATCTGAAACCTTAGAAAATACAAATATTTTAAGAGATTGGTCTTTATAAACCTAGCAGAATACCAGGCATTTGTTATCTGGAGTGGGTAAAATACAGTAGGTGAAGAATATAAAGGTTGCTGTGTTGAAGCCAGAGATTCAGTTAATGTTATTTAAATAAAATTTGAAACATTCTCGTTGGAAATGCCAAGGGCCACTCTGCCACACTTCGTCTCCAGGACAATTATTTAAGTGACCTGCCCACAAGAAAAAAATCTAGAGATTTTTGATTTGAAGATTCTCCATTGAAAGATGTTGGTTAAGAGAGAACCAAGACGGCAGCATAGGTAAACTCCAATACTCCCCGCCTCTACAGCAAAAGTACAACTAAAATACAGAACAACTATCATTCAGAACCACCTGAAATCTGGCTGAATGGAAGTCCTACAACTAGAGAAGTAAAGAAGAAAGGACATCAAGATTAGTAGGAGGGGCTGAGGCACAGAACGGGCTGGTTGTTTTTATAACTGGGAGGGGTATCTCCATTGCAGAAGCCTCCCATAGGAAGCAAAGGGTCCCAGACCCACATCAGACTCTCAGCCCAGGGTTCCAGAGCTGGGAAGAGAAGTCCTCATACTTTGGGCTATAAAAACCAGCGGGGATTATGGCTGAGTGACAGGGAAGCTGCTGGAGACCCAAGCATTTCCTCTTAATGGGCCAGCACATGAAATTACTTGGACTTACTCCCACTGGGCTCTAGTGCTGGGGCAGCAGATTCAGGGGGGAAAGGGAGAATTCAGGGACATATGAGGAGGAACTGGATTATCTGGTATCAGAGCAAGGGCTTGGGGGCAGCTTTCTCCCAGATGGGGATGCTCATAGGGGGCATTGTTTCTATGCTGAAACCTCCCCTGTTCAGAGCTGACAGGCAGCCATATCTGAGTTTTCATCATCCTGCTCTCACTGTTTGCTCTGTCCTGGTGATTCCTTGAGTCCCCACCCGATCCAATTTGCAGCCCCACCCACCCAGGATGTGTGCAGGGGCTTTTCCATATAAATGACCTGTCCTGTCTCAGGCTTCACATTTTGCTAAAATCTCTTAAACAAGCAGTATATGGTACCAGCATGCTCCAAACCTATCAATAAAAGGCCCAAGACCTGGCACTAGCACCAGCCTGCCTTGCTTCACAGCTGAGCCTCCTCTGGGCACATCACAAACCCAATAAAAGTAGCAGCCATTTACCCCAGGTAGTGGTTGATTTTTCACCTCCCAGGAGGCTCCAGAGCCAGTGTACCCAGTAGAAAGCTTCAGACCATACCAGATTACAACTCTATACCTCTACAAGCTACACACTCAAGGAGCAGACTTAGTGAGCACCAAAGCCCCACTGAAGCAAGTTCTGCTCCATAGGGTTGTCTCCTATACAGCATCTATTCCATTATAGTCGCAGCTGGTCTTCACAGCCAATTGGCCTGGAGGTCAATTCCTCCCAGAGACACTAACAACAACCAAGGCTCAACTACAATAAGACTTTTCACACAGCCCACATAGGCTGGAGCACCCAGCTCAAGTGACTGGGGATGCTGAACCACAGACCCCTATAGGTCACCTACTACACAAGGCCACTCTACCATAGCAGCTCTACCTAATATATAGAAGCGAACACAGAAAGAAGCCAAAATGTGAAGACAAAAAAAAACATGTCACATATGAAAGAACAGATGAAATCTCCAGAAAAATAACTAAATGAAATGGAAGTAAGTGAACTACTAGATAGAGTTCAAAACATAAGGTTATTCAATGATCTTAATGAGAACTTCAAGGGACTTAGTGAAACTTTCAACAACCTTAGTGAGAACATCAAAGACATGAAAAAGAACCTTTCAGAAATTAAGCATACACTAACTGAAATAAAGAATAATTAACAGGGATTCAACAGTAAAGTAGAGGATTCCAAGAATCAAATCAATGATTTGGAATATGAAGAAGCAAAAAAACACCCAATCAGAATAGCAAAAAGAAAAATGAACCAAAAAATATGAAGATAGTGTAAGGACCTTGTAGGCCAACTTCAAGCATACCAACATTTGCATTATGGTACCAGAAGGAGAGGAGAGACAGAAATATATTGAAAACCTATTTGAAGAAATGACAGAAAACTTCCCCTACTTGGTGAAAGAAATAGACTTACAAGTCCAGGAAGTGCAGAGAGTCCCAAACAAGAGGAACCCAAAGAGGCCCATACCAAGACACATCATAATTAAAATGCTATAGGTTAAAGACAAAGAGAGTATCTTAGAAGCAGCAAGAGAAAAGCAGTTAGTTACCTACAAGGGAGTGCCCATACAACTGTCAGCCGATTTCTTAACAGAAACTTTGCAAGCCAGAAGAGAGTGGCAAGAAATATTCTACGTGATGAATAGCAAGGACCTACAACCAAGATTACTCTACCCAACAAAGCTATCATTTAGAATACTCGGTGAAATATTTTCATTTTTGTTTGATTCTTAATATTTTCCCTAGTAAATTAGCAAAAATTTAAAAATATATATTCAAAATTAAAGTGAGTTATGAAGGCTATATTTCTATATTTTATAGTTTAGAGTATATCAACAATACAGCAATGTAACTATGATATAAAGAATATATTGGATAAAGAAGATGTGGCACATATATACTGTAGAATATTACTCAGCCATAAGAAAGGATGAAATACTGGCATTTGTAACCATGTGGATGGTCTTCAGGCAAAGGCTATTATTATGAGCCAAGGAAGACTTCTCAAAAATAGAACCTAGACTGGAGAAGAAAGTCAGATGGGTGGAGGATATTACAAATAATAAAAAATGCCATTTGCCACAACATGGATGGACCTTGAGAATATTATGCTAAGCTAATGTCAGAAAAAGCTAAGAACCATATGATTTCATTCTCATGTGGGATATAAAACTGAAACTCACAGACACAGACAGCAGTATGGTGGCTACCAGAGAGAAGGGGTGAAGGATAGTAAAGGGTGAAGGGGACCAAATATATGGTGATAGAAGGTGATTTGACTTTGAGTGGTGGGCACACAATGTAATATACAGATCATGTATCATAGAAATGTACACTTGAAACCTATATGACCCTACTAACCAATGTCACCGTAATAAATTCAATTTTTTCAAAAAATTCAAAGAATACAGATCAATATGCCAATATTCTTGTCACAGTAACTTCCATTTTGGGAAATCTATCCTTAGCTAGTTACTTGACATATACAGAGAACAAACCTAAAAGAAAAGTATATTATTGCATAATTATTTATACTGGCAATATTTTGAAATAACTTAAGTGTCCTACAATAGAAATATAGATGATAACCATGGTACACCAACCTAATGAATATTATGTAGTGATGTAAAATATTATTTATAAATAATTTCTAATATGCAAATATTTTTGCTTCAATGACAAGTGAAAATACAGGATACAAATCATATAGAGAAATCACAATTACAATTATGTGATACAAATGAAAATCTATGCCAGGGAAACTAAGACTAGAAACAAAACCACCAAAATATCAACAATGTTTAGATAGCTAGATGGTTGAACTACCAGCAAATAATTTTCTTTTTCTGACTTTTCTTTCTTTCCAAATTTATACAATAATTGTCATTCCTGTTCTTTAAAGAATGAGTACAGCCTTTCTCGCCTTACCTTGATTATCATATAATCAAGCAGCCTCCAAAAAGACATCACCTTGGCAAATGAAAAGAGATCATTTTATCTAATTACTTCACTGAGGGGAAGGGGGAAGAGAATCCAAATAAAGCTGTTTGGACACTAAACCCAATGGGAAGTAGAGTGTCTTTCTCTAAATTGGGCCTAAACTAAAAAGTGGCCTTTTAATGCTGAACTATGAAGTCATTGAACAGAAACTCCAGGCATTTGTTAAAAGTTCAGAGGCTCTGCGGACCAGGAGCCAG
>NW_006288443.1:205906-213172 GCF_000327345.1 Myotis davidii
GTCTGTGGGGTGTTTTCACCCCTCTGAGGAAAGGGAGAAGAGATGGTGTAAGGTTAATGTGTTGTACTTTTAGTTGTGAAAACTAATGTATTTGGCCATATCCCAAAAGAAAGTGGTATTTCCTGCTTAAAGTAGAGAAGCAGAGATGTAGTCCCATGTTTGGATAACAAGGATTAAAACTTTTCTTGTTTGCTTTGGCACCTTAAAATGAAATAAAGCTAGGCATTCTGCAATTTCCCATCTCATTTTTTCAAAATTCTTTTATTTATTTCAGAGAGAAAGAGAGAGGGAGAGAGAGATAAAAACATCAATGATGAGAGAGAACTGCTGATCGACTGCCTCCAGCACGTCCCACACTGGGGATCAAGCCCGCAACCCAGGCATGTGCCCTGCCCAGGAATCAAACAGATGACCTCCTGGTTAATATAGGTTGACACTCAACCACTGAGTCAAGCTGGCCGGGCCCCCATCTCATTTTTGTGATGAAAAGTTAAATGATCACACAGGGCCTCTTGGTAGGAGATGTTCCAGATCTTGGAGTAAGCATTTAATTGTTGTACTTGTCAATGTTTGAGTGTGTGTTGGGGCGTATTTATGGCCATTGTCCAAAGGGACAGAGTCTCATTCATTCCCACAGAGCAGAGCTGATGCTATGTAATTTGTGAGGGGCAGTACACAATGAAACTGTGGGGACTCTGTACAAAAATAAATAAAAGTCTAGTTGAAGTAAAGGCCTCCTTGAAGGAGGGGCCTGGAGCTCTCCCCCTTTCTCACAGGTTGTTCCCATGTAACTACCCTGTGCATCTCCCATAATTCCTAGAGTTCAGTGAAGCATCAGGCTCCATATATCTCCATTATTAAGGAGGGCCTCTGTGTTGAACATGAGACTGAACGGAGTTGGAGGTGATGGGATCAGTCAATGAAACAGTAAAGCGATTACGGCTTTTTGTCTGGGCTAGTCTCAAGCCTGCTCTTCTTCCTAAATGCCTTTCATAGGATTATAACAACCCCATAGTAATATCTGGTTTCTAACTTCAGCTCTAGAGTTCATTATGAAATGTATGAAATAAGTCTTCTGAGATATTTTATGTAAACTTTACAATTAGTTGTGATTCAGAAATTCCTGCTTGGTGAAATGTTTTGAATGCTCTTTAATGAAGTCATCCTGTAATGCTCTAGAGAGCATCCCCATAACCTCGTCACTGTGCATTGTGAGTTTAAACACCCATCAGAAATCTTTCAGTCAGCAGGCACACATTAAATTAAGTGTCCTTTCTAATTAAGACAGAAATAAATAAAGCACACTTCATGAAATCAGTGAATTGGAACTGAAAAGGGACAATTATGTTTCAAGCTCATCATTTTAAATTGAACTGGTAAACTTGGATCCCCACAATTTGAATTTAATATATTTGGATTCAGACCTTCTTTATTTACAGGTCTACTTGCCTACCTCCTTATTTTATATTTTTAATTTGTCTCTCAGATTCTCTTCTCTAATTTATCCAGAATACTAATTTCTAATAAACCTTACCTTTAGTTAGTGGCATTCTTTCATAGGATTCCTTTCAGATCCTTATACACAATCAGACCAAATTGAAGCTCTTAAGATTTGTCAACTGGCCCTAAATATGAATCTTAGCTTTCCTCAACATGGCCCTACCTTTCCATCTTGACTGATATTCTTAATAGTCCAGAGTGATATTAAAAATGCTTAACAATTGGTATATCATGGACACTGATCAACCAGAACCGAGTCATAAGATTAGATAATTTTTGGAGGTCCCAAATGCTGGGGAAGTCCATGCAGCAAGGCAGTGCCTAGCTATTCTAGACAAAATAAGAATATTTCAATATTTGAACAACTTGTGTGGTAGATGCTCTGTTAGCCTCTTCAGGGCTAGTCTCAGTTGGAAAGAACCAAGCCTTTCTGGGATTCTCTGTTCTCAATGACTGGTGGGTGCTGGGGTTTAAATGTCTGGCCTTTTCACTCCTACTTGGGATTACAGTGGTGGCCATTCTAGTTCCAGAGATCCAATGGATTACACCTTCCTGAAACCAATAAAAGTATATATTTTTAAAAGTTAAAAATAAAATAAAAAGTGTTATTTGCCTATGTAAACATAAAATCATTGAAATTTGTATGTAGTAGAAAAGATTTTGCCTGTCTTATAAGCAGCAGAACCAGGTTTACCTGCCGTGATTTCCACTGGCCAGCTGTCCATCAGCTTAAAATCCTAGGACATTTTTTACTAAAGCTGAAAAGTGAGTTGGAATGGGAAATTGCCATCAAACCTGCATCTCCCCATCAATGAAGTAAGCAGTTGAAGCCACGTTACAGAAAAACACGCAAGGTCTCCTGAGAGTTCTCTGAATTGGCCTGCCCGGGGGGCCCCACTGCTTACACTGGAATTCCCAAATCATTTCATGATTTGTTTCACTTTTTTCTTATCTCAGCTCTGTTACCCCTGGTTCTACCCCCCGGTCATCCAAATTCCCTGTGGAGAAGTGTCTAGCTCTAGCCCAACATTAAATGAGTGGTTGGGAAGATAAGCCCAAATCACATCATCAAAATACCTTTAAAAACTGCAATATCAGGTATGGGGGAAAAAATGACTCCCCAACATCCATTTCCCTTCCTTCTTTCCAAGCAGAACTTCAATATGATTAATTTAAAATCCTCACCTTCCCTCACCTTCCCAGACTCTCTCATGCTGCAGGGTTGTCCATATGACATAGTCCTGGCCAATGAAATTTAAGTGAAGGCTTTTGAAAAGGGATACCAGCAGTACTTTTTCAAAGAACCAACTCATTTGGGTCTTTCCTTTCTCCTTTTCCTGTATGGTCTGCTGCATGATACCTAGTGCTGTAACTACCATGTTGCAACCATGGAGACAAAAGCCACAAACTACAGATGACAGAGCAGGAAAAGAAAAGGAGCCTCGTTCCTTACATAGCTGACAAGCTGTGAAATGCCTACATCCCAGTCCTATCATGTAGAAAAACGGATCCCTATTTTAATAAGCTATTGTGACAAGATTTTTACTATATAGAGCTAAAAGCAATCCCTGATATATCAGCCTATTTAATGCCCCAAATGAGAAGAAAAATAAGGAGAAATGTGACCCTTACTATTAAATTCCTAGGGAAAAAAAATTAGAGCCCTCAAAATAAATCTACATTGTTTTACTAAATATGAATCCAAGATAGTAAAGTAAAAATGTTATCCTAAAAAGTTCCCACTTTGTTTGATCTTAGGAGAGTGAGATCACTTTGAAGGACCTCAACCAGATGCCTGGGCATCACAAATGTCTCTTCTGCCATTAATATTCTATGTGCCTGTGAATCACTGCAATAATATTTTATTGAGAACATACTATATGCCCAGCTTTTACTTTTGCTGAAAGAAAGATGTGCAACATAAGTTTCTAATATGATAAGCTTACACTTTTATTGGAAAACTAACATGTAATTTTTACTGGAAAACTAAACATGTAAACATATCGGGTGGGGCAAAAGTCAGTTAACAGTTGTTCACTTGGAAAATAATACAGTAATTAATACTAATAACAATACAAGAATAAACTTTTCTCATACTCACAACTGTAAACATATTTTGCTGCACCTCTATTGATTTAAAATAAGCAATGTATTGTAACATCCCAAAATCCACACTCTAAGTACTATAAAACACAGAATAAGGCAGCCCCATTGACAACACATATTCTGTCTTTTTGCAAATTAGAAAAGTGTGCCTGTTCCACAAAACATCTTATTGTTATCTTCCACCGAACGGTTACTGCTATTTATACATACCCAAAATAATAATATAAATAAAATATATATAAAGACCACACATGCCGAGTATCATCTACAAACACAACGATGTAACTAGCATCCCTAGAGGCCTGCAGTACACAGCCTGCACCGGTCTGCCCTGTCTGGAATAAGGAGACAGCTTCAGCTGTGGCTGAAGAAGTCAGAAATGTCACACATGGGAACAGTTTTGAGTTGATACTTCAATATACTCCTTAGGCAAACTAGAGGAAGAATAAAATTGTGTGCCTTATGGATTTTAGCTTAGTTTCGTTATTTTAAGAAAGAGTATCTATCCCCAGAAAACAGTAAACCTTGCCTCCAGTTACTGATCACCATCTCCTGCCGGCTTTACAAGGTAAAGAGCTTTTTAATCTTGCTATTACAAAGCCACCGATGCCTACTCTCCCGTGCCATAAAGAAACTCCCTCGCAGAGTGGCAGTAAACCAGACTTCAGAAGAGCTTTTTATGGTCTCCAGAATCACACATTTGGAGGGGAGTGAACATATGCAGGGGAGCAGAATAGCGATTTCGAGGCCCACGATGCCTCGCGTGCAGCTGTGAATGTCTGCATGCCACGTGTGAGTCTGCAGCTCTCCTGGCTGAGACCCCAAGCCAGGGGTATTATTGGGGGGAAAAATAAAATAAAAGAATCTAGCCTTTAACCCCTCCTGAACCAGGCTATAACAAAGCAGAGAGATTTAATGCAATGCCACTTTCTAGTAAAATGTTCAGTCGGTGCTCTGAAAATTACCCTCTGAAGATATCTATGGTTCCTTTCAGATTAAAAATAGAATGATCTCATCCTTGGTTGGGATCAGGTGAAAATTAATTTTTCGGTAGTTAAAGTCAAGAGCACTTAACCTGATAGGACGTCAATTACCTGAGAAGTTATCAAAGTAGAGGAATTCTCAGCCCACCTCCGACCTTTCATCCCAGTATGGTAGCAAAAGTCTGTCATTCTTAATAAGTTACCCAAATGATACAGCTATCAGCAAGTGTGGCACTGGGCTGGCAGGCTGACTTTTTTAAAAATATGTTTTTATTGATTTTTAGAGAGAGAGGGAGGAAGAGAGAGAGAGAGAGAGAGAGAGAGAGAGAGAGAGAGAGAGAGAGAGAGAGAGAGAGAGAGAGAGAGAGAGAGAGAGAGAGAGAGAGAGAGAGAGAGAGAGAGAGAGAGAGAAACATAGATGAAAGAGAAACATTGATCCGCTGCCTCCTGCACACCCCCTACTGGGGATTGAGCCTGCAATGCCCTGGCCCGAAATCAAACAGGCCACCTCTTGGTTCCTGGGTCAATGCTCAAATGCTGAGCCACGCCAGCTGGGCCAGACTGACCTCTTTACTAGTAAAAAGTAAACCACGTAATTAATCCAGGTCACATTCATTTTTCTGTAGGATGGCGTTTCCCAGTTCTTCTTGGACCATGTCACCCACTGAAAATAATCATATTTATAAAGCACATTGAGTAATTGGATGAGGTTGATCACAGCCAAAGGTAAGAGATCTGGGGATCTTGCCACTGGCATCTCTGACCACCCCCCGCCCCCAAGGGCCCAGAGAACGTCAGGACCCTGGATCACGTATAATGCACTCAAGGAAAAGGAGGAAATCTCATGACAGGTATTTGCAATTCAGAAGAAAAAAGAAGCCAAACATGGAGACTGAATAAGTTTTTATTTCCTCCTTAATCCCAAAAATGCCTTTAGTCCTTCTTAAGCAGTAAGGGGGGGAAAAAAGTCTGATTAATGTTGTTCCTTCCTACACTATGATGTCTAGAAAATATCCAAGTTCCATTCCCTCTGGCTTAGTTTTTAGTATAGAAACTCCAGCTCCCATCAAAACTTGGCTACTGAAAATCAAAAGCATTAATTGTAGACTATTATCTGCCTTATGAACATTAAAACTTTAAAAACTCTACTTTGAAACTAAAGACTACAGAGACTGCTTTGTTCTGTGTAGAATCCATCTTCCACTTCCATGGACCATACATTTCAGCTCGAAGGCAAATGGGTTAACAGACAGAATACAGTGGGGGAATTGAATATATATTTTGTTATTTACTTATTTATTAGGTGTAGAAGTGAGATTTCAATGAGATAGAAAGACACAAACACAATGAATCTTGAGACAAATCAGACTTCACATGTACTTTAGAAAAAGAATATGCAAAGAGTTCTTAGAGGTCTTTAATTGAAGTGATTATTCTAAGAGAAAAGACAAGAAATATTTGTGGAGATGTTAACCTATTTACTTAAAAATATTCCTTTAAGCAATTATTTTTTATTTCAACAGTTGGTTCTGTCCACACAAGATACAGTAATGCTTTATTAATTTAATCATTGTCACTGAACAAGAGTTCTGGCATATAAATATTTGAGGTAACTATGGCCTACTTCCTTCCTAAAGACCTGTCTCTAATTTTCTGACTTAGAATTTTTTATACCAAATATACTAGTAAAAGCAAGGCATTGTTACTGTGAAAAAAAAAAGTCAAATCATACAAAAAATGTAAAAGAAAAAAATTCACAAAATCTCATTACCTAAGTATTAATAACACTTTAAACATATTCAGACATTTTTACACACATGGATATTTTTATATTAACCATCATATAATGGACATTGGACAATTATTTTTTAAAGTTGGCCTGTTATTTAAACAATTGTATTGATTGTAGATTAATTTTTATTTTTTCATATCACAAATTATCTGGCTATGAATATGTATGTACATAGGCTTCAGCACATGCCTCAGGTCCTATAGAATTCATATTTCTAGAAATGGGATTTCCAGAGCAAATTGTGTGTATATTTAAAAATTTGATACATATCACCTAAGAGACTCCCAGACAGGTTCTATCACCATGTGAATGAAAATGGCAATACCCCAACACAGCCACCAACCCAACTTTTCCTATTTTGCCAGTCTATAAAAGGTTTTTATTTGATTACCAGTAGATTTAAATATTCTTTTATGCTAATCAAAGTACCTCTATTTCTTCTTTTAAAAGATTCCCAGTTGACATGTATTTATTCTTTTTGTTCATTAGAAAAGGGTTTTACAGATTACTGATAATAATCTTTGTTATCTGTGTGGTAAACGTTGTTTCTGACTCATGAAGTTACTATATAGTAACACCTATAAAGATTCTTCTTGTTCTAATATCTGTGTCATGCGTAGAAACTTCTTTCTAACCCCAAGGTTATACAAAGTTTTACATCATGTATGATAAAAATGAAAAGCTCATATAACTTTCAAAAAAAATTTACACCATTTTGTTTCATGTATGGAAAACTGTGAGAAAGAGAAACAATTTTTTTTCCAAATGCTTTGTCAGTTGTGCCAATTCCATTTAATGTCAAAATCAATCTGTCTCCACTGACTTGAAAGGACTCTTTTATCATATACTAACCTCCTCCACATATTTCTGCAACACTATTCCATA
>NW_006288443.1:213310-213670 GCF_000327345.1 Myotis davidii
TTCTAATCTGCTGTTAGGGTCAGTTTGCATATTACCTTTTATTATATAGGATAGAGGCCTGATGCATGGGTGGGGGCCAGCTGGTTTGACCTAAAGGGTGTCCCAGATCAGGGTGGCGGTCCCGCTTGGGTGCGTGACCAGCCTGGATGAGGGGCTGATAACTGTTTGCAGCTGGTCACACCCCCTTCAGGGTCGGGGTCCCCACTGGGGTGCCTGGCCAGTCTGGGTGAGGGGCTGAAAGCTATTTTCAGGCTCCCAACCTCTCCTTTTTTTCTTTTTTTTTCTATTCTGGGATTTATTTACCTTCTATGGCTGTTACTGGAACTGAGAGCCGGCTTTAGCTCTGAGGCTCGGCTCCAG
>NW_006288443.1:214642-216246 GCF_000327345.1 Myotis davidii
TACATATATATATATATATTTAGCTTATATTTAGAAATAGCCTTCTTTTCCTCAATTAAAATTGGAATTTTGATTAAGGTTATATGGGATATTGATTCATTTGTAGAAAATTAATATTTACATTATTTTTTTCTATCCAAACACATAAAATGCGTGATGCTGATGCTAAATAGTTTTCATATATAGTTCTTACAAATATCATATTAACAATATTAATATACATGTAATATATTATTTCTAAAAATCAATAAAGCTCTTGATTTTAGGACAGTTAACTTGGAGAAAATCACTTTACTGGAATCTCATATTATGTATAAAGGTCTCAGCAGATTCTCCTGCTTTTCTAGGTCAAGGATCACACCACTTTAATGATAATTTTGCCTCCAACTTTATAAAAATTTTGCTTCATTAATTTTTTCTATTGTTGAAATTACTCAACTGTGAAAGAGTTTTCTTAAAATTGGGTATAAATTAACCTTTGGGGAAGTAAAGGCAATACATTTTAAATGTGTCCCATTTTTTGAGGGTCACATTAATGAATAAATGAGAATACATGTGGGGTTTGTGCTAAACTCAATAATCTGATTTTGAGTTTTCTAATTATTTTGCTAAATCCAATCTGCTGTCCAACCACTTTTACTTTTGGCTACTATATTCTTTCATTTACAGAGGTTCTCTTTGTATATTTGTGGGTGCTTTGGTTTTTTCACAAACAAATTTAAGATGGCGGCAGAGATAAACACCGGGAAATTGAAGCCGCTCACAACAATTGATTAATACCTCAGAGAAACAATACGGACTTCATCCAGAACCATAGGAAGCCTGGCTGACTGTAAACTCTACAACTAGAAGGAAGGAAAGGCACACTGAGACCCAGAGAAGCTGCAGAAGTGAAGCGCAGAGGTACGGGGCTCAAGGCGCGCGGAAAGGGGCTGGCACCCGAGGACGCGGCTGTCTTTTTGAATCCGGAGGGAGACACAAGCTCCCAACGGCTCTGACCTCCGGTTTCGGGAAGTCTCTGGGGACCCAGGACTCATGCGGGGAGAAACTGGACTGTCTGGCAGCGGGCGATCTTGAGGGCGGCTTTCACTCAGAGGTGCTTGCAGCCGTTACCGGGACACTGAGACGCGCGCCTCCTTAGGGCAGGGCTGAGGCTCCGCCATAGCTGCTTGCTCCGCCCGTTGATTTCCTGAGACCCCGCCCACCCAGGCTGCCGCAGAGGCTTTTGCATATGAATGCCCCGGCCATTTGCAACCTGTAATTACCTAACTGCAGCTGGGTCAGACAGACCCAGAACTTCTAAGAGAAGGCCCCACAGCGCTTGCATCCTTCACAGCCGAGCTTTATCAAGGCACTTCCAAAAAAGGGAAGGGGAATCTGCAGCCCTCTTCATAGTTCCTGCTGGGTAACCTCAGGCAGGGGCTAAATTAGCACCTCCTTAGATCCAAGAGCCAGTGTACCCAGTGGTCAGAGGGGGACCGTCCAGACCACAACTCCTCAGATCCATAAGGGACACACTCAGGGTGCAGTCTCAGTGAGCATCAAAGCCCCACTGAAGCAAGTCGCGCCCCAGAAGGGTGTCTCCAGCACAGAAGTTCTCCCAC
>NW_006288443.1:217618-219816 GCF_000327345.1 Myotis davidii
GTTAATTCTCATCAACTTTTCCTTAGTCATCTGTGTATGATAATTTCAACATTTGGATTATACATCAGGCTTTTTCTAAAACCTATTGTTTTTGCTGGTTGTTTTTCCTTTTTCTAGCTTTACTGAGATAAAATCGACATATAACACTGTGTAAGTTTAAGGTGCACAATTTAGTGATTTGACACGCATGTACATCGCAATATATTTACCACAATTAGGTTAGTTAACACATCCTTCCACTCATATGATTACCATTTTGTTCTTGTTGTTATGGTGAGACTATTAAACTCCATTGCCCTGGCAACTTTCAGGTATACAATACAATGTTGTAACCACAGTCACAATGATGGGCAACAGATTTTTGGAAGCTATTGATCGTGTAACTGCCAGTTTTTTACCCATTTACCAAGAACTCCTCACTTCCCCCATCAATCAGCCCCTGGCAATCACCATTCCACTCTCTGTTTCTATTAGTTCAAAGTTTTTAGATTCTACATATAAGTAAGATCATAGAGTCCTTGTCATGTCCATACTTATCCTGATGTCCCCCCTTGGGTGGGCTGCAGGCCTTGACTTTTCTCCCTTGTGCCCAGCAGGCTGCATAGAGAGCCTAAGCACACAGCACAGACAAAAGGCTTTGGTGATGGGTATTCCACTTACAAACTGATTCAGCTTATCTTCCCATTCTGCTCTGGCAGCTAGCCACTATCTTTTTAACTTATCAACTTTTAAATTGTTTTTTTAATCCTCACCTGAGGATAGATTTTTATTGATTTTTAAAGAGAGAGGAAAAGAGAAAGAGAAAAAAACATCAATTGACGGAGAAGCATCAATAGGTTGCCTCACCTTCTGGCCTGACCTGGGATCAAACCCAAGACCTTTTGGTGTAAGGTAAGATGCTCCAACCAACTGAGCTACCTGGCGAGTACTAACTTATCAGTTTTTTAAAGAAATGAGTGTTGTTTTTGTTGGTGATGGTAGTAGCTTTAACCAGCATGTTGTTGTTTAAGCAGGAAGATTGACCTGGATAACCTAGTCCTATAGCCCAGGGAGTGGTGGGGACCATGTTCAGTCACTGAGGACTGAAGAGTGTGTCCTCTAAAGAATGTTCTTATTAAGGGTGTGAACAGGGAGCCGCTCTGCAATCAGCACATGGCTGATATTTTCTCACACTTTAAGCACTAATAAACTGCACATGTAAAACTGGAGCTTTCATCCCAGCCAGAATAAATTACTCCTTCCTCGGGACTCTCAAAGCTATTTGTACTCTAACACAGCACTAAACCTCCTCTCGGATTATAAATTTGTATATACATACACGTCCACATTTCCTTCTGATTTAAAACTTCTTGACAGCATGCTTTTGTGTTCTCACCTTCTGAGTCCAAACAGCCCTTGGTAAGGTGATGGCTGATATGCCCTCAGCACTCAAAACATGTGCTAAATTATAGAGAATGAAAGGAAACTGGTAAAGATTCTATCCAAAGCCAAAAGTACTATACTTTTTTTAAAAAATATGTTTTATTGATTTTTACAGAGAGGAAGGGAGAAGAATAGAGAATCAGAAACATCAATGAGAGAGAAACATTGATCAGCTGCCTCCTGCACACACCCCCAACTGGGGATGTGCCCCCAACCAAGGTACATGCCCTTGACCGGAATCAAACCCAGGACCCTTGAGTCCACAGGCCAACACTCTATCCACTGAGCCAAACCGGTTAGGGTGAAGTACTATACTTTTTAACATTTTTTTAAAAAAATAGAGAGAGATGCAAATAGACAAAGCCAGGTTGAATGCAGTATCCTATCTAATAAAAGAGAAACATGGTAATTAGCGTAAGACCGCTACCCTTCCCATTGGCTAATCAGGACAATATACAAATTAACTGCCAGCCAAGATGGCGGCCGGCAGCCAGGTAGCTTAAAGTGAACATGAGGCTTGCTTGCTTCAGTGATGGAGGACTCCAACGTTCCCCCCCTGCCGCTGCAGGCCTCTAACCTGCAACTCTAAGCAACTATGTTATAAATATAGAAGCTAAACAAAACCCCAGAAACCTATTTAGTTGGTCGGGCTACAACCAGCAGGATAGCAACATTGTTTCAAATACAGAAGGTAAACAAAGGCCAGAAACCTGCTTTCAGCAGCGGAGGCCTAAGAGCTGGAGCCAAGCCTCAAAGCTAAAGCTGGCCCAGAATAA
>NW_006288443.1:220781-232578 GCF_000327345.1 Myotis davidii
TCAATCTCTATTCCAAAGGTTAGGGAGTATCTTATCTCCATTCCAGGGAGTAAAGCTTATGTACTTAAGCATGATTGTTCGTAGTTAAAGTGATTAATTACCCGCCTGGCAGTTAAGAGATTTTATTCCCTCCCTAACTTCAGGGGAAAATCCCTACCTGGGGAAACAACCTTTCTCGGAGAGGTGACCTTGGACCGGCTCCCGGCAGTGCACAAATTTTTGTGCACCAGGCCTCTAGTCTTATTTAATAAAAAGCTAATATGCAAATTGACTGAACAGCGGAACAACCAGTTGCGATGACCATCAGGGGACAGACTTTCAATGGAGGAACTTCCCCCTGGTGGTCAGTGTGCTCCCACAGGGGGAGTACCCCTCAGCCAGAAGCCAGGCTCATGGATGGCAAGCGCAGTGGTGGCAGGAGCCTCTCCTGCCTGTGCAGCAGCACAAAGGATGTCCGACTGCCTAAGCCATCAGTTGGACATCCCTCAAGGGCTCCCGGACACCGAGAGGGCACAGGCCAGGCTGAGGGACACCCCTCCCCACCAAGTATATAAATATATACTATATATACACACACTAGGGGCCCAGTACACGAATGCATGCACCTCAAAAAGAACTGTGGGCCGTGAGGCTGCGGTGGGCGCAGGGGCGGGTCTCGGCCCATCCTCTATGCCCCCATCCGACCCCTCCTGTCACAGCCCCCTGTCCCCTCTCTGCTGGCAGCCCTGTTCCCACCACCACAGCTCCCACACACTGACAGCACCAGCCCTGCTTGCACCCACTGACGGCACAGAGTGATTGGGTCTGGCACCAGCAGTGGGTGTGAGTGGGGCTGGCGCTGTCAGCGGATGTGAGTGGTGGCTGCTGCCCCAATCACCCCTCAGAAGCAGGAGGAGGTGGAGAAGCTTTTAAGGGTAATTGGGGCTGGCAGCCACCACTCACACCTGCTGCTGGGGCTGGAGCCACTGATCGCACCCACTGCTGGCACTCAGCGGCCACCCCAATTGCTCGGCACTATTAGTGGGTGCGAGCGGCAGCTCCGGTGCTGGCAGCAGGTGCGAGAGCTGGGGAGGGAAAAGAATTTTCAGTAACCATCAGAGGCTTACCCCAATGACAGCAACTGGCGCCCTGCCTTGGTCTGGCACCCCTGCTCACCTGCTCCACCATCCTGCCATGGCCGATGCCCACCATGTTCCACACACACTCCCTGGTGGTCAGCCCATGTTATTGTGATCAGTTGTTCTGCTGTTTGGTCTATTTACATATTAGGGATATATATGAAGGGGAGCAGAGCTGTTATATGCTATTAACACTTACTTCATTTTTCATTTTGAATCAATTTGTCAGTACCCTGAAGGAATGACACACAGAGCAGGTATATGTTAATAAGGACAGAGTTAAGGGGTGATTTCTGGAGTCGAGGGACCACATAACCTGCTGGGGAGCCAGAGTGTGGGGCCCTAGGAAGCCCAGCACTGAAAAAGAGGGTGGGCTAAGAAGCAAAATACATGGGTGTATAGAATCAGAAAGAGGAACTTGAGAGAAAATTACATTTCTACTTTCAATTGCATCTACATTGTGTAACCATCCTCCATCCGACTTTGTAACACTGACTGGGTAAGGACAGGTGTGGAAGTGGTGATAAGGGCTGGGGTCCCAGGAGCTAAATCCAAACCTTCTTCAGCTTATCTCCTCATGATTAGGAATTCGGGTCCCGAGGAGCTATTTGATAATGCATCTGTAAATCCCCCTGTGCTAACAGCAGTCTATCTCCCCTTTCTGTATCCCTGCCTTGATGAGGGCAATGTGAATGTAAGCTCCTGCTTTAGGGCCTCAGAGACATATAGAGCAACAAAGTGAAAGAGGATTAGTGCCATTAAAGGGCATTACGAGCAGTGCCCAGAGCAGAGCAACCAATCATGATCTGATTTGTCATCTTGCACCCGGCAAGGAAGGCAGGGTGGGCACCACATGAGCCCAGATAGAAGAGAGCAGGGTGTGTTGGCTGAAGGGTTTCATTTTGGGAAAATGTATGAACACCCATTTCTGTAGCTGTTGTGTGTTTGGCCGGTGTTCAAGGTACTGTCAGGTGACAGGTGTACTCCTGCCTTAGGAGGTATGATGATTAACTTTAAGTGTCACCTTGGCTGGGCCACAGGATTCCCAGATGTTTGGTCAAATATTATTCTGGGTGTTCCTGTCAGAACGTTTTTGGGTGAGATTACCATTTAAATCAGTGAATTTTGAGGAAAATCAATTGTCTGCCATAATGTAGGTGGCCTCCTCCTATTGGTCAAACACCTGAATAAAACAAAAAAACCACCTCCCTGGAGCGAGAGAGAACTCTCCAGCAGATGGCCTTCAGGCTGTATCTGCGGCATCAGCCCTTCCGGTTCTACCTCAGACTGCCTCGGACTGAAACCAGAACGTTACTTTCCTGGGGCTCTAGCTTGCCAGCCCACCCCGCAGATTTTGGATTTGTCAGCTTCCATAATTGAATATAAATTATTAGCCAACATCCTATTGGTTCCGTTTCTCTGGAGACTCCTGACTAATGGAAAGGGGATGCTTACAGAGAAGATACCTAATCAGCAAAACATGAAACTGGCTTCACCTTGCACCCAAGAGAAAACCAACACGTAACATTATAAAATAATTGTCCAATTTCTCCATTTCCTACTGGCCGTGACTCCTAAATTCTATCATAATTTCTATTTTAAAAGAATTTATTGACAAGCACAATATTGGCGAGTTCATTAGACACATAATGTCCATTTCAAAGGAATCCAGTCTCTTGCCCAGACTGACTCCAATAGAATTTCAAATTTTACCACCAGAGAAGGCAGTTACAAACATTTACTACTCTTTGACTAACCACTCTATGTGACTTACTAGTATAGTCTTAAACTAAAAATTATTTTCAGAAAATTTGCTCAGGTGGGATGGTTGGTCCCCCGGCCTCCTTACTGGCCACATCTGTAAGAAACAGGAACTGGTGGAGAGATGTGAAAATGATGGAGACGTGTGAGCTCTCCCTTTAATAAAACCTTGTAGCTCATGTCCAACCTCAAAATCCCTAATTTTAAAATCATATATTAGAGAGAGGAAAACAGTCTTTCTTCACTTATCTTACTTGTATTTAAGTTTCAGAGGGCTCTACCTGAACCCCAAATCTGTACAGAAGTTAACCACCTAAACATGGAGAGGACAAAAGTAAGTCATGAGACAGAGACCAGTCCATGGCTAGAATGCCACAGAGTGACAGAGGCAGTGGCACACCCTATAAGTACTATTTCATGTCTAGTTCTATGGACAAATATATCTTAATATTATAATCCCACTAATTTATTCCACTACTTTGGAAAAGAATGATTATCCTGATCTGGATGAATGGGGAACTACAGGACCTTTTGTTCAGTCTACAAAGGGTGGTATAGCATTTAGGAGGACAAGCTCAGGGTGTTGAATCATTGGATTCAAACCCTGGGACCCCACTTGCAGGATGTCTATAGGTAAGTTCTGCTTCTAAGTTTCGGTGTCATTTTTTGAGAAGAAGAAATAATAAATTACATACTCCATAGGACTGTTGTAAAGATTAAACAAAACAAGTCATTTAGAGAGCTCAGGACTTAGGAAATGCTCAGTAAGTGCTATTCATTATTAGAATTATTATTATTCAGAGGAAGTTTATGTAAATCAACAGTCTCCAAACAAAAGCTCAAGATAGACAATAAGCTACAAGTAGCTGTGAATTGAGAAGACTTGCTTAGCATTCCTTAATCTCCGCCCGCGCCCCTCTCCCCCCCCCCCCCAAAAAAAAACACACCACCTTTTGATAACTTTTGTGCTTGCTACTATAAGGAGCCTGGTCTATCTGTGGATGCCTGCAGGCTTTGCTTCAAAATGTGGAGAAACAATAGGGGTCATTTAAACCCTGAGTACTACTGACTTCAGCTTCAAAGTCAGATAAATAAACTTCTGACCAAATAGAGTAAGCTCTGGCTGGAAATATTCTATAAATTGATTTATCAAAGTTGGTCTGAGGCATTGCTTCATAGCTTCTTTATTGAGTTTTTTACAACTATAGAAAACTTTTCTTATTGAGATAATTCACAAATGCATTAGTATTTTAGTTGGTGTAAATGGATTGTTACTTACCCATGGGCGAGTTCAAATAGCAAAAATAGAATGAAGTGGGCTTGATTTTTAGCACATCTGAAAGAATTGAGTTATCACAGCAGCTTTATTCATAATATCTCCAAACTGGATACAACCCAAATGTCTATAAGCAGGTAAATGGATAAAACAACTTGTGGCACATCTATATGTCCTGCTGACAAACTATTCAGCAATAAGAACCACATACTGAAAATACATGCAACATGAATAATTCTTTGATTGCTATGTGCCGGGAGCCGGTCCATCCTTGCTGTTTCAAGGGACCTGGCATATATGGCATATTGTTCTTAATATATTTGCTCACCTTCTTGGCACTATGTGTTTTAACCAAGGTCACCTCTCCGAGAAAGGTTGTTTCCCCAGGTAGGGATTTTCCCCTGAAGTTAGGGAGGGAATAAAACCTCTTAACCCCTTCCCCAGCAGAACCCTAACCTTTGGAATAGAGATTGATAGGATTAAAATCAACTGGTATAAATACAGATGTAACAAGACAATAAAAACCAGAACTTCACTCAAGATCCTAACGAGATTGTGGCTGGAGATCCTGGCAAGGCTGCTGATCAACTGAACGCTGTCTCCGTGTCATTCCTTCTTCGCCGACTCCATCCACACCTATGGGGAACCCCTGGACCTGCTGGGGTTGGACCCCAGCAGCTATGTAGTGTGAAAGAAACCAGTCTCAGAAGAATATATATTGTTAGATTTATTTGAAACTCTCAAAAAGGCAAATCTAATCTATAATGGTTGCTTTGGAGCTGAGATGTGAAGGAAGTTGACTGGGAAAGATCAAAGGCATCTTTTGTGGTAATCAAGATATTCTGTATTTTTATTGTTAGTGGTGTTATAGGTTATATACCTTTGTCAAAGATCATTAAACTAGAGTTGACTCTTGAAAAACACTGGCTTGAACTGGGTCCACTTATACATGGATTTTTCTCAAGACAGTAGTGTATTTTCTCTTCCTTATAATTTTTTAAAATACTTTTATTGATTTTAGAGATGAAAGGAAAGGGAGAGATAAAAACATCAATGATGAGAGAGAATCATTGATTGGCTGCCTCCTGCACGCCCCCCACTGGGGACCAAGCCTGCAACCCAGGCATGTGTCCTGACCTGGAATTGAACCATTGACCTTCTGGTTCATAGGTCAATGCTCAACCACTAAGTCAAGCCGGCCGGGGTTCCTTATAATTTTCTTAATAACATTTTCTTGCCGAAACTGGTTTGGCTCAGTGGATAGAGCGTCGGCTTGCGGACTGAAAGGTCTCAGGTTCAATTCCGGTCAAGGGTATGTACCTGGGTTGCGGGCACATCCCCAGTAGGAGATGTGCAGGAGGCAGCTGATCGATGTTCCTCTCTCATCGATGTTTCTAACTCTCTATCTCTCTCCCTTCCTCTCTGTAAAAAATCAATAAAATATATAAAAAAATAACATTTTCTTTTCTCTAGCTTACTTTATTGTAAAAATACAGTATAATATGCATATAACATACAAAATTGTGTTAATTGGCAGTTTCTGTTATCAGTACAGCTTCCAGGCAACAGCAGGCTACTAGTACAGTTGGCCCTCCACATGCCTGGATCAGGTATTGTTTTCAGTCTGCAGTTGGGTCAATCCAAGGATGTGAAACCCACAGATATGAAGGGTCAACCACAGTTAAGTTTTAGAAGACTCAAAAGTTATACAGATTTCTGAGTGTGTCAGGGATCAGTACTCCTCACCCCTGTGCTGTTCAAGGCTCAACTGCATACACTTAAAAGGAGTGCATTGGATTGTATGTAAATTAAACTTCAATGGTCAATAATAATAAACTTCACTGTAATATAAATGTCAAAATTTAGGCCTCAAAATGTATTTTACCTACTTTTTCCATTGCCGTTTTCCCTTCTCCCAGGTAACCTGTCTACAACAGCTATAAATAAGAGGGTGCTGGCATCTTCTGTCAGGGTTAATAAGCCATGTACACAGGAAACTACACATCTTCACAAAGAGTGAAAAAAAGATCAGTCTATCATGAAAATATTTAAAATTTTTAGATGCTTAGAGTTGAGCACCATAAGCAGTATTTAAACATTCATTTAATTTAACTGTTCCTCCTTTCTTTTTCTTCAGTTGTAGAAATACCTCTTCAGAGCTTCTCTGTATGTAAAAATAGCCCAATCAACTGAAAATTATAAGGGCAGAAACAAGTAATAAATAGATATTTTATTTAAAAAATAAAATAAAATCAACTGACCAAGTGCTTTCAAAGGCAGTCCTAGTTCATAAACGTTGGGAATAAAAACATAGAATGACTGGCCAGCTGTTGTAGTAGCATCATCTCTGTCATATGGTTCTTCCTTGTGCCTCTCAATAGTACAGACAATACAAGAGGAGAACTGAAATCTCCCTATGGCCTGCCCTCCCTTACCCACAACTCACATACCAAGTGTGGCCCTTAGCACTTTCGCGTGCTTTCAACCCAGCATGGGCAGGAGCTCAGAGTGACCATCAACTGTGCATGATTTTTTTTTTAAATGTGCAGTCTGCTGCTATTTCTTCTGATTCCTAGCCCATTAGGATCCGTTTTACATGAAGACACAGATGCTGGAAAGTTCTGTAGAAATCTTTCCTAGGACAGGAGCTAAGGAACACTGTTTAGGTTTGGAGCCAAATCTGTACGCTTGATTAAATTTTAAAAAGTAACAAACATGAAAAAATAACTTAAAAATACTAGTTCCTCTTACTCTTTTCAGAAGTATGTTTAACCTAGAAAATTACTATTCAAATGCCCTCTCTCAACCAACTTAAATTACCTGATCCTAAATTGCTAGTATGTGAAAAATGCTATTACTAAAGCGCCTAAAATTCACAAAATAAAAAATTGGAAACCTAGAAAGATATACAAAATTGGTGGCAAATAAAGAGAAATATATATGTGAGGTGATAATAAGACCAGGCTTTCAAAATGGAGCCTACCAGCTTCTAGCAGTTCAGGATTTCCCTGGCCTCTCCCCTTTGACCAACATTCTAGGCCTATCCACATACTGATCTTCCCCTCTACCTCCACATCCCCACACACACACCAGGTAATGTTCTTATCCTTATTCTCTCACTAACCAAAAAAAGCAGCAATCTACAGAAACACATACATAATTCTGTGTCAGCCACCTATAGATTTTTATAGAAAATTAACCTCCAAAATGAATAACCAATAAAGTAATTTATTTAACACAATTTAAGGAGCTGTTAGATTCTTTACTGACCGTGTCTACAAATATTTTTCAGGACACCAAGAATGGTTTTAGTGCTTGGATATACAAGGTCTAAGGATGTTTGGAATTAATAGATTTATGAATTTCAGCATGAAAATAAAACCTACTCCAAAGATGAAGAAATGAAAGAAGAAGGGAAAAAGAAACATGTCAAAAGGCAGGGACTGTCCACTGACCAAGTTTAGTCTTTGGGTAATTTTTAGGTAAGGAGTTCATTCGAAAATGCTTCCCTGGGAAGCACCCTCAACCTCAGACTATAGTATGACTTTGATATGAGTGACTGTATAAATGCTCTTTCCCCTTCCTGCCTCACTTCTTTCTTCTTCCTCTCTTCCTCTCTGTTCCTCTCTCTCTCTCTCTGTCTTCCTTTATCTTTTGAATATTCAAATCACACATAAGTATGAATTCATTTACATTTGTAGAATATTTCTGTTTATTTTGCACTTACTAGTATTTATATGTTTCTTTTTATTGTTTCTCTGCCATTTTGCTTGCCATGTTTTTTTTTTTCTCTGACCTCTTATAAGTACTTGGAGAACAGAGCTGACAAATTAT
Organism: Myotis davidii; assembly: GCF_000327345.1. Classification (NCBI taxonomy): domain Eukaryota; kingdom Metazoa; phylum Chordata; class Mammalia; order Chiroptera; family Vespertilionidae; genus Myotis; species Myotis davidii. The sequence goes on from NW_006288443.1 coordinate 228,771, forward strand.
TTTTGTCAATCTCTTCCCTTTTCCACCTGCTTCACAAATGTATGTAGAATTTTGTAAAAGATCCTACTCAGGATTGGTTTTCAATAAATTCTTTTTATTTTTAATTTTTTCATTTCTCAATAAATTCTTATTCCCGACGTGAGGGATATTAAATAAACCAAATAGAATTACACTTATATTGAATTATTAAATGTATTAAATTAATTGCATTAAAAGGAAACAACCATTTCTCAAATGGAGGTGAATTGTCTAGACATAGATTTGCATGTATCATTTTTTTAAAAGTTCACTTTGCAAGGAGAGTTGTTTCTAATTCTGTAAAATAACTAAATGTTCACAGGATTAATTTCATAGATTCAGTGCATTGCATTAACAGTGAAATGACATTCACTTGATATTGCACATCACTCATGGATCATATTAAAATCCTTAGACTAAAATTGTGTTACATGTAATTTTGAGAACTTCAGAAATATCTATGTATCCTATATTTGCAGCTTTCAAGGCTTGAGAAGATCAAAGAGATTTGTTCACCTGTGAAAACCTTCTTAAGAGCTTTCTAAGACTCTACACATCATTCATATTCCACATATAAGACAAGATTTAGAATTTAGGCCACAGAGGTATAAATGTCAGATTCATTTGCTTATAACATAAATACTGCAAATATTCTTCTGTAGCAGCAATGATCATATCCTTCCTTTTGATGTTATACAGAAACAAATGGGCCACTCAGGGTGATTAAAGCTAAATAAGTATTTTAATATCACTAACTTAGAAAAAGAAGGAAGGAAAGTGAGAAGGTGAGAGGGAGGAAAAAACACAGAGAGATTTCATTTAAATAATACTTATAATTACAGTAGGCGAGGATGACCTGTCCCAACCAAATTAATTTGTCAGTAGGGAAACTGAGGCCCAGGGTTTGAAGTAGCTTGCTATTTTGTTTACATTTCTGCTCACTATTAGACTACTATCTGCCTCATTAAATATATGCTACCATATCCTCAAAACTAATAAACCTATCATCTTCTAGAAAAAAGAGAAAACTCTTTTCATTTTACTAAAATTGCAAATTAAAATAATTTCATTCTCATAAAAACTAAAAACAAAATTAGGCATACTTAATAAATAAGGTAAATGATGAGCCTAAATCAACCTCTAGATCTCTAATTAACATAAAAGTAGATAATAGGTGTATATATAAGTAAATATATTAAATGGAAACCATGAATACATACTGAATACTTCCTTAGGCAGTAGTTCAAAGAGACAAGATAAATAAATGGAAAATAGACTGAAATTTTAAAAAATATTGATAATAATAATTTGAATTCCTCATCATGTAATCCCTGGTGCTTATGTGTATTGGAGCAAAGAACATAACAAACTTCCTTGGTTTCTCTCATCCTTAAAATGACCATAGTAATGTCTGTGTTATGCAATTGTAGGGCAGATTTTTGGAGATACATTAAAAAGACAGTACAGCCCTGACTGGTTTGGCTCAGTGGATAGAGCATTGGCCTGTGGACTGAAGGGTCCCAGGTTCGATTCTGGTCAAGGGCACATGCTTGGGTTGCAGGTTCAATCCCCAGTAGGGGGCGTGTAGGAGGCAGCTGATCAATGATTCTCTCTAATCACTGATGTTTCTATCTCTCTCTATCTCTACCTTCCACTCTGAAATCAATAAAAATGTATTTTTTTAAACAAAGAAAGTACAGTCAGGCACATAAAAGTCCTCAATTGATTTTATTTATTAGTATTACTTTTTATTATTATTATTATTATTATTATTACACTAGAGGCCTTGTGCATGGATTCATGTGCTAGTGGGGGTCCCTCAGCCAGGCCTGTGCCCTCTTACAATCTGGGACTCCACTGGTGCATGATCAGGGCCAGGGAGGGCTCCAGGGCATGCCCAGCCCATCTCGCCCAGTCCTGATCGAGCGAACCCAAGCAGCAAGCTAACCTGCTGGTGGGAGCATCTGCCTCCTGGTGGTCAGTGTACGTCATAGCTACTGGTCGATCGGTCTACCAGTCAAACAGTCGAATGGTCGAATGGTCGCTTATGCTTTTATATATATAGATTTTGGATATCAGTGTTAATCACAATATTATTGGTTCACCTTTGGAAAATCACCTAGTTCTCAGCCTGATCCTCATCTTTGCAGAAAGTTCTAAAATGTAGCTGTTTTACACTATCCAAACTAACAAATGGTAAGCTTAAATATTAGATTATTATTAACCTTTTAAATAAAATAGAAATTGGCTATATAAAGAGGACAATACTGTGCTTAGACAAAAATTATATATCAATGCATGTTTGAATTTCATTAAAAATTAGTTTAAAAGTAGTAATAACAGCAAATATCAATTGGATGATTACTATGTATGAAGGTGTGTTCTCATGTATCTTTTGATCTTATTAAAACCTGTAAATTAGGCACGACCCTTATCTCCATTTCACAGATAAGATAAATTGAGGCTCAGAGAGATTTAGTGCTTTGCTGAACTTTAGAGATCAAACAAGTGATAGAGCTGAAATTGATTATGTCTTTTCCACTTCATTAATCTTTATACAATTCTACCTTCCTATTTTCAGTAAGACAAAATGACCTCATGAAAAATTATCTGCATGTGTTAGTTTGGATATGTACTATAACAGAGAGCAGAGAAATTAAAAATCATGGTGGTTCTTCAAAGTTATTTGATTTCTCAGTTATGCAAAAGTCCAGAGAACTGGTCTAAAGCTGAAATGGTAGCCCCATATGCATCAGGAATGCAGGTCCCTTCTCTCTTGTTGCTATAACACCTTTTTGTGTAAAAATCCATACACCTTTCTCTATATACACCTTTCATGTAATAATACAATATGGCTGTTCCAACTCCCACCATCAGGCCTGCATTTCTGATGTTGGGAAGAGGGGGAAAATACGAGTTAGATGGGCCACCTTGCTTTTAAATGTTTGTCCCAGAATTTTCCCACACTTCTGTCCCATTGCCCAACACTTGGACATATAACACAACTGGCTGCAACGATGCTTTAAAAATGTACATTTTGGTTCAGGTGGCATGTACTAAGCCAGCGATTTTCGACTGGTGTGCTGAAACACACTGGTTTGCCACAAGAATTTTTGAAATATGCAATGCCTATTCAGTCAGGAGCACTGACCTCTTTCTCTTAGATTATCAAATTTTAAAAAATGGCAATAGCCAACATAAGAATAACCATCCAGTGTAAATGAATCAAAATGATACCTATTTTTTGCCTTGGTCGGTTTGGCTCAGTGGAGAGCATTGGCCTCTGGACTGAAGGGTCCCGGTTTGATTCCAGTCAAGGACATATACCTTGGTTGCAAGCTCAATCCTAGTAGGGAGCGTGCCGTAGGCAGCCAATCAATGATCATCAATGATATTTCTATCTCTCCCTCTCCCTTCCCCTCTGAAATCAATAAAAACATATTTTAAAAAAAGTAATGAGTTTGAGGAATTGGACTCTCGTAGAGTAAAAGAACAGGGAGAGTACTGGAGTAAGCGGGAAAGCTGTACAGATAGAAGTCAGAGCACATTTGTGGGATTATGCACAGGATTGTCATCCTAAATTTTTTATTTTTTTATTTCTTTATTGATTAAGGTATTACATATGTGTCCTTATCCTCCTGTTATCCCCCCAACCCCCCACTCATGCCCTCACCCACCCTGTTGTCTGTGTCCATTGGTTAGGCTTATATGTATGCTTACAAGTCCTTTGGTTGATCTCTCCCCCTTTCCCCCACCCTCCCCTACCTTCCCTCTGAGGTTTGACCCAGGT
>NW_006288443.1:232755-233999 GCF_000327345.1 Myotis davidii
AACTGAGGGCCCCAAATTTAAAAAAAAGAAAGAAATTATTTTTTAAAAGTATACCTATATTTTGTCAGATTGGCAACAAAAAAACATACATTTTTTGGCGTGCCACAGAATTTTAGTAATTAGTTTATGTATTCCAAAGAATGAAAAAGGTTGAAAATCACTGTGGTGATCTAACCTTATGTTAATATGAAGGAAAGGGAAAGTCATCAGTCTATTGGACATCATCCTATTCCTGTCTAATCCAGGGTTCAGATTTAGAATATCCTCTCCTTTGGACATTGTTATAAATACACTGACAAACTGCATAGTCTGCACTTGTAGACAACCCACCACAAGTGAGTTTGCATTTTTATTTTTTTTCCTGCCCAGTTATTTGTTATAATATCCATGATTATGGATATTATACATTTTACATTATCATAATTTAAAGTGGGTCTTTCTTTTATCTAATGTGGATATGCTTTATCTCATGTCGAGAGAAATGTCCTTTTTAGACCCAAGTGTCTCTCACCTAATTTCCCTTGATCAAAGATGATCTCCTTGTATATGTCACAAGACATTTGCTAGTATTGGGGAGGTCAGACTTGAATAAAAACAGAAATCACTAGTCTGAGAGTTTCCAAGAACAAGAACTTCAAAAATTGCTTATAAAAATCCCATTGCTTATATAGGATAGGGATAGGTGATCTGGCTCTCTTTTGATAGCTATCTTTGGTTCTCCACTGACCAGCAACTACTTGATGAGGGACTTATAGAGTTAGCTAGATGGGTAGATAGACAGACAGGTAAATAGATAGACAGATAGAAATTGGTTCACATGACTATGGAGACTGGCAAGCTATAGGCCCAGGAGAGCCAGTGTGTAGTTCTAGTCCAAGTCTGAAGGCCCAGATCCAGGACAGCCAATGGTGTACGTTCTAGTCTGAGTGCAGGAGAAGATCAATGTCCCAGCTCAAAAACAGGCAGGGAGATAAAGTTCTTCCTTATTCTACCTTTTGTTCTATTCAGCCCTCCAAGGGATTAGTTGAGGCCCACCCACACTAAGGAGGGCAATCTGCTTTACTCAGTCCACTGATTCAAATGTTAGTCTCATCCAGGAATACTATCACACTTATAGGCAGAATAATGTTTAACCAAATATCTGGAAAGCTTGTGTCCCACTTAAGTTGACACATAAAATTAAACTGACAGGACTGGAGATAGTACAGGAAAAAACAGAGTCCTGATGAGGGAACTGCTAGCTT
>NW_006288443.1:236089-237417 GCF_000327345.1 Myotis davidii
GCAGGAGAAGCAATGTCCCAGCTCAAAAACAGGCAGGGAGATAAAGTTCTTCCTTATTCTACCTTTTGTTCTATTCAGCCCTCCAAGGGATTAGTTGAGGCCCACCCACACTAAGGAGGGCAATCTGCTTTACTCAGTCCACTGATTCAAATGTTAGTCTCATCCAGGAATACTATCACACTTATAGGCAGAATAATGTTTAACCAAATATCTGGAAAGCTTGTGTCCCACTTAAGTTGACACATAAAATTAAACTGACAGGACTGGAGATAGTACAGGAAAAAACAGAGTCCTGATGAGGGAACTGCTAGCTTTCACTAAGCTGTTGGAAGAGAAGGCAGTGATATGTGACCAAACTCCAATTACCTAAACTGCATTGGAGGACCAACTCTCCAGTGAACTGAGTCTTAATAGACAACCACCTTAGAACATTTAGGACAAATGGGATTATTCCCTTCAGAAAAAAAAAATGAGTGAACAAACAAAAACACTATGAAACACTATTTTGCTCTGCCTGCATCATTTTTATTATTATTATTATTATTCTCTTAGGCAATGTCTTCACAAATGTATAAAGTCATAGCCTAACCTCCTCTTGACCTTAGACTTTGTGGACAAGCTATCTGGTGTACGTTAAGTTCTGGAAACTCAGGTGATATAGCACCACATCAACAGGGTCAAGTATGTTCCTTGAAGGGATTTCAAATGTCAAAACATGATGGCTCTTCAAGTTGCAAAATTTATTTAGACAGCAACTCCATTTTATTTTTCCTGTCTGAGTCAGAAAACACCCCAACCAACACACTTCAATAAATATCTAAAATTCAAATAGAAAACAGACTAATATTAGAATGAGCTTTGGAATTAAGTGAAAGGGTTTCTGGGCCTCACTGTTCCCAAAGTTTCAAATGTCCCTGTCATGCTCTTCAAAGAGCAGAAGTAAACGTTATTCTGAAACTTTCAATGTGCATTCAGTTCCCAGTGGCAGTGCACACAGAAGCTGAATGAGAAGTGTCACACAGACAGACTCAGAGTGATCAGAAACCTTAAAACACACACCCAGGCATGACCTGAGAGCTCAATCCCTGACCCTGTCTCTCCCCCTCCCTTTCACTATCACTAAAAATCAATGGAAAAATATCCTCAGGTGAGGATTAACAAAAAAATTCAATAAAATAAAAAGAAGAAACAATCACAGTGGTATAATATCCTTACCATGTTACTTCCATGGTAATTTCAGAATCTCTGGGGTAATTGCTAAAAAAAACTAGAATCTTCAACTCAATCTATGAGATTCTGATTATAAGGTAAAGAAAAAGACTAAAGAA
>NW_006288443.1:238828-239444 GCF_000327345.1 Myotis davidii
AAGGCAGGGGAGGCAATCAACCAAAGACCTTGCATCATGCATATATTCATAACTCATGGACACAGACAATAGGATGGTGAAGGTCTGGGAAGGGGGAGGGGGCTGGGAAGGCTGGAGGAGGTCAGTGGGGGGAGGAGGGGAGAAGGGGACATATGGAAAAAGAAGAAGAAGGAGAAGAAGAAATAATGTGCTGGAACTCACCAAGAGAAATAAGAAAAATATATAACTGAGGGCCCCAAATTAAAAAAAAAAGAAAGAAATTATTTTTTAAAAGTATACCTATATTTTGTCAGATTGGCAAAACCTTAAAACACACACCCAGGCATGACCTGAGTTGATGGCCCTGCTGCCCTGAGTACCAAGACACAAATCTTGCAGAAGGATAAAGCTTATCTTTCGGCAGCTTACCACACTGCCTCTGGTTAAGATAGCTGATTGCACTGGTTAAACTTAACACATGGAGGTGTGTCCTTTTGGTGTACTGTAGATTTTCAGAGGGTCTCTGAATGCTGTCTCAAATGACATCTCTTCCTCAAATAATTAGGATTCTTCATGACAGATGATGGACCCAGGAGAAAGGCACCACAGAGAAGTGAAGACACAAGAAGTGCCTGCT
>NW_006288443.1:239474-240784 GCF_000327345.1 Myotis davidii
AGTCTAACACGTTTGTCAACTGAGTCTGAGATATTGTTTTATTGAAACTGGGAAGAGTATCTGCTTAACAAACATGAAAACCAAATTACCCAGAGAATGGTATGCTTCAGTTCATTGAACTTTTGGTTACCCAAAAACCCTTGATTTTTTAACACTTCTGATTGTAATTCTCTGAATTTGGAAGAATCCGTTTCCCATCTCAGTATATATTTAGGAGTGCAATGAACATAACCGAACTAGTGAATAGGAATTTGGCACAGACACTTGAATTGTTAATAGATATGGATGAGGAACTTATTATTTATACTGATCCCTGGAGATACACCAAAAGGCCATTTATTTATTTAAAATATAATTATTAAATATCTAGTTTTTGCCAGGCACGAAAAACAAATATGCCTGGAGAGAAACCAAGATGGCGGCATAGGTAAACGCCTTAAATTGCTGCCTCGCACAACCACTTCAAAACTACAACTAAAAGACAAGATGGACATCATCCAGAACCACAGGAAGGCTGGCTGAGTGGAAATTCTACAACTAGAAGGAAAGAGAAAAGCACACTGAGACTCAGAGGAAGTGTGGAAGTAAAGTGCAGAGGTACAGAGGTGCACGCAGAAAGGGCTGGCAACTGAGGACTAGGTTGTCTTTTTCTTTTTTAAAAAAAATTGATTTTTTTACAGAAAGGAAGGGAGAGGGATAGAGAGTTAGAAACATCGATGAGAGAGAAACATCAGCTGCCTCCTGCACACTCCCTACTAGGGATGTGCCTGAAACGAAGGTACATGGCCTTGACGGGAATCGAACCTGGGACCCTTGAGTCCTCAGGCTGATGCTCTATCCACTAAGCCAAACCAGTTAGGGCGCGGTTGTCTTTTTCAATCGGGAAGGAGACACAAGCTTCCGACTGCTCTAAACTCTAGTTCCAGGCGAGTCTCTGGGGACCCAGACTCATACAGAGAGAAACTGGACTGTCTGGCACATGAGGGCGGAACTTGAGGGTGTCTTTCTTTCAGAAGTGCTTGCAGTGATTACCAGGGGAAACTGAGACCCGGGACCTCTTAGGGCAGGGCTGAGGATCAGCCACAGTTATTTGCTCCGCCCTGTTGATTCCCTGAAACCCAGCCCCACCCAAGCTGTGTGCAGAAGCTTTTGCATAAAAATTACCTGGCCCTTTGCAATCTAAAATTACCTAACAAATTACAGCTGGTTCAGAGAGACCCAGAACATCCAAAAGAAGGCCCAAGGCCCCACAGCAGCTTGCATTGCTTCACAGCTGGGCCTCATCTGGGCACCTACAAACCCAAACCCAT
>NW_006288443.1:242870-243279 GCF_000327345.1 Myotis davidii
GAGAAACTGGACTGTCTGGCACATGAGGGCGGAACTTGAGGGTGTCTTTCTTTCAGAAGTGCTTGCAGTGATTACCAGGGGAAACTGAGACCCGGGACCTCTTAGGGCAGGGCTGAGGATCAGCCACAGTTATTTGCTCCGCCCTGTTGATTCCCTGAAACCCAGCCCCACCCAAGCTGTGTGCAGAAGCTTTTGCATAAAAATTACCTGGCCCTTTGCAATCTAAAATTACCTAACAAATTACAGCAGGTTCAGAGAGACCCAGAACATCCAAAAGAAGGCCCAAGGCCCCACAGCAGCTTGCATTGCTTCACAGCTGGGCCTCATCTGGGCACCTACAAACCCCAAATCCCCTGAAGTTAGGGAGGAAATAAAACCCTTAACTGAGTGCCAGGCAGGTAGTTAATCA
>NW_006288443.1:243302-243516 GCF_000327345.1 Myotis davidii
CATGAAGAGAAATCTGCAGATCTCTCCATAGCTCCTGCTGGGTAGCCTCAGGCAGAGGCTAAATTAGCAGCTCCTTAGAGATCCAAGAGCTAGTGTACCCAATAGTCAAAGTGGGACCATCCAGATTACAACTCCTCAGATCCATAAGGGACACACTCAGGGGGCAGACTCAGTGAGCACCAAAGCCCCACTGAAGCAAGTCTTTGCCCAGAAG
>NW_006288443.1:243820-244423 GCF_000327345.1 Myotis davidii
CAAACTAAAGGAATCCATAGAGGACCACACCAAGACACATCATAATTAAAATGCCAAGAGAAAAAGACAAAGAGAGAATCTTAAAAGCAGCCAGAGAAAAACAGTCAGTAACCTACAAGGGAGTACCCATATGACTGTCAGCTGATTTCTCAACAGAAACTATGCAGGCCAGAAGGGAGTGGCAAGAAAGATTCAAAGTGATGAATAGCAAGAACCTGCAACCAAGATTACTTTATCCAGCAAAGCTATCATTCAGAATAGAAGGTCAGATAAAGACCTTCACGGATAAGAAAAAGCTAAAGGAGTTCATCACCACCAAACCAGCATTATATGAAATGCTGAAAGGTGTTCTTTAAGAAGAAGAAGAAAAAGGTAAAGATAAAAATTATGAACACCAAATACATATCTATCACCAAGTGAATCTAAAAATCAAGTGAATAAAAAAATCTGATGAACAGAAAAAGAAAAAAAAAACAAATATGCCTGAGAGAAAGGAAAATGTTACATGCATAAATATTTAATTACAGACAGCTGTCTTCAATGCTATAAAAGCAGTGAGCAACTGGAAAATTCCAAAAAGAGGTCCATTATTTTCCGGCAGGA
>NW_006288443.1:244449-255240 GCF_000327345.1 Myotis davidii
AATGCTTATTTGGAAAGCTGATATTTAACTTAATATTGTGGATGAAAGGGGCCATACGCTAACCTGACAAGCTCAGGGAAGGCCTGCATGGTGGTCTGTCTCACAAACTCAAAGACCTAAAGTAACCACAAAGGATGGTCTGAAATTAAAACTTTAACTAAAAACAGTATTGGAGGATAGTCATGTACTATGCCGGTATCTTCCCTGACAAGGGCAATCTTTACCTTAACTCAACCTATCTGTCTTTTTGCATCTATGATAATATATCCTTTAAATGTCAGGGTAACTTGTAACTTCCCTTTTTTCTGGATACCCCCGTGGCAGGACAGATTACTTCATTGTTACTGTTATCATTGTTATTGTCAATTGTTGATTGTTAACTATCCTGTACCCACTTAAGCAAAAGAAGTGTCCACCATTTTCCTTTTTATCCAATCCCAGAGGTTTCCCTGCTTTGCTTTCTCCCACCTCTCTAATCTATTACCAGTGGATTTCATGTAACCAATTTACATCTCCTCCTTTGATTGTAATGAATAAAACAAGGAGAAGAACTGCCATTCTCTGGAGCATTATAACAATCCATTGAGATATTGCTTCCCGGCAATTGTCAAAAGTTTGGCTCAAATAAACTCACAAAAATTCTTTACAAGTTTGAATGCTTTTACATTAAGAATGCCAAGCAGAAAAAATAGCACTTATAATTATTTTTGAAGCCAAATATCTATTTCATTTTTAAATATAAGCTGCGAAAAATACAACAAAAATGTTTTCCATAGTCAAATATTGCATCTAAATTGCATACTTTATTAGTAAAAAATATTTGCAAAAAGTTATTTTTATCTGAATTTCTGATTATTTGGGAGACTGAGCATCTTTTCAATATCCCATATGTATTCTTCATTTACTTTTTTAAAAACATATTTTTGATTTCTGAGAGGAATGGAGAAGGTGAGAGAGAAACATCTGTCTATATATATAAAAATCTAAGTGACCGTTATGACGGAACAACCGGTCGACCAGCCATTATGACACACACTGACCACCAGGGGGAGGACGCTCAATGCAGGAGCTGCCCCCTGGTGGCCAGTGCACTTCCACATGGGGAACGCGGCTCAGCCAGAAACCAGGCTCATAGCTGGTGAGTGCAGCTGCAGGAGTGAGAGCCTCTCCCAGCTCCACAGCAGCACTACCAAGGGGGGGCTGCAGCAGGCACAGCGCGCCTAGATGAGCACCAGCGGCACAGGGCCCGGCCCCAGCGTGGGCTCCTCCCTGGCTGCCTGCCACTTGGTGCACTGCTACTTCTCTCGGGGGATGTAGGACTGCCGGATTATGCAAGATCCCTAAACAGCAGTTGGACATCCCCCGAGGAGTCCCAGATTGCAAGAGGGTACAGGCCAGGCTGAGGGAACCCCCCCACACACACACACACACACTCCCACCCCATGCACAAGTTCTGTGTACAATGTTTTTTCAGTCATTCTTGGAAATTACAAATACCATTTAACTTTGGATTCCCTTTCACTGTAATCTTTGCCGAATTGTGGGAAAAGTTGTCCCTACTGCCTTTCTTATTTATAAATTGGTTTGAGCTAGGAAGAAAGTTGCACATCTGCAGGAGGTAATGCTCAACTTCAGTCTGATTCAGTTTTACAGCAGATATTTGATTTCAGTCCAAAACTTCTAACAGCAAGTGTAGCAATGTTGAAAAGAAAATGAAAATATAGCATAACCTCATTTCTTTTATTTACAGTCATTTGGTTTTGAAATAATCTCCTCAAGTTTACTTCTCCAGCTTCAAACATTTGTGTGTGTGTGTGTGTGTGTGTGTGTGTGGTGTGCGTGTTTCTAGCTCTGTCAAATAATTACATTTACAGCATTTTCTAATACACAAGAAAGCTTCTTCTCCAGATGCCCAGTAGATGGCAGCATCAAGCTACAGTTCTCCCAAGGATGTGCCTTAGGTTCTGCTGAGCAGAATCAACTCATAAATTCTGAGTCCCTGATACAGATCCTGAGCTGGGCAAGTAAGCCAAGCCCAACCTAACTGACAAATATTACATCTCCAAATTTCCTGTGTATCAGCCAGTGGGCATTCAGAGTGAAAACTGTAATTGCAAAGAGCAAAGAAAAGGAAAATAGATGTACTTCTTACGTACTGGATGGTTCTTATATCATTTGGAAAGCAGTAAAAAGAACATTTATGAGTTTGCATATTCCTTTTTTGCCATTTATGGGAAAGACACTAAGAGCCAAAGTGCTTCATGCTGATTCCTCTGTTACCAGGATTGATGTTAAAGGGAGTCACATGCCAGTAAGAGAACAGGGCCCCTAGGCATCCGAAAGTTGTCTGACCAGCCAGCATTGTATACAGAGACTCACCCACTTACCATGCTCCATTCCTCAAAATAACAAGAGCCCTGGAGTCTGCTTTCCAGGGCCCATAGGGGTGACTTCCAGCTTGTTCCCTCATTGCCGTCTTTTCTGACCTTCAATTTTCTGGTGTATAAAATTTCAAGAACAGATTCTATTCTGCTTCCTTTACAGAGCTATGGTGGGGACTGGAGGAAGCTCAGAGCACATGAGCAGGTGTCAGGAGAATACAATGGTAGACTCTACAGCTACCAGCAAGAGCTTGAACCCAGACCCATACCATTAACTGTTCAAATTTGGACAAAGTTCACATCGGAGATCCATTCCTACGGCGCAAAGTAACACGATTTTCCCCGGAAGTCGGAACCCACCTACATAAGCACCTACACAATAGGTCCTCAGTTCACGTCGGAGATCCATTCCTATGGCACAAAGTAACACGATTTTCCCCGTAAGTCGGAACCCACCTACATAAGCACCTACGTCACTCACATGCAGCACATGCACAGCAGTAATGAAGTGAAACAGTGAAAGAAAAATAAAGATAACAATTCCTGACCTTTACTTGTGGTAAATACATAATAAAAAACATAAAGCACATATGTACATACGTAGAAATGATGGAACTTTTTTTTTATATAAATAAATGGGAGATGGCGACGTAACCACGAAACGACATACGTCGAGTCCGACATAACCTGAGGACTGTCTGTACTCAAGCTTGTAGGCCACAGTGATCTTCACTGCAATATAGGTCTAGCTTATAAGACTACAATATATGTACTCTGTTTTCTCTGCTCAATATATTTTAGCTATTATTACTAGAAACATGAATTTTGTTCTGGCCTTGCCATTTACTATCTGTGTGGGCTTAGGTAAATCATACAGCCTCTCAAAGTCTCAGCTTCCTCATCCCTAAATAAAAAGTTGAATTTTAACCACATTTGGTTCAAATATATATATTATGTACTTATAAGTTGAAAACCACCATATCAATAAGAAGTATCTTCACTAAGTGGAAATCTGGAGGACCTAGTCCTAGATGAGCTTGGTTGACAGGTATTTCATGGAAGTGGCCAGGTTTGGGGACTGAGTTGAGCAGAAGATTGTTCCATGGTCTATAGATACAGGTCAAGGTCATCAGAACATAATCACGTAGAGATGGGTGCTAGACAGGAGACAGAGGCCAGAGGCAACACAACCAGGCCTGGACCACCAGCCGAGGCTGGGCCAAGTGGGCCTTAGGAGCTGCAGGTGCTTCATGAGTGAAGAAACCTCAGATCCAGCCACCGTGTGACCACCCACATTCAGAGAAGACTTTCCCACTATTCCATGAATGTCAGGCTGTGTGTAATTCTCGGCTGGCATGCATGGTCCACAGATACTGGTCTGTAGCATTCACCCTTCTCCCAAAACACAATCCACACATTTGCCAGAGGTTTCCACATTTCAAGTATCCTCAGGGAGAAAGGGGCTTCTTATTAGGCAGACAGGGCAAATCTGGAGGAACTTGTATTTAGCTGGACGATCCTTTACCACTACTCACCAAGAGAGCAGAGCCTGAGGACAGCCAGGTGTGCATTGAATGGAGTGGGGAGAAGAGACTGTGGAGGGGCGTTCAGACTCGACCAAGCTCGTGACATCTCTGAGGAGCCAGAGACAGGGGAGAAGCGGACATCTGAGGAATATGGAGAGCATCCTCCAGGTTGGAAAGGAAAATGAGAAATTCACTCGTCAGGGCTCCAAAGTGTAGTCTCTCAGCACCAACTGTCCAAGAACTCAGTGACTGTGTAAACAGGAGACGTGAAGTCCTGATAAAATTGGTCATGGTGGTGAAGCCTCAGCCAAGAGCAAATTATATTTTAAGTTATCCCAGGCAAACCAAAATAAAACCAGAAGGCTTCCTGGTGAGTGCAGCAAATTGGAGCTACACAGGCATCTGGAGATGGTCCAGGCCAAGGCCTCTGGGGCAAGGACCGTCTCGGTCATGATCTGCAGACACCACAGGCCCCTAGTGCCTTCGCTGAGGGACATCTGACCTGAGCAGGGTCCTGCCATGGTCGGCCAGCACACAGGAGGCCACAGGAGGGAAAGCTTTCCCTGCTCCGCCGCCGTGTGGCGACACGCGGAAGTGCTTCATCAATGAACTGCTTCTGGCTCCTGCCCACCCTCTTCTTTAAGAATATCAGGTTTCCTGCCTGCAGCCTCTGCTAAATGGTAGTAACCCTTTGGGAGCACTAATGGAACCTTTTGTACATAGTAATTTAGTCCTCACAACAGCCCTATGAAGGTTATAAGCCCCGTTTTACTCACAAGGAAAAATGAGACACATAACTTAAATAACCCAATACATGGTATTTAGTAAACAGTATACAAAGGTATGATCGATTCCAGAGCCCGTGTTTTTAACTACAACAAGAAGCAGTAAGCAGCAAAGCTTCCCTTATAAATAGAGTGGAAATGGAAGTGGTATATACTTAAAGACCTTCTTTCATTCCCATCAACAATCTTCTTTATGTTATCCCCTGAAACTGCAATGTGACCCATCCAATATAGAGTGAATAAATTAACAAGCAAGATTTTTCATAAAGTTTTCATGTTGAAAACTTTAAATATTGATATACACTGTGTCCAGTCAAAGTGAGCAAACAGGAGTTTAATATATGGAGTCAGTATTTTATTCATTACCTTCTGTTTAATTATATTGCAGAATGACCAAAAGATAGGAATATAACAGTGATTCCCTATATATCATTTTATCTGCACACTTTTAAAGAACAATGTATATAGCTTTTAATTTTTTCTTATCTGTTTTTCTAATTATATTTATTAAACTATAATTTTGTCAATTAAATTGAATAATGGAGAATTGGGGGCTGCATTTTGTATGTTTTATTTATTTCATTATTCTGATCATTAATTTTTAGTTTATTTTACCAAAGTGCCTGCCCCTAATTGATTGCGGTGGGGAAAGTGGATATTTCACAGAGATGATTAGAAAAACACTGCTATTAAAAAGGTGAGTTACACCAAGAATTTCCCTGCAACAGAGTCTACTGGATCTGTCAACTAAGATAAATTCATCTGCATATGAACAAAATCAAAATAATTGTGTTTTACCTAAAATGGGTCTCAAGTCATTTCGTGGCCCCAAATGGCTAGTGTACTTCAGCTCTTACCTGCACTCCGGGCAGCTCAGATGAAGAGTGACAGAGAATGGCATGCCTCCCAGCTCTAACAAAGATTCCCAGATGGCTCTCACAATGTTTCTGTGCATGAGTCTTTGGACAGAACTTAGTCAAATGACCAGTTACAGCTTTTGCTCATCCCTGAGGTGGAAACACTAATTCTGAATAATATGGGGTTCTATTACTAAGAAGGGAGGGGGGGGAGAATAGATGTGGAATAGGAAACTAGCAATTTCTGCCACATTTCAGTGAGATGCAAATTGCACATTAGCAAATAAAATTAACATGGAATCTAAAAGCCTTAAGGGAAGTACAAATAAAATGCTAAGGGAGTTTGGATGAAAAAGAGTTTCCCTGGAAAGTAACCTCATAGGGTGATCTGATCATAAATTCCTAACTGAGCAGATCATGGTGGGTAGCCCTGCCCCAGCCCTGTAACTTCTTCAGTAAAAGTTTTTAGGCCAGCCCTGTCCATTGTTTTTGTGCATCTAAATTAACACACGTTTAAAATAAGTGTAACCACCCTCAAGAAAGCACATAATCTTGTTAAGCACATAACTTTGCTTTTTCCAACCTTCACGTAATCTTCCTAATTTCAACTGCATAAAAAATATAAATAAATAAACAAATAAACAAACAAACAAAAAAAGAACACTGCAAAACAGTTATTTTTCTAGAGCATCTGAGATCTTCCTTCCCAGAAATTGTTATCAGTTTGTCTCAAACAAACTCATAAAAATTCTATACAGGTTTGGACATCTCTTATGTTGACAGGGAGTTAATTCCTTCCATTGGGAAACCCTTATCAAAAAGGAACAGGAGATAATATTTGTTGAACACCACAACATACCAAGCACTGTGTTAGGTGAAGTACACACATTATGTCATTCTTTCCCATAGCAATCCTATCCAGATAGGAAAGGCAGTGATTTCAAAATTACACAGCCAAGAAGTGGTAGAATCCTGATTTAAAAAGAAAGGATCTAGTTTCATTTTTTTTTTGCATGTATCTGTCCAATTTTCCCAACACCATTTATTGAAGAGACTGTCTTGACTCCATTGTATGATCTTCCCTCTTTTGTCAAATATTAATTTAGCGTAATGGCCAGGGTTGGTTTCTGGGTCCTCTGTTCTGTTCCACTGATCTATATATGTCTGCTCTTGTGCTAGTACCAAGTTGTTTTGATTAAGGTGGCTTTGTAGTATAACTTGAAATCTGGTATTGTGATTTCTCCAACTTTGTTTTTCTTTCTCAAAATTGCTGCAGCTATTCGGGGTCTTTTGTGATTCCATAAAACAAAAAGACAACCTACTGAATGGGAGAAGATAATCAGCAACAATACATCTTATAAGGAGTTAACATCCAAAATATATAAGGAACTCATACAATGCAACACCAAACAATCCAATGACAAAATGGGCAAAGAATCTGAATAGACACTTCTCCAAAGAGAACATACAACAATTAAATCAGGGTGAAGTGATGGCAAAGGCAGAAGAAGAGGAGAGAAGGTATACCAGAGTGAAGAAAATGAGAAGAAAAGACTCATTTCTTTCATCTGTAAAATGGGGGTAAAAATCAAACCAGCCACACAGTATGTCTCCAAGCTACCACAAAGAGTTAACTGTACAGAATAGTGCCTGGCACATGGTTAATGTGCAAACAACTTCTGGTTATTTTATCTCCCAATTGTTTTTCCTCTCTACGCCTGGTTGCATAGTGACCAGTTACCCCTTTCATATACCGATTTCCTCAGCAATTTATTTGTTACTGAATCCATAATTCTCCATACCTCTACACTAAGCCTAGATCACTGAAAACTTCCCATAGGAAAGTCTAATTCCTAGCTCAGATCATTTTCTCTACTGGAGCTCTGACAATTACCCCTCAATAGATCCAGAGCCATCATCCACTGAGACCTGCACCATCCAATATGGAAGCCAAATTCCACTGTTGAGCACTTGAAATGGGATGCGTCCAAATTGAGATGTGCTGGACACCCTGGATTTCTAAGCGTCAGCATAAAAATGAAAGTAAAATAACCTCATTAACAATTTTTCATAGTGATCACTTTTATTTTTTTGTTAATCTTCACCCGACGATATTTTTCCATTGATATTTAGAGAGTGGAAAGGAGTGAGAGAGACAGAGAGAGAGAGAAACATTGATATGAGAGAGATACATTGATTGGTTGCCTCCTGAACGTACCTTAACCAAGGACAGGGATTCCCACCTGCAACAGAGGTACATGCCCTTGGGCGGAATCAAACCCAGGCCACTTCAGTCCATGGGCCAATGTTCTATCCAAAGAGCCAAACCAGTCAGGGCCATAGTGATCACTTTTAAAGTGATACTTGTGATATATTGAGTCAAATAACATATATTATTAAAATTAATTCTGCCTGTGTCATCTTGCTTTTTAAAATGTACCCACTGGGAAATTTTACATTGCATATGTTATCACATTATATTTCTATTAGATAGCATTGACCTACCCTTTCTTAAAGATACTAAATCAACACTTTGAGTCATTTACTAAAGATATTTGTATCTTTTCTCTCCATTCCCACCATGAACTGAGCTCTTTATTTTGGTCCTATTAACCTGGGTGTACCCAGCTCAGTCTTCTCCCCATTCACAGGGCCTCCAGGAGCCCTGACCGAGTCTCCCCTGTTAGGCTCACATCGCTGCCCAGAGCCTCCCAATCCTGGTGGCCCACAGAATCACTCACCTGTGAGCTTACAGGTGCAGAGCCCAGGCACCTGAAGTTTTACAACCCTCCACACATGATTCTGAGGTGCAGCCAGTTACAGATTACTGCTTCAAGTCCAAGTTCCCCAAGGTGGATGCTAGAGCGAAATGCAACTATGACACAGTTGCTCAGTAGAAAAAACATCTAATCGTCAGTTAGGCATTTCTGTGTTACTGCTTCACAAATAATGGAAGAGTGTATTCAGCACTGGAGGGACCCTTGCCTCAGGGATGACAAAACAATAAAAACAAAAACACAAATTAAGCCTACTTCCTTATGTCCTCAGGATGAAATTTACTAAACTTAGAATGATCTTGTTATTTTAGCTTTTAAGGGAAGGCAATAATTTAAATATCAAGAGGGTGCATAAATTGAAGAATATAAATAGCTGATAACATTGCAAGTATAGTAGTGTTTTTGTTTTTTTTCATCCTAAGTTTGTTTTCCTTTCAACTGATGCCTTTCCCCGCTTACTTATCCCGGGGAGCTGCTCATTGATTTCCTACTGGTGACTACCAAGGATGATTTGGAACAAGTCCTGTACAGCTGGGAATCGGCCCAAACCCTATTGATTTAAGTTAGCGGTTTGATGTCCTGAGCGAGACCTTGCTGGCAATTTAAACCTGCACCTGCTGGTAGAATGCCCATCATGGGCTTGCAAGACTGGGGAGACTGAACCACTACTTGCCACCCACTGTCACAGCTAAAGGAACTCTTG
This sequence comes from Myotis davidii, assembly GCF_000327345.1. Taxonomy (NCBI): domain Eukaryota; kingdom Metazoa; phylum Chordata; class Mammalia; order Chiroptera; family Vespertilionidae; genus Myotis; species Myotis davidii. The sequence goes on from NW_006288443.1 coordinate 253,479, forward strand.
GCATTTAAGAATCTCTCTCCTGAGCAGAAAAAGTAAGGATGAGCCCACATACAAAATCCAAATAAGAAAATCAACAGAGTCTGGGACATAGTGAGTAGGTGCTCATGTAATATCTGTTGAATTAAAAAAAATAAGTGAAAGAAGTTTTTAGGGGTGAAATAGGCAGATTTTAGGAAATTTTAGGAATTAAGGGGTCCATGGAAAAAGCAGAGGGCCACAGAGCTGCAGAAGGTATGTTTCCATAAAATAAGGGAGCTGGGAACAGAAGAAGGTACACATTTCCAAAGAACAAGGGAGTTGGGAGCCGCAGAAGGTACATTTCCATAGAATAAGGGAGCTGGGAGCCACAGAAGGCATACATTTATAGAATAAAGGGAAGAGAGCCCCTCACTCAGTGAGGGAATAGGGAGGCCAAAGGGAATAGGAAAACAATAAGGGAGAAGAAGAGGAGAACCTCACGTACCTCATCACCTCACGTGAGGTTTGAGCTCTGGAGTTGCTATAGTGACCAGTCAAAGGGGATAGTGACCAATCAGAGGGATATCAGGACACAAAACCTGCAGCCTTTATAAACCTAAGAAAAAGGGACTTGGTGGGACTCTCTCCCCCTTCCCCTGTGGAAGTCTGTGCTTGTCTCTCAATAAATTTCCACCTTTTACCACACCGCGTTTTGTCCATGGTTTCGTTCTTAGACTCCACCAGACAAGGACCTGGGAATCATCCTGCCCAGAGGATCATTGCGTGTTCCAGTTCAATTTTTGCATTTCATAAGTTAATTACTCCTGAGAAACTACTGACTGATAACTATTATAAGCTTGGAACTTGGATATCAATAAAACCAGAAGGAAATAATTTGGCTACATTTTTATAATGATTTATATTTAATTCCCATTTAAATGGCTCTTTTGTTGCAAAAGCATTCAAAATTTTTCCCCAAAAATAATAGAAAAGAAAAAAAATGTAAAGAAATGAATGTGACCAAGAGGAAATACATTCGTAGACTTGCAAATGGTAACGGTAGTAATTATAAAGGCATCATATGTGAAAACTACCTAACAAATGATGTTTGCCTGGGAGGAGATGAGATTCTTTAGGGCAGGTTTGCTCTGTGTGCCCTGGCAGACTTTCTTTGCTGTTCTGGGAGGCCCGACGTGGAATACAGGGACACTATACGGATCCTAGAAGGCTGAGAGATCTGGAAACATCACCCAGGCACATCTCTGAATCTGCTGAAACCAGGAACCTTGAGGATGAGGAAAAGAACCCAGTGCTTCACTGGGGTTCATACGTGGACAGAGTTAGAAGAAATTGCACCAGAAGGAGAAACAATAGGGCCCCTGAAACAGAGCAGCAAAGGGGTCTCGCAGAGTGAGCCAGGCTAAGGAGCTGGTCTGGGGTTTGAAGCGAACAGTATGCCCAGATTCAGGTGAGAAGAGGGTATGAGACAGGGAAGACTAAAAGTGAATTCTAGTTAAAAATGGCAAACAAAAACAAAAAAGAACAACCAAAAAAAGACAAACAGAACATATTTATTTAGTTATGCTTCCTCCCAGACCTGTGTTAAAATAATCATAAATGGAAATTTTAGTAATTTTTTGAAAGTTTCAAAGGCTAAATTCATAGTATAAAAAATAACAGGAAGACAAAAGCTTAAAAACACAAATTGAGAAAAGCAGGACTTGTAAAAATGGTTGTAGCAGACTTGAGAAAGCTGAATCCTAAACCAACAGTATTAAAGGTAAGAAAAACAAAACAAGTCCTC
>NW_006288443.1:256761-258563 GCF_000327345.1 Myotis davidii
TTCTCCCAGGAACCTTGAGGATGAGGAAAAGAACCCAGTGCTTCACGGGTTCATACGTGGACAGAGTTAGAAGAAATTGCACCAGAAGGAGAAACAACAGGGCCCCTGAAACAGAGCAGCAAAGAGGTCTCGCAGAGTGAGACAGGATAAGGAGCTGGTCTGGTCTGGGGTTTGAAGCGAATAGTATGTCCAGATTCAGGTGAGAAGAGGGTATGAGACAGGAAAGAATAAAAGTGAATTCTAGTTAAAAATGGCAAACAAAAACAAAAAAGAACAACCAAAAAAAGACAAACAGAACATATTTATTTAGTTATGCTTCCTCCCAGACCTGTGTTAAAATAATCATAAATGGAAATTTTAGTAATTTTTTGAAAATTTCAAAGGCTAAATTCATAGTATAAAAAAATAACAGGAAGACAAAAGCTTAAAAACACAAATTGAGAAAAGCAGGACTTGTAAAAATGGTTGTAGCAGACTTGAGAAAGCTGAATCCTAAACCAACAGTATTAAAGGTAAGAAAAACAAAACAAAACAAAACAAAACACAATTTGCTGCTCTCAGAAAAGATTCAGAAAGAGATGACTTCAGACAACTCTGGGAAATGTAATCAAAACAGGAAGGTCAGATGAAAGTGTGTTTAAGAAACAGATATTCCCCAAATCTTTTCCCCAACTACCTATTGGTGGATAAATTGCCCTTCCTTACCCGGAACATTATCACACAGAGTCTCTAAACTGAAATATATCAGACACCCTGAAGGTTTTGAGACACATAATCAACACAGAGAGATTAAGTAAAAATTTAGATAATGAATTTTGACACCATTCCCTGGAGGCTGCTATCAGTAGTCAGCTACTAGAACTACAAAAGCAAGACTGGTACCTTCCAGAAGACTGGGAGATTCTCCTCAGAGCATTCTGATCAGGCCAAGAGAAAAAATGCTAACAGTACTGGCTTTGGGGTTCTTTGAGGAAATAGTCAAAGTAAATTAATGTTCATGGGAGCTCAGAGCTGACACACTCGTGCACACAGAGGGTCCAAGCACCTTTTCAGTGACTCATTTCTCAGTATAAGTAGATAGCCAAGGGCCACTCAGCCACTGAGAAAGCCCTCACATGAAAGACCAAGACTAAACAATTGGAAAAAAAAATTCAGAGGTGCCACAGGGAGAAGAAAATGTAAAAAATAAAGCCATATTCTTAGAAAGATAAAAGAAGGAATTTCATCCATAAACTAGAATAGGCTGGGAGCTCCTTATAGGATCATAACATGAACTGAAAATCCAATAGAAGGCTTAGAAGATGAAATTAAGAAAATCTTTCAAGGAGTAAAGGGAAAAAGACAAAGGAGAGAATTGAAAAGATTAAAAACTAAGAGCATAAAAGGACCAACATCTGAATAATAGGCCTTCAGAAAGGGGAAAAATTAAACAGAAAAAAAGAAGGGAGAAAATAGTAAGTAGTTCAAGAAAAGTTTCCAGCCGTGAAGGGTGTTTTCAGTAGGAGAGAAATTACTGAACTCTCCACAGAGTGGGCAAATATAAATCCACATGAAAGGCACTTCATCATGAAATGCTGAAGACAAATAGAAAAATTTAAAGCATCCAGGAAATGCAAACTGCTGGGGTCCAACCCCAGCAGGTCCAGGGGTCCCCAAAGGTGTGGACGGAGTCGGCGAAGAAGGAATGACACGGAGACAGTGTTCAGTTCATCAGCAGCCTTGCCAGGATCTCTAGCCACAATCTCCAGCCAAGTTCTGTGTCCATGTTCTCTTGCTAGGTTCTGTAGCCATGTTAAAATAAT
>NW_006288443.1:258599-263334 GCF_000327345.1 Myotis davidii
GCCTGGCACTTAGTTAAGAGGTTTTATTCCCTCCCTAACTTCAGGGGAAAATCCCTACCTGGGGAAACAACCTTTCTCGGAGAGGTGACCTTGGTTAAAACACAGCGCCAAGAAGGTGAGCAAACATATTAAGAACAGTATGCCATATATGCCAGGTCCCTTGAAACAGCAAGGATGGACTGGCTCCCGGCAGCAAACCAAAATAAGAAATCTGATAGGAAGGGGTATCCCAGGATGTACTCTATGTGGCTGTGGCGGGAGAAGATGAAAGAACCAGAGCCCATGGAGCAGGTCAGAAGACTCCTGGAGAGGCACACCTCCTCCCTCATTAAAACTGAATGACTACTCATTGTCTTTGTACTGAAAAAAGACTAAACAATTAGGGGAAAGTTTGGGTTTGGACTACCAATAAGTACATAGAAATTTAAACAATAAAAATATGAGACAATTATTAATTCTAGGGAAACAACATGCATAGAAAATAAAAAGTAATTATATTTTTCCATGTAGCTTATCCAAGAATATCAGTTAAAATAGTCATAATAGTATAAAAATGGAATATGCAACCAAGGCTTTGATATGACTACATTAAAAGAGTAAGAGGGTGAGAAATAACAAAAAAAGCTATATAGTCATGCATCATTTAACAAGGAGGATATGTTCTGAGAAATGCACCCTTAGGTGATTGCATCATTGTGTGAACATCATCAGAGTGCACTGACACACAAACCCAGAAGGTACAGCCTACAACACACACACCTGGACTATATGGTGTAGCCTATTGCTCTTAAGTCTCTACAGCATGTCACTGTACTGAATACTATAGGCAATTGTAACACATGCTAAATATTTGTGTATATAAACCTAGAAAGAGTACAATATAAATATGATATGAAAGATAAAAAATGGTTCACCTGTAGAAGGGACTTACCATGAATGGAGCTTTCAGGACCAGAAGTGAATGACCAGTGAATGAATGTGAAGGCCTAGGACATTACTATCCATCCTATATAATTAAAGCCTAATATACTAAGTGTCTGGTTATCCAATCATCAATTCAACCTCTGTCCCCCCTGGTGCCTCCTCCTGCCACACCTCAGGAAACCACACATCTACCACGAATCTAATTTCTGTCCCTCTGGGTTTGTCTATTTTGGATATCCTATATAATAAAATCCTAATATACTAAGTGTCTGGTCTTCCGATCATCAATTCAACCAATCAAAGAGTAATATGCTAATGATATGCTAAGGCCACTTGACTGCACACTATGACGTGCACTGACCACCAGGGAGCAGACGCTTGCTGCTGGGGTCCGGCCAATCAGGACTGAGCAAGACAGGATGGACACTCCCTGGAGCCCTCTCACAGTCCCTCCCCCGGTTGGCCAGCCTCCCAGGCCCCTCCCTGACCCCAATCATGCACTGATGGGGTCCCTCAGCCTGGCCTGCACCCTCTTCCCATCCAGGACCCCTTGAGATGTCAGAGAGCCACTTTTGGCCTGATCCCCCAGGCCCAGTGCACAAATGCGACCTCTAGTTGCATAATAATGTTAAAAACAACAACAACAACAAACAGGCCAAAATGGAGTCACGCTTGTTAATCCAAGTCACCAAACCAAAACTTAATAACTAATTTAATTGCAGTTTCAACCTCTCCTTGAAGTGGAATTTTAAACCAATCAATCTGGAATTTCTGGATCAATATGTGAGGTAATCTGCAAGATAAAACCCGTGCCATTCCGTCTCCCCCCAAAAAAGATGTCCTAGCCTAAAAATAATCTTGCCTTTTGCTAATACTCCCCTGCCACAACCCTCTGTCTATAAAATCCTTCCATATTGCACAACCCCTTAGAGAGCCCTTCTATTTGCTAGATGGGATGCTGCCTGATTCATGAATTGCTTAACAAAGCCAATTAGATCTTCAAATTCACTCTTTAACAGTATGTAGAGCTCAGGTCTTTGACAGTAATATAGGACTATCTGACTTCAAAGGCCATGCACTTTCCACTAAAATTTCCAACCTGAATTCTGTTAGTGTATCATCAAAGATTAATCCATCAGATCAAAATCCCTTCTCTCCTTCTGATCTCCACACGTCACTTAGAAAGAAAAAGACCTTTGAGGACATGGTACAGCTGAGAGAAAATGTTTGATCAGAAGAATGAAATAAGCAAAGCCCCAGAAAAGTTGGCCCTACATAAGGGATCTAATGCAGGGGACCCCAACTACCAGATGAGCTCACCCAGTTGGCAAGAGAGTGGGGGAGATGAAAAGGAGTAAAGAAAAAATAAGAGACAATTTAGAAATATGGACATGAACACAGTCCCAGACCACAGGCATCCATGGAGGACACCACCCCAGACCCTGTGTGCTCACCCGGACAACACCTGGACCCATGCGATCACCACTGACCCCCTATTATGGATTTACTTATTCAAATCCAAACACTTCCCAGAATCAATATTTAAATTTAGAGCCATATTAGAAGTCTTACTCTTTTTTTTTTTCTTACTGTATCAAACATTGAAAGTTAGTTTATTCTAAGTAATTAATAGCTAGGGCTGTCAGTCATGTACACTGCATACTCTCAAGTTCTATATAGAGAGAAAAGAATATAAAATGCAGTCTTTACTTTCAGGCAGCTTACCAGGTAGTCCTTGTGATAAAACATTATCAGATAAAAATGACAGTAAAGATATACCACAGTATTTGAGATTTTAGAAGCATCTGAGTGGTGCTCACAATATCTATGGAAGAAACTCAGAAACCAAGATATGACTGGCAGTGGGATAAGCCAGGGGAAACCTCACTTGAGTTAAACCTTGAAAATAGATTTGAAATAAAGGGGGAAGCAGAACTTGGGAGGAGACAAGGGAGTGAATTAATGGGCATGATGATACCACTGAATGTTGGAGGGACAGCGATTTTCTTTGGCTGGAAATGAGAACCAAGGCTAAAAAGTTATAAAATATAAGGCTGAAGAAAATAGGTTGTTTAACAAAAAAACTTTGATCCAGACCTCACACTATATATTTTAAAAAATAATAAAATGGTCATAGACCTAGAGGTAAAAGTCTAAAAAAAAAACAAAACCAACTCTGCTAGAAAAAATCTGCATTACATTGGGTTTGTCAAAGAGCTTTTAGATATAACACTAAACGCATAACCCATGAAAGAAATTACTGATTAATTGGACTTCCAAAATTTTAAACTTTTTCTCTTTGAAAGACACTGGTGAAACAATAAAAACAACCCACAGAATAGGACACTATATTTGTAAATTATATGTCTGACAAAAGGCTTGTATAGACACTATATAAACATTCCCCAAAATCAATCATTAACAAAATAAAACACCAGAATAGAAATTAGGAAAACTATCTGAAGAGAGACTTTACCAAAGAAGAGGCACGGATGGGCCCTGGCCAGCATGGCTCAGGGTTAATTAGAGCATCAGCCCACACACTGAAGGGTCACAGTTTGCATTACCTGTCAAGGGCAGGTACCTGGGATCCAGGTTTCATCCCCAGCCCCTGCAGGGTGCATGAGGGAAGCAACCAATTGATGTGTCCCTCTCACATCAATGTTTCTCTCTCTTTCTCTCTCTCTCTATCTCTCTCTCTAAAAATTAATGGAAAAATGCCTTCGTGTGAGGATTAACAACAACAGCTGAAAACATGCCAGTGCACTACCTGGAAACATTTGAGTCACCTTAGATTTCTCTCTCCCCACTAACTCTTACATGCAATCATCACAAAACCTACCATCTCTGCTTTATTTTGCTACAGTCAACTGCCCTAACCAAACGTGAACTCTTACAGATGGCTCTCACAGGGGGTAAATACTACCAACTATTATTGTTCTTTCTTAAATTAGGAAGATTTGTTAAAGCAAAAAAGTAGATGAGTGGATAAAAAAGCTGTGGGGCATTGGAATACTATGCAGCTATATAAAAGACGGATCTCTTACCTTTTGGGACAGCATGGACGGACCTAGAGAATATTGTACTAAGTGAAATAAGCCAATCTGAGAAAGACAAATATCACATGATCTCACTTATTTGTGGAATCTAATGAACAACATGGATTGACCCACAATATAAGACCTGAAGCATGTTTGCATTACCTGTCAAGGGCAGGTACCTGGGATCCAGGTTTCATCCCCAGCCCCTGCAGGGTGCATGAGGGAAGCAACCAATTGATGTGTCCCTCTCACATCAATGTTCTCTTTCTCCTCTCTCATGATTAATAAAAACATATCCTCCTGTGAGGATTTAAAAATAATAAATAAACAAAGATCCCAGTTATGAGGGATCAATGGGAGACACTCCAACATGGCAGCCAGCAGGACCAGAGCGAGGATGAGAATATGAGTGAGAGAGCCAGTGAGCAGACTTGTGTGTCTGTGTGTGTGTCTCTGTGTGTGCCCGTGCGTGACCCCACTTCAAGGAATATATCCTAAAAACACCAATTAGAAATATATGCACCCCTGTGTTTATAGCAGTGTTATTTACAAGAGCTAAGGTTTGGAATCAGCCCAACTTCCCATTAGTAGATGAGTGGATAAAAAAGCTGTGGGGCATTGGAATACTATGCAGCTATATAAAAGACGGATCTCTTACCTTTTGGGACAGCATGGACGGACCTAGAGAATATTGTACTAAGTGAAATAAGCCAATCTGAGAAAGACAAATATCACATGATCTCACTTATTTGTGGAATCTAATGAACAAC
>NW_006288443.1:263420-267127 GCF_000327345.1 Myotis davidii
AGAGATGAAATATACTTCTATGCATACCCCATGAACATGGGCAATAGGGTGGTGAAGACCTGGGGGGAGGAGGGTTGTTAGGGGCTTGGCAGAGGGATAGGAAAGGGGAGGGGAAATGGAAGACATCTGTAATACTGTCAACAATTAAAAAAAGATAATTTAAAAAATCAATAGAAAAATATCCTTGGGTGAGGATTAACAACAACAGAAAGAAAGATATGTGGAAGGCAAATAAACACATGAAAGGATGCTCAATATCACTAGGTTTACGGAAATGCAAATTTTAAAACACAATGACATGTCACTGCACACCTATTAAAGTGGTTTAAAGTTTTAAAATCTGATAATATCAAATGCAGATGAGGATGTGGAGCAACTCTATTATGCACTTCTTGTGACAATTCAAAATGTCACAGACACTTTGTAGAATAGTTTATTGGTTTCTTTTAAAGTTACATATAAGCTGCAAGTGACTTAGCATTGCAACTACTGGGGATCTACCCAAGGGAACTGCAAAGTGAATGTTCACATAGCTGTATTCATAATTTCTAAAAACTAGAAAGAGCCTTTCACCAGGAAGGCGAATGGATGAACAGATTCCAAAGCATCTGTACCAGAAAATATAGAAGCACCTATTGATTGTGCAACGACATGGATCAAACATAAAGGCATTTTGCCAAGTTGAAAAAAAACACACAAAACATATCCCAAAGGCCACATATTTTTCTAGGTCCAGGAAAAGGGAAAGCTATTGGGATGGAAAGTTAATCACTGATTACCAGGGTTTGGGATTGTGAGGATGGGTAAACTACGAAGAGATAGTGTCAGAACACTCTGAGGGAATTGAAATTGTAAACATTTGCCCAAACCCAAGAAGCTAGATACCACAAAGGGGAAGTCTACTGTAGGCAAACAAACAAACAAATAAATAAACAAAACAAGACAACAGAAGTAAACACCAACTTCTATTCCAAAATGATTTTTATTTCCTGAAAGCAGAAATATGCTAACTAAAATTAAGAGATAAAACCGAACATTATGAAAGCTGGTGTGTCTCTTGCCAGGTCAAATACACAAGCCTGACTCACAACTCTTGCTCTCATTTTTTCCTTCCTCATGATCAATGCAGACAAAAATCCAGACACATCTGACTTTTCCCATTATCCCACTGAATCTCTCCTGTGCTGTTCTCTTTGTGTCCCTCAAAAACTATTTTTATCACACTAGTCTCAAAAGAGGCACTCAAAAAGTTCCCCCAAAATTACAGGCTTTAAATAGTCCTTGAACAAATCAATCTGTTTAACTTTGTTTCATCTAGTGACTCCCAAAACTCAGAATTTTTTCTTCATGCAAATATCTATTCGTTTTCCTTGGAGGTGTGTGTGGATGAAAAAAAGCCCACATGCTAACCTAACTAGCTCAGGGAAGGCCTGCATGGCGGTTTTGCAAAATCAAAGACCTAAAGTAACCACAAAGGATGGTCTGAAATTAAAACTTTAACTAAAAGCAATTTATAGTGGGCAGTCATGACCTAGGCCAGTATCTTCCCTGGTAAAGGTTAATCTTTACCTTAACTGAGCCTATTGTCTTTTGTCTAAGATAACATCCTTGTGAAATGTCAGGGTAACTTATAACTTCCCTTTTTCTGGACCCCTCAGGGCACAACCAAATACACCTGGGCACCAGGACAGAGACCACAGATTCCTTCATTGTTGTTGTTATCATGTTAATTGCTGACTGTTAACTCTCCTGCACCCACTTAAGTAAAAGAAGTATGTGTCTACCATTTTACTTTGTATCCAATCCCAGAGGTCCCCCACTCCCCTTTGCTTTCTCCCACCTCCCTCATCTATCACCAATGGATTTCATGTACCGACTTACATCTCCTCCCTTGATTGTAATATTAAAACAAGGCGAAGAACTACTGTTTTCTGGAGCATTATCCCAATCCATGGAGGTTCTGTTTCCTGGCAATTGTCGACCATTTGGCTCAAATAAACTCACAAAAATTCTTTACAGGTTTGAATGTTTTCAAGTTAACAGAGGTGATTTAGTAAAATATACTTTGTGAAACACTTATAAGATGTTAGAATAGATTTTTGGATAATACATAAGATATTAATTTTGGATTCATAAATGTGTTGAGATCTTAAAGTTTGGCAGGTTTGGGTGAATTGTTTTTACTGCCGACTTAGAGACCGTGTGGTAGTCCTGAAGTCTATCCTATTCACACCACCCTCCAAAGCCACAGTCCACACGGTCCAGTCCCAGAGTGGTGTCACAATTTAAAGAACTCAATCCATGCAACGGAAACAAATTTCAAAGGAACTCAGGTCCTTACCTTACATTTTTGAATACCGTGAAAGGCTGCATAGTTCCTGCAGTCTTGTTTAGAATCCTCCTTTGTTCCTTTCCACTGCACTTACGTACTGAGACTATTCCACCTCTCGAGCCTCGACCACTCCTGAAAAGCTCAGACCCTCGCCACCTCGTCCCCTTTGCTTCTGCATCAGCCCCCTTTTACTCTTGAATCACCACCACTGAGAGCCAAGAAGTGGGCAAAGTGACTTTCTTAGGGAGGAAAAGAGGGAGACAATTAGCAGGTTCAGGCAGAGAAAGGAAAAGCCAGGAAATACTCAGGGGGGTGTTTAGTCCATTATATTCCAGAAGGGGGCACAGTCCTCCCAGAGGAAGGCACTTCAGGCACAAGTGATCAGGCAATGAATATTGGGGAACCCCAGGGCTCACTGACCGCTGGTGACCATTGGGGTCAATTTTCATCTGAGTAAAAAGAAAAGGAAGATAAAACTTAGAGATGATGTCAGTGAAGGTTCAGTCCGGACATTCCGAGAAGCCAAGTGGGGTCCTGCAGGGGAACCCATGGGGGATCTAAGCAGTGGTTCTCAACCTTCCTAATGCCACGACCCTTTAATACAGTTCCTCTTGTTGTGGTGACCCCCAACCATAAAATTATTTTCATTGCTGCTTCCTTACTGTAATGTTGCTACTGTTGTGAATCGTAATGTAAATGTCTGATATGCAGGATGTATTTTCATTGTTCGCGACCCACAGGTTGAGAACCGCTGAAAGGGAAGCCATCTGTGTGCTCAACACTCCTGTGGATCCCCACCAAGCACCTAGTGGCGGCCGGGAAGCTGTGGCCAGAGGGACAGGATTGGGAAGAAGAACCGAACCGGACACAGATGGAGGGAAGTGCTGGTCCAACCTGTGTCTCTGTTGAAAGTCAAAGAGGTTGAGAGAGGAATGGCGGCCAGCGCCTCCTAGATCTCACACAGATCTAGATCTCCCACCATTCTTGCACAGACAGTGCAGGGAGAAGGAAACTGGGAAACGTGGTTTCTAGCTTAGTCACACAGAGCATTCCATCACAGGGGTAACTAGCGGAATGAAAAAATAAAACTATGTCCTTCCTAGGTGAAAGCAGCATTCACTCGATTCGGGTTTAACAAGCTTGGGGGGAATTCTCACTTGGTGTCAGATGTTGTATCAGATATTTATACACACACACACACCTTCCTTTTTTTAAAAAAAGTGTTTGCCCTAACTGGTTTGGCTCAGTGGATGGAGCGTCGGCCTGAGGACTGAAAGGCCTCAGGTTCGATTCCGGTCAAGGGCATGTACCTTGGTTGCGGGCACATCCCCAGTAGGAGGTGTGCAGGAGGCAGCTGATCGATGTTTCTCTCTCA
>NW_006288443.1:267268-273620 GCF_000327345.1 Myotis davidii
TCAATAAAATATATTAAAAACACATATATAAAAACAATAAAAAATGTTTTTATTGATTTTGAGAGAGAGAAACATCAACAAGTTGCCTCCCATACAGGGACCAAACGCACAACCCGGGCAGTGCCCTGACTGGGAATCCAACTGGTGACCATGGGATGATGTTCAACCAACTGAGCCACACCAGCCAGCGCCTCACAACTTCGTCAGCAGCATCACACTGTATGCTACCATTTCCACTTCTGTTGGTCCCAAAGAGAGGACAATGAAGGGGAGTTTGGGTGAGCTGGAACTTTATGGACAAGATGTAAACATCAGTGCAGCTGGATACAATGTTGTGCAATGGCTAAGGGAGGAAATTCCACTTTCTGGGTCCAAATCCTAGGTCCTATCACATGAGAGCTAAGTGACCTCAAGCAAAATACTTAATTTCTGTTCCTCAGCTTGTCATTGCAAACCTCAGGCAATACCCACCTTACTTACAGGAGTGTTGTAATAATATATGTAGAGCACCTAGGGTTAAAAATAAATAGATAGCTCACTTTAGGGATGATTGAAAATGAATATTAGTGAGAGTCCTGCTTGTGCCTAAAGCAGGACTCTCACTAATATTCTATTACTGAAACAGAATGGATTCAAATTATATTTAGGTATTTTTGTTTTCTCCTTTTCATTATCAATTGAAATTTTTATAGCTCTAATTACTTAACAACATACATAACTGAATATATTACACATGTAATATAATAATCTCGGAATTCAGGATATTCAAATTTTCAAGTTGCATTTTTATATCTTAAAAGTTAAAAATAGGACATTCTATTTCCCTGTATATCATTAAATCTATATGTCAGCATGAGGTTCCTGTTAATTACAGCTTCATAATCTGGATCTTTGCCTAGGTTAATGTCAACACAATCGGCCTTTCTCTTCATTATTTCCTGATCACCAATAGTGATCTCCTGTCCTTGGGTTTTCCTTTATAACTATTTGTCCAAAATGGGACAATCATTCATTTTGCTACAATAAATAAGATCCCACAGCTCTTTGACCGCGTCTCCCAAATCACTTGGCATTGACTCAGGTGTTCACGGTTTTGTCCTCCCTCCCGATTTGCCCTTTACTGCATTCCTGGCTAACGCATAATGCACTTCTCTGGATAATTTACAAGATGCTTTAAAAGGAAAGACCCTGGGCAGAAAATACAGGTTGATTAGCATAAATTAGATGACTTTTAACTCATACTGAATATTGGCTGTCTGTTACCTTTCAAGAATTTTGATCAATACTATTAGTATTTGCATGTGCTTTTTATCTAGTATTGAGCACACATTAACTGAGAAGGATTTTTAACTCCTTGTTCTTTTTTTATACACATGAAGACAGAGGATTATTGACTGATTCTGTATAGCTCATTTAAAATTAATAACTTATTTTTATCTATTCACATTACTCAGCAAAGCGAGAGTCAGATTTAAGCTATTCATAGACATCCATTGCAAGGAAGGGTAAGTAGGCACCGGCCCACCGATTACATTTCACTTACATTACGACTTGCATGACCTAGAAGGCAATGAGTGATGCCAGCAGTGATAACATTCAAGAACGCAGGTCCTCAGTCAGGATGTGCTAAAACATGCAGCATATAATCACCCCCTAAACCAGCCGTTCTCAACCTGGGGGTCGAATGACCCTTTCACAGGGGTCACCTAAGACTATCGGAAAACACATATATAATTACATATTGTTGTGTGATTAATCACTATGCTTTAATTATGTACAATTTGTAACAATGACATTGGGGGTCACCACAACATGAGGAACTGTATTAAAGGGTTGCGGCATTAGGAAGGTTGAGAACCACTGCAAGTTATCCTTAAAAGAGCCATGACAATTTTCCTGAAACTCATGCTTCGTGAGGCAACGCCGCATTTGGCCAGTAGATAGCACTCAAGATATTTCAATAACTGGAGAGAAGGAATCTTGGTGCGATTGTTACTCTGTCAGGGAAACAAGTCAAGTTCATTTTAGATCAGTGGAGGGGTGGAATAGATGTCCCCAAATGCGTAGAAGCTGGGATATTTATTTATTTATTTATTTATTTATTTATTTATTTATTTATTTATTTTACCAAACCCTAGCAGCCTTCCCATGTAAATTTGTAGTCTATCAAGGAAGGGAAATTAGCCCTCTTGTTTCCTTCCACAATTTCTGTTTGAAGGCAAGGAAAGGACTGCTCATTTGACACAATTGAAATAAAACCTGGAACCAACACTTAAATGGTAATGTTGAGATCCAGAGAGACCACAGAGTGGGACATACCAGCTGCATTTCACACAAAAACTCAAAACACTACACCTTGTAGCACTCGTCCACGCTGCTGAAGAGCACAGTTCGGAAGCCACAGGCATTTCAATATGCAATGCTGTACTATGAACCTGGCTGCGAACAAAAAACCAGTTAGAATGGCTGAAAGCTGGTGGGCAGTGCCTTGGAGTGGTTCAACCTAAGAGTGTGTGTAGCTGCTGCTGCTGCAGTTTGATAAATGATGGCCTCCATGGTGTATAAGGAGCAACTTGTGTTCCTTTAGAGGTAGGAAGGGATAAAGCAAGCGGTGATTTTGAACCATCCCGGGATTTTGAACCATCTTCTGCATGTCACGACCTCAGTTCATCTGATACAGCAAGTATTGGCCTGTGTTAAATAAGGTGATGGGTACTACAGTGCTACCCAAGCAGATACAGAACGCTGGAGTGTGAGGAGTTAGGAGATGAGAGTCATTCAAATATCTATTAAAGAGAAATTGGAGGTAACTGAGCGAGGAGAGACCGTGTCAAGGGCAAAAGGCTTCTGAAAAAGAATCAGTGAAAAAAAACGAAAGAAACAACTTCAAATTCCTCCTGCAGAAAATTGGTGTTCAGGCTCCTTAAAAAAGTCTGCTCCTGGGAGGATAGGTTTTCATTCCCTGCTCTGGAGGGTCCGGCCTCAAGCTTTGGCAGCTGCTGCCCCCACCCCACTTGAATGGATTTACATCCTCAGGATGACTGACCCAGGATCTTGCTCAAAAATTTCTTCATTTAGCCTCAAATTGCCTGAGACGACTTCCAGCCTCTGAATCTCCTACTCGTGTAAGCCACCAAATGCCTTTCTGATGTCGTTGTTTGACTTATTTGAGTTGTGTCTGGGCACTGGCACCGAGAGGTGCCCTATTAATGAGCAGGAGGGTTGAGAGGGCCATTTCCGTTCTCTTTTCACCCCAGATCTCTGTCCCCCCTTCTTCTAGAAACGCTAAGCATTCTTAGATTGGAAAATTTCCATCCGATTAGCTAAGATAGTGTTCTTAAATGTGCACTGCCTTAATCATTGTGGATCAGAGACAGTTGGCACTCCCCAGAGTAAGCCTAGTAAAGTCAAAAGAGCCACTGACTCTGGGGTTTAGTCTTCGTCTGCCACTGCCCGGCTGTCTGACCTTGGGAACATCACTCGCCCTCTCTGGGCCTCAGGTTTTCACCTATACGCGGAGGGGTAAGCAAGATGTTCCAGTTCTAACTGTCCGTGGCTCTGTTCTCCTGCCTTGACTGCATGTATGAAGCAATATCTAAAGCAGGTTAAATGACTTCCTAGTAATGACACTCATCAAATGTCATGTGCAAGGAGAAAAGGCGAGTAGTCAGTCAAACCGGACGATTGCCTGGAAACACATGGAAAGAGAGTGGCAGGTTTATCAAATGAGTCCGATGCGGGTGGCAGAGGTGGAGCATGAGCACTCAGGGAGGCTCTCTCCTGCTTCCCAATCGTGAGTGATGTTCTTTTCACCCAGCCACCCTCTCATCACAGGATTCACTGGGAACCCCAGGCTGCCTCAGGCCCAGAAATCAGAATTTTAAAAAGATTCCCAGGTGATTCTAATGTGCAGCCAAGGTTGAGAACCACTGCTCTAGCCTCTCCTCTTGGCAGCTGGCATTGGCATCAACCACCAGCACACTCCTGGTAGTACCTTCTGGCATCCATGTGAAGAGATGAAGAGAGAGTGCTGTGGCCACCCAAGGCTGAGAGGAAACAAGTTCACTACAAAGGAATCCTTCGATTTGTCTTGGAACTTGGAACAATGGATGAGTTTATGTGATAAAATTTATACCTATAAAGAAAATAGCCAGTTCTCTCCTGAAAAGCCCTATAGAGTTAAGGATGCAATCTTTCTGCTACTTGTTTATATGAAAGGTCATTTTCACTCGCCTCACATTTTCACTGCAGAAACCACCTTTGTAAAATTAAAAGGTAGAGATCTGATTTTCTAGTTGTTAGTTGCCTCTAAGTGAGAAAGTGATGATGTTGTTTTTTATTATTTTCTAATGATATTCTGTTGGAGGTTCAGTGCATTGCAGATGTGGGAGCTACAGTTCTGTAGGAGAAAAAAAGAGAGAGGAAGGAAGGGAAAGGGGGAGGGAAGAAGGGAGAGAGGGAGGGAGAAAGGGAGAGAGGGATGGGGGAGAGAGGGAGAGAAAAAGGAGGAAAGGAAGGAAGGAAAAAAGTAAGTTTCTGAGAGAGCAGTATTTCCCAATCACTGCTGTATAGTGGAATCCTCTGGGTGAAAATACCCATGCCCAAGCCCCCTTTTAGAGATCTTAAACTCCCCAGTGATTCTATATGCAATCAGGGTTGAGACTGATGTTATCCAGCATCATGTTTTATTAGATAGTGATCCAAGAATGTTCAATTAGTCAACAAGTAGGGCAACTCAAGAGAATTTCAGTAGTTAAGAATTGCTAGCCAAAAGCCCACCAGCTTGTCATTATAGAGGCCTAAGAAGACCAAAATCCCTGCGAGAATTCCCCCTCTCCTTGGGGTAAGCACTGCCCTGGCCTCGAGTCCCAAATCCCACTTCTCTGAAGCTGCACAGTAGCCAAGTGCCATGTAATTCTCCTTATCTCTGACGCTTCTAAAATTATGACCGGATCAATGCTTCAGGCTCAGTACCATCAGAACTCTTTTCCTGATAATAAGATAGACTCTGGGGCTTTTAGCATCCATAGATCATTCCCACAACCCTTATTAGCAAAGGGTTCATTCATTCACTACATAAAAACTTGTATAACTGCTGGCCAGTTGAAAAATACCCGAGGTAGAGTGAGCAATTGGAAAGAGCGCTGCACTGAGAAGCCAAACGCCTTGAATCAGGTTTCAGATTAGCCCCCACCTCTCTCCCATTGACCTGAAGCAAGTCACAGAGCCTTTGTAGCTCCTGTGCCCTTAAGTACAAAGCGAGAAATTGGTTAATGTCTAATATGCACTGCAGCTCTGAAATGTTATGTTCTTATCCACATTCTGGTAATGACGTGATAAACAGTTAAGGGTGAGGAAAATAATACAGAGAAGCACACGAAAAAAACTAATGGTCCAGTTGAGACATTGATAGAGGTTGACAAATTTGCTCTCAAAACATAGACAATATTCCTATATGCTGCCTTCCTTAAGTACTGCAATGAAATCATCAGGTAGTAAAATTTGGTAGGTTCCCTTTCTGCTACTTTTCTATATAAAACACCATTTTCACTCGCCTCCCACTGCAAAAACCACCTTTGCAAAATTAAAAGGCAAAGATCTGATTTTCTGATTGTTAGTTGCCTCTAAGACAAAGTGATGGTGCTATTTTTAGTTTATTTTTATTTTTTGAAACTTTTATTTTTTATTGTTGATATTATTACAAGATGTCCCACATTTTCCCCTTTAGCCCCCTCCACCCTTCCCAGGCCTTTACCATTTACTATTGTCTGGGTCTATGGGCGATGCATATATGCATATCAGTTCTAATGTTTAAAAAAATCTTCTAACATTTCAGGAATGATTTAAAATATTCCAACACCAAGTTCAATTCACTGTTCCTTTATAATAGTTCTTGCACCCACATCTCTCTTTCCATTCTTTTCTTTCCAACTACCATGACTGTCTCCTCATACAACCTCCTCCTCAATACCATCCTGCCGTTACCACTGCATATTTCTTTATGCCACTTGATGTATGACTTTTTACTCCAAAAAAGTTTTAAGACTCCTTATTTCCTGCAGACGAAGCTAACATGTTTAGCTTGGCATTCCCAGACAGCCCATAACCTACCTTTCCTCTCACCTTTTTCTTATCACATTTCCTCCAGCCAGTCTGGTCCGCTTATTGTCCATTCCTCAATTGTGTCATACAAAGTCCCTCCGCTGTGTCTTTGCCTCTGTTGTTCCTCCCACCTGGGGTAGCTTTCTCCATTTCCCCCCACATGTTTGCTGCACATTTTCTGCTTCGATCTATGCTTCTTTCCCCCTTCCTTTCTCTTTCCCTTCCTTCTTTCCTTCCACGTTCCCATAAT
>NW_006288443.1:273878-276047 GCF_000327345.1 Myotis davidii
ATCTACACCAAAATTTAGGGAATACAATAAATTATCAGTAGTCACCTTATACATAAGCACAGTATTCCCAGACTTTAGTTGATGGCATTCTTGTTGCTTCTCTCTTTGATCGACGTACAGGCAAGTTCTCTTGTGTCGCTTAGCTTTTAGCTTGAAATTCAACATCCTTCAGTGCATTCCTTTGGGAGCACACTTAGTATTCCTAGTGTACACATCCAAGTTTAGATTCCACTTTAAAATTTTATGTGTAAGTTTCCCCAAAGTTCAGAAAATGGACTAAGAAATATGAATTAAAAAAACAACAGCAAACAGTAAAGTGTTCCAGTCATTGTATAGCTTATTTATTTCAATAGTGTAAGCTATCCACTTCTCATTCAGAGTGAGGAAGAACAGAATTGGAACCTATTCCATCAAGAAGGACCACACCCTTTGGTTTCACAGATGAGTCAGCTGCGGCTCAGGCTTAGAGGACATTGAGCCCAAATGAAGTATTGCACTCTGCAAAGCCATTTGTCCTCCTTCCTCTCCAAAACGGGGATCCTCTCCGTCTTCCAAACCCTTCCACATCAAGTCCTCTGTTTCCCAAAGACTGTCTGTAAATAAAATGCAGCCCTCTCCCGGGACCTAAAGTTGGACAAGAAGATCAACCTATAGTCAGCTCTTCCAATTTCTGAAATGATTTTATGTGTGCTTCTAGGATATAACCACTTTCTGGAAGTGGGATCTAGACATTGGTAAAGAGAGGATTTTTGTGGAGGCGAGGGTAGGATAGGCGGTGTGATAGACTTAGATATGCAAACAGTGATTTTGTTTGTGTTTAAGAGTCTATGGCAAGGAATAGGAGTCTGAGGATAAGCAGAGGAGGAAGAGCTGGTGCGTCCTTTGCAATAGGGTCCTAGAGCCCCTCACTCAGGCTTGGCAAGGGCTTAGGAAGGACACTTGGCCCTGGATTGCTGCTCTCCCTCCATACAGAGAATGACGTTGTATTAGAGAGATACTCCACCTGCAGCCTCAGGAACAAAACATCTGGAAGTCACACTGGGGCCCCAGAACACTCTGGAATAACCTCCTTCCCCAAAGCCACAGCCTGGGCACACCCAGGGAGAGGAGGGTGGGCCTGGCAATGGAAGTCAGTCCTCCTGCTCTTAGGCCCCAGGGCCCCAGGCACCTCTACTTCAAACCTGGCCCTTGACTACCTACAAAGTCCTCTCTCATTTCTGTGTTGGGGTAATAGTAAGAGGAGGAGGAGGAAGCTTCTTTTTTCCCCCTGAAATTCCAAAAAAAGCTTCACTTTTTGTTGTGTTTTATGTTTTTAAAGGCTGGAAACCAATCGAAATCCCACTCCCTTTCCTCAACATATCTTTCCCCTGTGAACGCTCTGTGATTCTGGGTGTAGGAACTAGCTTTGTTTTGCTTATTCTATTGAAGCAGCTGCCTGGGGACTCACCCCTGGAGAAGTGACTACGTCTCCGGACCTTGGATGTCCCATCGGTTCAATAAAGGGGCCGACGGACGATGTCTACATCCTCACCCACCGCAAACGTGGGAGTCCGCGACCACTGCCTTTTCACTTTTCTACTCGAGCGTCCAGCACAGAGATAGTTAACGGTTAAGGATCTCTTCGAAGGAGAGTTTATTAACAGGGGGCTGAGGATCGCCAGCAGCAGGTTTGCCACCTCACCACGCCCCTCTCCAAGAGGGAGGTTACAGCGGGGTCTCCTCTCTCCTCTCCTCCCTCGCCGGGCGCCGGGTCCTCGCAGCGCAGCTCCGCGGGTCTCCGGGACACCCAGCTGCCTCTACAATTCTCTCACCCGAGGGAGCCAGGACGCCACTCCTGGCTCACGGTCCTGCCGCTACCCCACCTCCAGGTCCCTCCTGGCTCCCACTGTTTCCACTTCCCAGATCCTGGCAGCCGCGCCAGAGCCACTCTGCACCCCCTGCTCAGGGCTCTCCCAGGCAGGGCTGTCTAGGAGCGGGCGCTCTCCGGGGGTCCCAGCTCCAGCCCGGCTCCCAGCCACAGCCTTCCCAGTTCGCAGCCCCCACGCCCGCCCTGCCGCGCCCAGGACCCAGCCTTCTTCCTCCCCCCCAACTCCCCAGGTGCTCTCCGGGACCCTCCTTCCGCATCCTCGAAAGGAGACCTCCCGGCTCTCACCGCCCAGAAAAGCGAGC
>NW_006288443.1:276442-294094 GCF_000327345.1 Myotis davidii
GCAGTCGGGCGGCCGCCGGGCAGGTGAGGGCGTAGCGAGGGTTGGGACTCGAAGGCTGGGGGTAAAGTCGGCGGAAAGTGGCCGGGAAGCAGGCGCGAGGGGAGCCGGAGGTTTGCTGAGAAGCGGCCGCGAGGGGTGGAGAGGGGAGGGAGGTGGCGAGGATGGGCTGACAGACCTGCCCCCGGCCCAGAGCGAGGGGCTTGGTGGTTCTTATTCTTCACGTGGTGTTTGCCCGGATGCCCACAGACACTGCTCCCAAACCACTGCCTCGCGCATCCCCGTTACGCGGCCAGTTAGTGGCACCTTTCTGGGGGGAAACTCGGCTAAAAGGCCGATTGGGGTGGGGGGCAGACTGCATGTCTCTTCCCTTTGCATCTGGTGCGGGTGCTGGCGGCGACGCGGGATGTAACTTTCACACCCAACTCCGCGCAGAGCCCCTCTGGCATCTCCACGCCTTACGTATGCCCCCCAGGACCTCCCCTGCCGGGTCTGGGCGGCTCGGCGGCGCCGAGAGAGGGTATTGGGAGGTGGGTCAGGGTCTCCCGTGAGGCTAAGGAGACTGTGGGCATTGTATCTCATTGCTCCTTGCCCCCCCACCCCCGTGACGCCCAGTTTCCTCCTGAAATATACCCGTGTAGTGTGTGTATTGCTAGTTAATTACATCGGAGGGAGATCCCCAAATCAGACCTCCAGGAAGACAACTTTTAAAGTAAAATCGCAGAAGGGGACTACTTGGGCTCGGTCTGCATCTGTGATGGAATCCTCCTGCTTTGCTGGCACCGGTCTTGACAGGGTGCTGTTGGGTTTTCTCCAGATGCACGGTTTCTTGGGCGCTCTTACAGGAGACAGTTCGCTCCGGGCTGTGAAAGCAAGACGAAGGAACCCAAGCACTTAGAGAATGATGATCCTTTCCTCTCTTCCTTCCTTCCATCCTTCCTTCCTTCCTTCCTTCCTTCCTTCCTTCCTTCCTTCCTTTCCTCTCTAGACGAAGGAACCCAAGCACTTAGAGAATGATGATCCTTTCCTCTCTTCCTTCCTTCCATCCTTCCTTCCTTCCTTCCTTCCTTCCTTCCTTCCTTCCTTCCTTTCCTCTCTTTCCTTCCTTTTTTCCTTCCTTCCTTCTCCTCTATCTCCTATTATTTTCAGGGAAAGATCAACTAACTTATGAAAGTTTCCTTATGAAATGTATGATATTGGAGAGGCAGAGATACTTTGCAAGTTTTGAGGGTGGAAGAGACTCCAAAAGGTCTTAGAGAGGGTGACGGTGCTGCAATGAAGGGCCGGTCCACTCTTGTTACATGGGAGTTAGCGTCACCTGCTCAGTATTAACCAAGAAAGTCTTCACTGGCATCAAGAAGAAATGCCGTGACGCTCCGAAGTGTCCTTGAGTGAACCAGCACATACTGTCTATATGCAACGCTGCATGTTAAAGTAAATGTTACATTTAAGTCAAGCATTATGCAAGCAACATCTATGTCACATTAGTCTTTAGCATCACTTGCTTTTAAAAATGTTTACTCTTGAGT
This sequence comes from Myotis davidii, assembly GCF_000327345.1. NCBI lineage: Eukaryota > Metazoa > Chordata > Mammalia > Chiroptera > Vespertilionidae > Myotis > Myotis davidii. Next base: position 277,969 of record NW_006288443.1, read on the forward strand.
CCAATAAAAGGCGATATAATAGAGCAGTATTTGAATGGTATATGTAAATAAAATTCTAAAAGCCTGGGGAAATCAGGGACTTAAGGAGGGTCTTCAGAATATCTTCATGAATATCTTAGTTCATTCATTTAATTTTGCATTTAGTGGCCAGGAACTGTGTTTCTGTTCCACTGTATTAGGCTCTTAAAGATGAGGAGATATATTTCAGCATGTGTGAGGAAAAAGTTCTCCTGTCAGATACCATATTGCAAATATTAGATTTTTTCTACACCTCCATAGTCAGTAAGGAATAGGAACTACATCGTGAAGGTATTGCATACACTCCTGAAGAGCTGGATTCTAATATTGCAGCACGGATTGATTGATTCGTTTTTAAGCAAGCTCGTGTCAAATTCTAATCCATTTTGGATTGTGCTTGGGTTGTAATGTTTTTGCTCCGGGAGCACTTTATCACGGTAAGTGAGGTGGGGAGCTGCAACTGTGCGATAAGCGCACATCACTTACACTGCCATCCAGGACAATAAAGGCTGTTTACACTGCCCACATTCTTAGGGCTGTTTCCAGCCTTACCACACCAGGGGTTGGGATCTGAAGGGAAAGGGGAGATGCTGGGCAGAGTAGGTCTACATTAAAACATCCCCAGTCCCACCATGTGTCCCACCCCAGCAAGTATCAAAAAGGACAAGTCATACTTTGGCCCTTCAGATGGCTTATAGTTTTACTGTACCCTTTTCAGCTCATATTGAACTTCTTTGCTAAGTCCCAACAGCAAATGGATAAAATGTTTTCATGATTTTAAAACTAGGTTTTTTTAAATTTTCTAAGAACCATATGCACGTAGTAGATCTGTCCTTGTAGGCAAAATGCAGGGATGAAGTTGAGTTATTGTTGGAATTGGATTTTACTTTTCTGTCCGCACTGCCAGCCTGAAGAATATACTTTTTAAAAATGCTAAATATTTTTAATGAGTAGTGGATTCATTTGGGGATATTGAAATTTAATTTTAAGAAAATTACCTGTTTCATCTGAAAGCAGCCTTATTTGGGAGTTGGGCCCTCATAAGCTACTAAACCCGTAACACTAGTACAAAAACTATAATGTTTTTACTTATTTTTGTGATGTTTCAAATTTTTGAGAAAACAATAAACTGAATTGATAAATATTGCAGGTAGCCTATGACATATGTGTGTATGTTACCTGTTTGCCGGGTTTTCCTGGCCTGTGTCTAGTGTTTTACTAGAGAGGTTGCTATACTTAATTAATAGGATTACTAGGCACCTGCAAAATTTAAATATCAATCCTGAATGTAGTATTTTCTTAGAAATTTTTATTTAGCAACCGATCTGTAAAAAAAGATTAACAGTGCATTCTTTCTTTTCTGCCGTATAATGAAGAGAAAATTACCATTTGAAATTAATATGATAATAAATTGAGTGCTATTTCATGACATAGTCCAGAATAAAGACTTCTCCAATGACAACTTCTTACAGATTTGCATAATTTATAACATAGTATGTGTGGTTTTTGCCTTTAAGTAAAATGCAAATTATGAAAAGATTAAATTTAAATGAACGATTAGGTTGACATTAAGATAAAATCTAGCTACGATTTTTAAAATAAGTTCATTATACATTTCTACTTATTTTTCTGTGATATAATGATTAGTTTATAAAGTAAAATAGCAATTAAAAGTAATGCAAGTTAGAAAATTTTGAGGAGACAACAAAATCAGAATACTTATGACACAGGTGTTAGAATCCTAAGTTGACTCTCATTACATAATACCATGCCACATAAACTTAAGGATATTTTTGTTTATCCTAACAAATTAATAATTTTTTTTTGTTTAGTGTGATATTATAACATTTATTTATTGCCAGTTCTGTACACAACGTGATAGATAACTCATGACTGTTTTTCATTCAAAAATCACCATTTCCCTCATACAATTATGATCAATAAACATCAAATCGGTATTTCCCAGTGTAGGATCAATAGTCATCTGTTGACTAGATGTCTGTTCGAAGGAGAGGAAACATCATTTCATGGTTACAATTTAAAGTTGACTGGGCTTTCAAATTAACTCCTCCTTTAAAGTATCATGATCTTAGGCATTTTAAAAAATGAGAATTAGGGTTAGACATTTAAGTCTTCTATTCCAGCCCCTCACCACCTGGGACAAATTGTGTTCCTTTGGCCTATTCTGGGATTATGTTACCTGGTTCAGTTTTAAATGCCTTCCACATGGGAACTGACTCCTCATGGGAACTTATTTTATAGCTTAGTTCTGGATATTTTTCTTAATTATTTTTTATTGTTTCTGACTAGTGGTCAAAACGCTAAAGAAGGCAGAAGGCTCTTTTGAAAAAACCTTTTAGAGGTTTTTACATTGTCAGCTCAAAATGTGTAGCACTTGCAAATCGAATGAATTAAGAAATGTTGATATTATAATGTTACCCACCTTTTACCTATTGAAGAGCTAATCAATACATTTTTCATGATTTAGTCATTTAGTAGCAGCAATCAAAGATGAGTGTAAATGTGTCACAGGTTTGTGATTTTGTAAAAGCTCTAGGACTGTCTTACTGTTTACATATTCTGCAGACTTCTTTACCTGAAGCTTTGCTGGGTAAGATTTGAAAAAATAATTACAGCCGCACAGTCAAGTGCTTACAGTTAGGGCTGTGTCAGCGTTTCTGTAAAGAATCTCATTTCTATCTTAGCCATAAGCATTATTGCCAGTTAGAAGCTGGCATTTAATATCTTGATTTGAGAGTCAATTACTTTAAAGCTGCTTTAAAAAATTGGTCCAAATGATTTTGAGCACTCATCCATGTGAGGCTACTCTCCAGGTATTATTGTAGTACACAGGATGATGATTTAATAAAGTAATTTCTATGCTATTCTTGCACAGTGGTTAGAATGTAAATTGTAATATGATTAAGTTATTTGAAATTATTTTTTCCACTTAACCTTGTTATTGCATCACTGTAAGATTTTGTAACACAATTTCATCATGAATATTTTTAATTGTGCCAAATTCAGATATCCTAGTCACTGTTTTTATGAGTCTTTATTATTAAGAATCTATTTGAACTTTTTATTTGTTGTGATATGAACAATGGTGTTGATGACAACTCCATTCTTGGTTCATTATCCTGCTCAATAAAAAAGATCTAAAGCAATTTGCAGTATAGATTTTATATTATAGAAAGTATTCTAAGATATTGTTGATTGAAAACTTACCATTTTATGGTATTTTTAATGCATGAAAATCTAGATACAAACCTTCAAGTAACTGTTTTTTATGCTGTAAGATTAGTATATAGTAAAGAATTCTATTTCTTTAACTACTATTAAAAACAAAAAGTTTTGTTACTCATATCCAAAAGCTGTAGGATATCTTTTCCTAGACAGATTATCCAATAAATTAAAATAGTTGTCTTTAAAATTGCCATTGTTGTAAATTGTGCCTTTCTTAGATTTATAGATCTATGGAAAGAGAAGTGAGGAGTTTTATGAACGTAAACCACAACGATAATAATGCTGTCTTAGATTTCATATGCTTACATTTTTCAAGTTCTTTCACACAGTTTATCACATACTGTTCTCCAATACAACTACAAGATGGAGAAGGCCACTTTAAATGTTTCCAGGTGTGTGTTGGAAAGAACAATGCATGTAGTGTCAAAAGACCTGGGTTCTTCTCTAGTCCATGTGGGTCAGTAGGTTGGAGCATCCCCATACACCGAAGGTGGCGGGTTCGATTCCCTGTCAGGGCACATGCCTGGGTTGCATGTTCCATCCCCAGAGGTAACCAATCAATATTTCACTTTCACATTGAGGTATCTCTCCCTCCTTCCTTCCCTCTCTCTCTTCTTTTCTCCCTTCCTTTTTCTCCTTTCCTCTCTCTCTAAAACCAATTAAAGAATGTCCTTGGGTGACGATTAAAAAAAACATGGGTTCTACCTCTAAATAAACTGCAAATTCAACCAGTGGTTACTGACTGTTTTGACCTAGGCCTTACACTGAGTCTTTATGAGGACAGAGCAGTAAAGAGAATATAACAGGTTCGAGGGTGTGCGTCCGAGTGTGGACATGTGGGTGTGTACGTATCTTGGCAGGTCATGTCACAGCTCTGGACCCCTCATCTGTAAAATGAAGTCATTAGTGATAAAGTAGATGAAAAATTATTTCTAACTTATTCCTTTTTAAACAGTGTTTCTGAATTTTTATTTTTTATGAATTACATTTTAAGTCACAGTACAATTTAATGTCTTTTATACAAACATAATTGCTTTAAATATAAATTCTACATGGAGTTTATACTGTTAACCACATCAGAAATAACATTATATGTTTAGAGGTAGATTTAAAACTGCAAAACTGCTTAATTTTATCCCTGATTATATAAAAGGAAAATTTAGCGACGCTAGGCAAAAGGAATTGACACTTATTTAACACATAATAAACAAAAATCAATAAAATTTTATTAAAATGGTGCATTCAGGACTGCTTCCTCTATACAATTTTTAAATTGTAAACTAGTAACAATTACGTCATTGTTTTAATTGAAATAAAAAGTAGATTGGCTTTTACTTAAATTCTAATTATTAAAATAAGGAACATTACTGTTTAATACTATACTTCAACCAGAAAACTAGTATGTGACCTTTGTATGCCTCAGTGGAATTTAGCCTATTTAAATCAGGAATACTTATAAACTAACGCCGAAGCTTTCAGGAGTTCGGGGATAGATGGTACAACATTTTTTAAAGAAAACCAACTAATAACTGGCATGTGAGACCCATCAAAGGTAGAGAAAATCGTTAATGTTCTTAACATGAGGAAACAAGCCAACTGAAATAGCCTGACTCCTGGGTGCAGTCCAGCTATGCTTTAAACAACGCAAATGTCTTTAAAAATCAACCTTGACTGTGTGATATTCCTGCTTTTTGGCCAAATAAATGATTCTAAGGTCATTAAAAACACTCATGTAAATCTCTTCATGCAAGAATATATAAAATTGTGACTTTCAAGCATTGTCATAAATACTGACCATTTTAAAATCTCATCTGTTTTACCCTTAAGTTACATAGATGTCAATCATGTAACATATTTAGTCAATCAAAACAGTAGGTAGCTAAAGAAATAGTCTAGATTGTGCTGAGCTGACACGGCCACGGGTGGACCTGAGAGGGGGCGGTGAAGGATTTAGAAAAGACAGACAAGAGAATAAAGCCGGGGTTAGGTGGGACACTGCCCTCTCTGATGGAGAGACAACATCACGGCCTGTAAGCCGAGTCTTCATTTTATAGCCAGATGCCACGAGGCAAAGTAAGGGCATGTTTACATTGTTGCGGGTTTCGAATCTACTCAATTACATGCACCTAATCAAGCTTTTTTTACTTGCTGCACCTCCCACAGCCCATATCACTCAGCCACGTGGGACCACAGGTTCAGGCCCTAAGGTCAAGTTTACAACTATAGCCTTTGGCTATAATTGTGCTGGGACTCGCACATGGCTTTTCCATGAGGGGATCGTGCCCAGGCTTGAACCTGTCCAAATGCTGTAGCTTCTCGCCACACTAGATTATTTGAGGGGAGAGACTGCATGTATAATTTACACGGTTGTTAAAAGCCCATGTGATTTCCATTCCAGAATTCTATCTCCCACCTTTGTGTGTGTGTGGCTTAGTCAGTGAAAGCAGTTGCGTAAGAAAATCTGCACAGTTATTTTGAAGGGATTATGGACTCAAGCGAGTTAGGACTCCCACCAACCACATAACATTCTGTAGTAATGATCATTTTTCTGAATAAAGTTTTGCATTTGGGTAATCCAAAAAGAATACACTGGGGATCGGTGTAAGGAATATGGTCACAGAAATGAAAAGGGAGGTGAAGTTTCCAAAGGTGTGCACTCCATAGTTGTGAATTTACCTGGTGCTCCCCTGTTGATGACTTCCAAATTGGTACCCCAGTTCCTACCCTGTTGTGGCTCTAAGGCCACATCGCCATAGCTTACTGTTCATTGTTACCTGGATGTCTTACTACCAAAGCCACACACATCCTTCTGAACAAGTGCTTCCAACATTCGTGGATTCAGATCTTGAAGTTACCACCTCCTTCTTTTTAGCCTGGTATCTTTGTTTCCGGACAAGTGACTTGGTATAAAGATTCTTCCACATGTGCGATCATGTGGTTCATCTTCACATCGGCTCTGAAAGGCAAACAAAGCAGTTATTGCATCGATTTTGCAGGTGAAGAAACAAAGTACTGAAGGTTTCAGAGATGGACCGTAGACCACACAAATGGGGACACTTGAGTTGCCCATCCACCCCAGCCCTTGGGTCGAGATAGCACCCATTTGTGACAGAACGTTGTGAGGCCCGTCACTGACACCCAGAATGGTGGGCTATGCTGAGGTAGAAACCTCAGCTCATTCATTTTAGGAATGTGTTTAACAAGTTTGTCATCAAATCAAACAAGTTAAACAGAGCAAACAGATTCTGGGAATGTGCTCCTTATTTAGGAGTTCTGTTTAGAATTGAGTCTCACGGAGTTTGAAGCCCAGTGTTCCAGCTTCTTTGTAGTTTGAAGGGTAAGTTGATGGCAAGCAATGTGGTTCCACTTAGGACCAGCAGAGGATTTGAGCGTTCCCCTGATTTCTCAAGATCTCACCCTCTACCACTTCAGCCTGGCCAGACATGGACAAAAAGAGAGAGAGAAAGGCCCTAATTTCTAATAAGGGCCATGTAATTCTTATTTTCTAATAGGCAGGTGGGGACTATCTGGTGGGGGGAGGCCATCTATTACTGCAGGAGCTCACACATGTGCAGACCTTGTGAGCATTCATGTACAGCTTTGTTTTACCAGTAACATACTTGTTCTTGCTCTCACACTCTCTCCCTTTCTTACGTTTTAGAAAATATGTGTCTTACTATAAAGGTAGTATATGATAGTGGATGTTACTGGCTCTCTACTCAAGTCCTTTTTGGGCCTCTTTTTGGCATTTCTATGCCCCTTTTTGCATTTTTATTTTACTACTAGGCGCCTGTGACTTTCCTTCAGAGGATGTCCTCAGGTGTTGGATGCACCTCACCAGACAGCACCGGGAGTCAGACTGCTGCTTCCTTCCCCCCAGGATGGTTCCTGACACATGACTGATGGGGGCAGGATGAGAAAAGCCCTGCTCCTTCGCTCCCAGGTTCAACTAATACTCTGGAGGGTCCCTGTGGGAAGAGGCTGATGCTACCCTCAAGGGGACGTGGCCTGACATCACACATTTCCATGGCGTCCTCCCATTCTGTGCCCTACTGCCCCACCCTGTAGCAGACTTCTCTGGAGCATTCATTATAAGTCATTTGCACGCAAACACCAGTCTGGCGGGTGTCTGCTTCTGGCAAACCCAACCAGAGATTTTTGTTTATTATTTTTAAATATTCAGAAATGTTTATAATAGCCATTCTCACCCCTGCCTGTTCACAGTAAGAGGTATTCACTGTTAATAGTTTAACAATGTGTATCGTTCCAGAAATTATGGCTATGTATGCTTTTATCATCATTCTTATATCAGCACAACATAATGTTCTATAACATAGTTTAATGTAATAATATATTGTGGCCATTTAAATACAATGTAGAATAATTCATATCTTTGAGAAGCCTTAGTATTTCATGGCATTGATGAGCCATAATCATTTAATCAGTCCCTTATTAATTTCCTAATTGTGTTGAAGTATTTTAAAAAATTTTAATCTATAAAATGAATTCGGAGAATTGAAAATACTAATCCAGTGCTGGGAATATACAATATTAATTTGGATAAATATAAATTTTCCCTGAAATGCAGTACCACTTACAGTGTATATGCGTACCTATATCTTTATCCAGATAGTGTATTTTAAAAATTTTGCCAATCTGTTAGAGAAAAACACCTCATTATTTTTAAAAATCCTATAAAGCCCAGCCAGCGTGGGTCAGTTGGCTGAGCGTAGTCCTGTGCACTGAAAGATTGCGTGTTTGATCCCCAGTCAGGGGGCATACGGAGGGCTACTGATCTGTATTTCTCTCTTACATCGATGTTTTCTTTCTCTCTTTTCTCCCTTTTCTTATCCCTTTCTGTCACATCCCCCCTCCCTTCTTTCGGGTGAGGTTTTAAAAAGAAATGTACTATATATAACTTATTAGGAAGGTGAAGTGTTTTCATAATTAATAACAATTTGTTTCTTACTTTATGATTTTCCTTTTTAAATAATTCCCCATCTTTAATTCATTTTTTCTACAGCCTTTAAACTTCTAATTACATTTTATATTATTATCGCACAATTGTTTATTTAATTATTCCTGAATACTTTATGTATTATGGCATTGTTGTGGATACCATTTCTATGCCTGACATTTAAAACTTATTTTTTGCTGGAATATGAGGAAAGCTATTTATTTTACTACATTTGTTTGTATCAGCTCTATTTCTGAACTGGATTATTAGTTTTAATAATTTTTAATTGGATTCTTTTGGGTTTATATATAGACAATCATATTATCTATAAATAATTTTATATTTGTTCTTTGTATTGAACTTTTATGACTCTTAAATTCAAATTTTTTCTGCCCATGTACTGGTTAGAACCTTCAAAATATTATTGACTAACACTGTGAAAGTGGATTTTTTTTATGATTCCAACTTTAAACTTTACTAAATATGATATTTGCTTTTCATTTCTAATAAATAACCTATCATGTTAAGAATGTACTTTTTCCATATTAGAATAAATCTATGTTGATCATAGAAGTTGATTTCAGATACATTTTTATCATTCCTCAAAATGGTGCTATGTTTTTAAAATGTTAAATTGTTTATGTTTATTTATAATAGTTTTTCTAAAATTAAGCTGCTTAAAACAAAGTTAAACTATCTATGTTTTTTTTTTTTTATATTTTATTGATTTTTCACAGAGAGGAAGGGAGAGAGACAGAGAGTCAGAAACATCGATGAGAGAGAAACATCGATTAGCTGCCTCCTGCACATCTCCTACTGGGGGTGTGCCCGCAACCCAGGTACATGCCCTTGACCGGAATCGAACCTGGGACCTTTCAGTCCACAGGCCGACGCTCTATCCACTGAGCCAAACCGGTTTGGGCAACTATCTATGTTTTAATACATTGATAAATGTGTTTTTATGTTTAGTATTTTATTTAGGAACACTGATTCTATATTCATAAGTAAAATATAGCAATGTGAAACACCAGGTTTTGCCACGGGATTATTCTAGGATCACAATTAGAAAAAAATCTGTTTTTCCCCCTCAATTCTGGGAGAAGTTAAAATAATTAAGAACTGTTTTTCCCTTGGAAGTTTGTTGGGAATCATTTTAATTCATTTGAGTCATTTTCTTTTAGGCAAGGAGATCTTTTATAAACATTTCATTTCCTTTATGGTTACTTATCCATTCAGACATTTTTCTTCAACCTTTATGGAATTCCTTTTATTAATTTTAAAAGAAAATTATGCATTATTTGTGTATCTTCAAATTTATTTAGCATACATTTGTATATACTATTACCTTGATTTAAAAAAAAAGTTACTCCATTCCTGTGAATTAAATTCCCCATATTTCCTCCCTAGGCTTGTATTAGTTGTTTTGGGACAATAGTAGCTAAGGGACTGCCTTCATTCTCCCTACAGGTCTAGCAGTGTAAATAGAAGCTTTCAGCGGCAGATTCCATAGTTAATTCCAATGTGAATGAAGCCTCAGCCCTCTTTCTGCTCAATGGCGGACCTTGCAGCATCCTGGTAGCTGCCCTAGTGAGTGCCTGTGGGCAAGGCACTTCCAGCTCCTCTTGTGCCAAGCTTGGGGATGGGAGGAAGGTATTCTGTGGTGGGGTAAACTCTGGCTTACTGTGCCTACATGCCTTTGGTTACAGACTGCTTAGCACACTTGGTTTTTCCATCATCTGATTCACTCTTCTTTATATCTTCTAGGTTCTCAAATTGTGTTGATTCTTGGCATTCATTCTGGTTTTCATATTCCTAGTTCATTTCCTTGGAAATTTGGGAAAGAGGCAAGGTAAATATACTCACTCAGCTTTGGTTATTGCAACTGGAAATCTTTTAGTCATTTCTGGCTCATCTTTCTTTATCCTCTACAATATCCATTCAGTCACAAAATCCTATGAAAATTTTCTTCCAAATCCTTCTGTAAACTGTCTCTTCCCTCTAGCTGCTGCCATTTCATCACTACAGCAGCCTCCTCACTGGCCGACTTTATTCCAATATGAGCCTTCTAAATTAATTTCACATGTCACAGAATCATCTTTTTTAAATTCTCTTTTATAATGCCACTCTACTATTAAGAATTGGAGTGTGATTCCTTTTTTCTTAACATATTGAGTCCAAATTTTTCTTTCTGGTTTTTGAGCTTTGAATCTCTCATCTACTATTCATCACATACTCTTAACTGCAGCCAGGTCTTTATTCTTAATACTCCACAAATACTTCAGAGGACAGGGAAAGCATAGGTCTTGATGTCAGACTGACTTGGTAATTTTATCTTGAGCATCTTGATGAACCCAATAAATATCAAAATAATGATATTTGTAGCTATCTCTTATGGTTCCTATATGTAAAAATGTAAAACGCCTAGTAGCTAGCATTAGCTTAATAAAGGTCAGTTTTTATTTTCACCTGCAACAGCGTAAGTTCTTTGTGTGCAAGCAAGAGACACTGACTCTGATGAACTTAAGGAAGAAATTTATGAAAATAGGGCAGCTTACAGAAAAAGCTGAAGAATCAGGCATTTCTAGAGCAGAATCAAAAGTCTAGGTGTCAGGAAAATATCAATTAGCCAAGATGATGAAAATGATGAATAAATCCCAAACTGTTTGATATGTTGTTATTGTTTTTTTTTTTAATTTAGGCCTTGTTTCACTTCATTTATGATGTCATGTTCTGGTTGAGAGAGCCTGGTTGGCTTGGGTCATATATCTTGGCTTGAGAAGGGTGGAACACTTTGATGTACAGTTCCACATATCTTGAGAAATCAACTGTATGTTCCAATTATAGAAATTTTTATCAAAGCTCTCACTAAAGGAAGACCTCTGTTAGAAAAAGACTACAGAGAATACCAGTTCTAGGTCTTTATAGTATTAATCAGAATGGCCTTTCACTCACAGACAACCAAAGATCATGAGACACTTAAGAGAACTCATCATCAAAAATGATGGACAAAGAGTAACTAACAGAACCTATCCTGGAGGGAATAAGTAATACAAGGGGCATATTTTAATTTTAAAGATTCCTAACTAGTATTCTCAGAAACAAGAAGATATTGCATCCTGAAAAGATGAGCAGGCTGCATCCTGAAGAAAGAGCAACTGGGTGACGAGAAAGAATTCTTAGAAATCAAATATATGATTGACAAAATTTAAAAGTCAAGGAGAAAGATGGAAAAGGATAGGGCTAAAGCCCTTGCTGATGAAGTGTCAGGTGAAGTCAGGACATAACAGAGCCCAAAGACCAAAATGGGAAATCTGAGAGAACAGTGAAGAGACACAGGATTAGTCTACCGTGAGGAGCCCCAGAAACGGATAATAGGCTATGAGGGGAGGGAACGTAATCAAAGAAACAGAGGTAAATAGGCTGAAAAACAAACAAAATTCTGGAGAAATTTCTGAACGCAAAAGAGAAACAGAAAATACTAAGAGCTTTCAGAGAAAAACAAAATAAATTACTGACAAAACAAACACACATTTCATTCACCACACTGGATATTCGAAGCAATGGAGTGATGTCTTCAAGGTTCTGAGGGGAAAGGAGTATTGAACTGACAGACAAATTATCAATCAAGTATGAAGGAGGAAATAGGAGGAAGAAGAGGAAGAGAAAATAAGAAAATTGAAAATGGTATTTGGTGCATGCAAGGATCTCGAGGGAGTTACCACTCACTCCATATGGAAAAACCAGGGGTGGGCGGGAAGAGATCAATCAAAGAACCTGTATGCATAAATGCATAACCCAATGGACACTGACAGTAGAGTGGTGAAGGCCTGGGGTGGGAGGCTGGGGGGATGATGGCTAGAAGGGGTCAGTGTGTCTGTGGGGGAACAGGATATGTAAAGTTTTCAACAATAAAGATTAAAAAATAATCCACAGGGAAGTACTTCCTCAAAACAAGAAAGAATAGGGGACCAGGGGCTGGTGTGGGGTACAGTGGTATCTTAGTATGACTCAGAAGAAGTGAAGGAAACTAGAGAGGGATCTCTTAGCCTCTGACCCTGGGTAGGTGTGGGATTTTATTTCCTTTTCTGCGGTGCAATCGTACTGTGGCTCTAGTGGGAATTCCATTTAAATCATTTCAGTTTCATAAATGCTGTTTATTAGTTCACTGTGTTTGAAATGCATTTCTATACCCAGCATGAATGATTTACATATAGTTTAAGAATGGAATGTAACTATAATAAGTATTAATGACCTAAAATAAAATAAAACTTTGGAGGTAAAGGGAATACAAAAGGTGAGGATAGTGAAACATGATAATTTTCTTGTCTTTCATAGTAAGAAGCTAAGAAGCTGTCTGATGTTAATAAATTAAGAAATAGACGTAAAGGTTTAAAAGCTCCCAAATAATAGAATAATTAAAAATAATTCAACAATAAAAATTTAGCATGTGAATTTAACTATTTACCATATTCTTTTATTTCTTCTATTATTTAAATAGATTAGAAAAATAAATTTAAAATAAGCATCTGGAAAAGGCATTTAGATCTTAAAATGTGAGTTCATATTTGTGTATATCTTTTTCTGTAGTGTTTTTGACAAATATTATTTCTCTTTTTTTAATTTATTTTATTGATTTTTTACAGAGAGTAAGGGAGAGAGATAGAGAGTCAGAAACATCGATGAGAGAGAAACATCGATCAGCCGCCTCCTGCACATCCCCCACTGGGGATGTGCTCGCAACCCAGGTACATGCCCTTGACCGGAATCGAACCTGGGACCTTTCAGTCCGCAGGCTGACGCTCTATCCACTGAGCCAAACCGGTTTTGGCGACAAACATTTTTCTATATGATTTTCAAAATAAAGATGCTCTTATTAGCAGGGAGAGCTGTCCGGGAGTGGTAGAAACATGCTCATGAGGCCATGGATTCCCCTCACTAGGAAATGATGAATGTGCTCCTGACATAGATTGTGGTGACAGTTTTATGGCTGTATACTTGTCTTTAAACTCATTGAGTTGTGTATATTAAAAATGTACAGTTTTATATGCCAATCATGTATCAATAAAGTGGTTAAAAAGTGGGTAAGCAGAGGTGATCTGTTGGCTCATGCTGTAGTAGGGCAACGTTTCTCACCTTCACACTATTGAATTTGGGGCCTATTACTTGTGTGTGGGGTAGGGTGGGCAGGGGTAAGGGAAGCAGTGTTCTGTGCATTGTGGGATGTTCAGCAGCATCCCTGGCCTCTACCCACTAGATGCCAGTAGCACACTCTCCCAGTTGTGACAACCAAACATGTCTCCCAACATTGACAATTGCCCGCTGGGGAGCAAACACACCCTAGTTGAGAACCACAGCTGTAGAGGATTCTTGGCTGTGAGAAGCTGAACCAAGTGACCTCTTGGGTCTCTCCTAATTAAATGCTTTTGTCTTTGAACTGTTGGGAAGGGGTCAGCATTTTGCTTAGACCTAGTTTCTTAATACTTTTTTTTTCATCTCAGGCAAGTTTCTTTTAGTTCAGTTCAATTCAACCAATATGTGTGAGTGCCAACTCTGTGAGGCACTGTGCCCAGTGCACACATCTCTATTTGGCAATGTTTCCTTTCTAAGGTAAATGAATGATGAGTGATTCTCTTGCTGTCCCTCACCAATAGAGAGTCACACATTTTATTTTGCCTTAAGTACCATGCAGATCTCACCAGTTGTTAGGGCTGGCTCAGAGAGTTTTAGTAATGCCTTCAAATTTCCATATTTTAAGACACAGTAATGAGAAAATACTTTGTAGAACATAGCAAATAAAACAGAAAATAACCATTACAAATAATAGTTGATTAACAAAAATGTGAGCTAAGTCACACTTGATGTGCATATTTGTTGAAATTAACAATATAGTGGGTTACATTCTTCAAAGAGTTTATCACAAACCCAGATTATATTATGGACATCAAACTGGAGAGTCCCACTTTTGAGGGGAAAATTTGATTCAGTGTTTTTCCTCTAAGATTTTTAAAAGTAGCTTAAAACTCTTAAGTTCACTCTTAGGAACTAGAATGCATGTCCTTTTTATTGAAAAATTGGGATTATTCAAGTTTACTGAAACGTAAACTATGTGTTACTCTAATTTTATAAATGGGATGAATCACTTTCTTCTACATTGGAATGCAGTTTGTTGTTATTTTTTGTTAATCTTCACCCAAGGATAATTTTTCCATTGATTTTTAGAGAGAGTTGAAGGGAGGGAGAAAGAGGAAGAGAGAGAAATAGCGATGTGAGAGAGATGCACAGTTGGTTGCCTCCTGTACATGCCCTGACTGGGGTCAGGGATGGAACCCGCAACCCAGGTTCATGCCCTTGACTGGGATTCCAACCCATGATCCCTCAGTGCTTGGGGCAATGCTCTAATTACTAAGCAACACCAGCCAGGGCTGGAACGCATTTTTAATTTTCTCCTTTGTATCTGTGAAAGTATACTGTGAGAGTTGCATCCTCTCCTCCAGGGAAAACATGGTAAAAAATAAAGAAATGGAATATTTCCTGGTGTCAAAACTTAAAATGTATTTTTATGTAATTATAGCTTTGCATAAATAATGACCATACTTATTGGGATAAAGTGAGAGCTACAGTGGACTGTACCTGGGCTGTCACTCTGTCCCTTTATATCATGGAAGGTGAGGCTTGCCCTAGGATCCTATAGCACATTCTTGCTCCTGCCTTTAGACATGCACACATACAGGCCCACAAATAACATTAACCACATCAAAAGTGGTATCTCTTCATTGGCAGGAGGGTGTCTTGTCTCTACCTTGAAAGTTGTAAGCCTATGTTATGCCACTGTCTCTCTCTGTACAAATGCCTAAACAAGCCAGTATTTGATAGACTCTTAACTTTCATCAAAGACTAATGTGGGAAATGGCCACAGGAAAACACTTTTTGGTAACACTTATATTTATACTTTCACTCATCTCTTCATTCAACAGTTAAATGGCTGCTATAGGCATGGCACTATGCTAAGCTTTTCCTTGAATGTGCTCTTAGGGAACAAAAATATATTTTTTATTTTATTTTTTTTTCATTTTTTAAAAATATATTTTATTGAGTTTTTACAGAGAGGAAAGGAGAGAGATAGAGAGTTAGAAACATCGATGAGAGAGAAACATCGACCAGCTGCCTCCTGCACACTCCCCACTGGGGATGTGCCCGCAACCCAGGTACATGCCCTTGACCGGAATCGAACCTGGGACCTTTCAGTCCGCAGGCCGACGCTCTATCCACTGAGCCAAACCGGTTTCAGCCAAAAATATATTTTTTAGATAAAGGAAATACCTTATTTAAGTAATGAGAGTTTCAACTCAACGTTTCTTTTTTCATTTTCCTACTAAGAAGAGCAGAGCTAATTTTGTCAACTGTGACAAAATCCTGTGCCTAAGCCCAATTTGTCTCCCATTATATAGTTCTTGATCTTTACACATTGTTCTTTCCTATATAGCTTATATCTTGTACCTTGGAGATACTTTTAGAAAGAATATCATCTTAAATGTCTTTGCTGGATTTTCACCTTGCTGCCCTGATGTGCCTGAAATCTGATGGACTCATTTTAATTTCAATTATGTGGGTATGAATTTTCTCTAAAATTTTCCTTCTGAAAATTGAGGTGGTTGGACTCCATGATTTCCAAGTGCTGATCCATGGGCTACAGCCATAGTGAGAGTATTTTCCATGTTACATCAGTGTGTCTTGGGTAGGGCCAATGCACCAGGCGATGCTGGGACCAAGGCACAAGCGATGCTGGGACTGGCCAGATTTGGGAAACCCTAGATCAGACCGTCTCTCAGATGTCCTTTGGATTTATGAATATATGATGCTGTCAGAGCTCTGGCCTCCGGTGGGTGGAATATAAAAGCCTGTCTC
>NW_006288443.1:294151-348300 GCF_000327345.1 Myotis davidii
GAATGCCTCAGGTCACGAGGGGTTTTCCCAGCTTTTGCAGACTTCTCTCCAAAGGTGTGTTGAGTGGTCCTCTCTGGGCTCCTGCACCCCCAGGGCACACTTCACTGTAGCATTTACTTCATGGCATTGTGATTGTGGGTGCACATCTTATGTCTATTCCACTAAACTCAGTTGAAATCTATGGACATAGAAAATATGGACATCAGTCTCTACACCACAGCCAACCACACAATAGGCATTTAATAAATGCTCAAATGAATGAATGAATGAACTATTGAAAGAAACAACACAGTAATACCCTGTGCATAGGTTGTACTTCAAAGCCAGTAGCAAACTACCTGTAACAGATTACAAGGAAGAAGTCGGGGTATGTTTAACCTAAGCCCTTAGTCTGCTAATTCAGTGTCACTGACCTCCTTCAAAGGGTGCCTGGAGCCCCTTCATTTTGAATCTCTGAATTTATATAGGAAAAGATCTTAACTTTTCTTAATGTTGACAATATCATCATAAGTATCCTCTGGGACAAGATTTCTATGCCTAGGTTAAAGAACCTCTCTAAAAGAAACAGTTTGATCTAATTCTCTCAAGACTAAGTCTGTTTTATTCTATTAGGACAAGGAAAAGATACTTACCATAGCCAAGGAATTGGTCGTTTGCCCTTTAGAAGTAAATACAGATAGCCACAAATAAAATTTCACGTTTATTCACAGCCATTTCATAATGCTTTATAATCTCTTCCTATCATTATTATTGACTCGCGTATTTCTAGTGCAATATGCCATGCTGTTGTCCTTTTTAATATATTGATATTTATATAATTACAGAAATAAATAATTAATATAGGAAAATGTATTTCTTTTTAAAAACATATTTTCATTGATTTCAGAGAGGAAGGGTCAGGGAGAGAGATAGAAACATCAATGATGAGAGAGAATCATTAATTGTCTGCCTCCTGCATACCCCATACTGGGGATTGAGCCTGAAACCCTGGCATGTGCCCTGACCGGGAATTGAACCATGACCGCTTAGTTCAAAGGCCAACCACTGAGCCATGCCAGCCGGGCAGAAAATGTATTTCTAAAGTTTAAAGTAAATTGTTTGAAATAAAAATACCTTGAAAATAATGATTTATACATTTAACAATTTTAAATTTATGATCAAGATTCATAATCTGGTTTGTAATCCTGAGATTTTAGTGCCTTTCTACATTAATCTCTTTAGTTTGTGTATTTATTTTTTGTAAGGTAATGGGTTTAATTTGATGTTATTTATATACTAAGGGCACTTTCTTAGTATAGCTTAATTTACTGTCTTTTCAAATTATAATCACCATGCATCAGATTTTTATTTAGTGGGAATCAAGGTGATTATTTCATTATTGAGATTTTTTAAAATTTCAAAGTCCTGATGTAATTTTAATAATCATCACTTTACCTATCAATAAGCACTGTAACTTTTTTTGTAACAGTGAGATATCCCCAAACTCTCCCAAATAAAGTAAATGTAATGTAAAGTAATGGTGCCCATAAGCAGGTGCGCCCTGACCCAAGAAATCATGCAGAGCTCTGTAGGGATGGTTCCTCTTCTCATTGAACTAAACAAGCGAATTTTCAGCAACTCAGGGAGTGGACCTACTTTTAGTTGAAGAGTATTATCAGTAAACATTATGATATAAGTGGAACGCAACTACATGCCCCCTCCTGTGTGATAAAGATCTTCCCTCTTTATCTACCGCATCCTCACATGGGCTGGAAGGAACAGTGCTTGACGTTTTATCCAGGAACAACTTTTCTTCTGGATTCTGAACAATGAAAATTAGGGTATAACAAGCTAAACTTCTTATATGTTATACAACATTTAAATGAGTAGACCAAGTAATTGAGCAAATTTCTTCTATAATATTTGGGTTTGACTTGTTTGTCTTTGGATTTATACTGGAGACATGTAGAACCAAAGCAACTGTATCCAAGTTGTTATTAATTGAAATGCCTGCAATGGAAGAATCGCATTTTATTGGGCCAGCAGTGGGCAAAGGCTGTCATCTTTGTCATCTTTGAGTGTTTTTAATGAGGGATTTGAAGATTTTTTATTAAGAGTTCTGAGATGCTCCTGGGTAAAGTCGAAATCATGGAGAACGATGCCAGAACTCGGGTGAAATCTGGTTCCTTTGGGGGTGTAACAAAATGGCTCGTGTGCTCCTATGACCTCAAGTTGACCTTGATGATGTAAAAGAGTAGCTTGAGGCTCTCCTTTGCTGATAGGTCAGGAATAGGCTAGAACACTACAAAAGAAGCAGAAGTCATGAATTTTGTCTTCACGTCTCTCTTCTCCCCGTCACATACGCATACACCTGAATCTGCTTCCAACAGAAACTCCATCTAAGCTCTTTCTCTGGGACCCATGTTGTCCTGGCTACTTCCCAGTTCTCCATATGCCTGAGTTCTTATCCAGGAAGGAAAGTCTCTAGGTTTCAGTTGTGCCTGACCCTTATGCTACTCTGGGTTTTAACAAGCCTAATCTAGACTTTCCACCTTCGTCACCCTGTGTTCTGAAGAGGGATGATGTTTTGTTTGCTCAGCTCTGCTCCCATGCCACCCTCTTTGAACACCTACCAGTACCTTAAACGGTGAGCTTCAGACGCCTGGCTTTTCGTTTTCTCCATCCCAGAGCTGCTAGGTTTCTCTTTAGCTGAACCTGCCAACCTTCTTTTTTATCTTCAGATAATACCTACATTTGAATGCCTACCATGAAACACATTTTGCTTTAGATAATGTACTTCAATCAGACTCTTTGAAAGTTAAATATTCACATATCTCCAAGTGGCCAGAAAAACACTCTCCCAACTTTATTTTAGTGAACTTTGGGGGTGGAGGAAGATGTGTCTGGGTACTATAGCCCAAGCCTCCTTTCACAGCTTCAAATGGCACAGAAACTCCCTGAGATTTTCAACATACTCTCTCAGAATAGCAATCATTTCTGTGCCACAGAACATGCGTTAGCTTCTTGCTGAAAACCAACAGGAGGCACAGCAGATGTGTTAGTAAATCACAGAAATTTCAAAACCACAAAGAAATACATCCAAATGCCATTGAAAGGCTGTGATGCATAAATGGAGGATCCCATGATCCCATGATCCCCTGACTACTGGGGACCTGGCCAAGAAACTGACAGTCAAGGTTGCCCCATGGCTAGGACAATTGACAGGCAGAGGTGATTGGTGAGGTCAGGTCATACAGATCAGAGGAAAAATGTTTGGCGTAGGGGTTAGCCATGGACTGCTCTAGAGAACGGATTAGTTGAGCGTAGGCAGAGCACAGACAGGGAAGTCTGGAATGGCCTGGATAGGCTCAAATGGAGGGAAGGTTGGAATGAATGGTGGCAATAGGTCAGGCAGGAGGAGAAAAGCTTTGGACCTTTATGGAACTCTGAGCTTCAGATAGAGCCAGCTCCAGCCCTTAAAATCCCCTCAGGATGGATGTGAACCTGCAGCAGTATTACCCAGTTATAGGCTTGTATGTATAGAATCTGGTTGAGTCAGGTGGCTGCTCTTGTCCTAGGTATTTGCTTGGCAAAAGGAGCTTCGGCCTTTGTCCTGAGCTTGGTTCCTATAAAGAATTAAAATTCTTCTCCTGCCAGCATTTGAGTTTTGAAATATGGCCCACATCTGCTCTGACTGAGAACTCTGCCACCCTGTCCTCTCAGTCCTGAGTCTGGCACATTCATCTAAGAAAGTAGCTCTCAACCTTTAGTGTGCAACCACCTGGGAAGATTGCTAAAAATGCACCTACATGGGCTGCCGCCCAGGGGATGGATACCATGTGTTTTAGGTGGGGACCAGGAGCCTGTATTTTAAACAGCATGTAAAGGGCTTCTGATGCAGGTTTTAGAAACACATTGAGAAACAGCGGTGCTCTCCCTCCTGGGAGCATGCCTGTGCTTTTCCCTTTCTCCTCCCCCTCCCTGCCCCAGGCACATTACCATTAGCATCCTCACTTCCAAGCTCCAAGGGCCTCTCCTTTACCTTCATAACTTGTTTCCTAAGCCCATTTCTTCTAAAAATAAATAAATAGATAACTAAAGAAGGAAAGAAGATGGGGAGGGGGAAGAAACACTAGCTTAAAGGAGCTGGTTCTCCTTTGTTTTGTAAAATATTCCTCTAAGAACATTATGAGTTTTAATGATAGACTTAAGGATCTTTTTTTAAATTGATTTTTAAAGAGAGAGGAAGGGAGAGGTGGGGAGAGAAACATCTATGGGAGGGAGCATAACATCTATCGGCTGCCTCCTGCAGGACCCTAACCAAGGATCTAGCCTGCAACCCAGGCAGCAATCACCCTGACTGGGAAGACTTAAGGATCTTGATGGAGGAGTCCAAAGCCGGGATCTTTTTGCAATGGCTGAGATGTGGTTCCCACATGCTACATATAACTTGTCAGGATTTCACCATTGGCCACCACGTTTGTGTCAGACAGTTCTTCCTGTTTCAAAGGGTCGAATTGAGTGATCTTCAAACCTAAGCCAATATTGAATATGTGGACAGACTCAGAATATGCTTCAGCGAAAAAGGGAGAATTACTTGTGGATGAATTTATTATTTCCATCTAGTAGTTGGGAAGTGGGTAGCCCATTTGTCTTACTGCTGTGTCACCTAGATGTATGGGTATTTGTCCAAGGTAGGGTCAGGTTTCTTCATTTTCCCAGTTATCTTTGAGAATGAACAAGTTATAGATGAGTTTTAACTTTCTGAGTTGGGAAAATAGAGTCTTAGAAGCCCTTTTCAGAATGATGGTTGATTTAAACACTTTATATAGGAATAGTAGCCCATCCTAATGGGAAGTTCATGGGGAAGGGAGTCCTGGGAAACATAGACTAGTCAAGGCGACACATTACAAAGCCACGCTGCCATGAATCGGCTTCCCAGGGTCTCACCACTCACCTGAGGATAACTGGGTGAAGCTGCATTGCAGGAAATGCAGAGCTGAAGACCAGGGACTTCATGGTGACCCAGCAATACAGAAATTCTGTCCCGCCCACCCAGGAAAAAGGCTGGTCTTGGCTCTTTTTGTAACTCATCCAAGCATTGAGAACCTGGCCCACCACAGGCACTGAACTCAATACTGAGATACAGGAATTAAAGGGATATAGTCCAAGCAATGGTGGCTTGTGAGACATAGGTATGGTCAATAGCATGTAAGTAGAAATTTGCTGAGTGTCACTTACAGGAAACCTTATGCTTTTTCCATTAAAATAGGATAAACGTGGCTGGACTGCCTTTTGTCCTTTGGCATTTTTCCCCTTTTCCATCTTTGCAGCCAGACTATAGATGTGTGTGGGGAGGCGGGGGCGGTGTAGCAGCCATCCTGTGAACGAGGCAGCAGGCATGGGCAGAGCTCCACCTTGAGGATGGCGGCAAAGCCTCATGCCAGCCCTAGCCTGCCTCCGGGGCTTCTTTTCTTGAGTCTCCGCCTCTGTAAGCCACTGCGGTAATCCAACTTTTGTTACTTAAAACCACATGCTGTCTTAATTGATACCGGACACTGAAACATTTTGTGAAATGCACCACCTTAATAAAAACGACCATTATAAAAAATAGTATGAGTCATTGTACATGGAACCCCCAATGGTTTCAATAAATGAAGAAAGGGAAAAGAAGGAAATATGTCCTTTAAAATCATGCATCAGAGTCTTATGGGGTTCAGAAGGAGTTACAAGGAGCTTCAAATGACAATCAATTGGTCCCCCAACACACATGGCCATACCTTGCTTTGTAACTTGAGGTGGTGGGCACAATGTCTGCACTTCCAGAGACACGTCATTCCCTCCGAATGGGAGACGAGGATGAAATGTTTGGGAACCACTTCTGAGTGAACTTTTCAAGGGGTTCTTGGTGAGGTCCAATTGATGTAAGTATAGTCACAATGACACTAAACCTCAGTGTTCTCCCCTGTAATGAACCTCCCTGTTCTTTCCTGTAAATATTATATGAACTTTAAAGTTATGCTCAGACTTAAATTCTATGAATATCTAGTAATTTCACAAGGATAGAGGAATATGGTCCTTTGGGTCAGAGCAGGTTTTAAGCAGAGGCCTCCTAGGACCCTGGATAGCTCCTCAATAATGTTATTTAATATTATTATAGACTAGAGGCCTGGTGCATGAAAATTCATGCCCTGGAGGAGGGTCCCTCAGCCCGGCCTGCCCCCTCTCACAGTCTGGGAGCCCTCAGGGGCAGGAGGTGACCTGGCGATCAGGGGAAGGCGATGCCCCATCACACCTCTGCTGCTGCCACTGCCGACACCACAAGTCTCAGCCGGCCCTGGTTAACTGAGCCTCGGGAGGCCCTGGGCAGCTGGGGGGCTGAGGGGACTGGGCACCGCCATCCTGTGGCTATGGGCACCACCATCTTAGAGGGCGTGGCAGAAATTAGCATAATTCCTCCTTATTGGCTGTGGGCGCTGCCATCCTTGAGGGCATGGCATTCAATTAGCATTTTCCCTCCTTATTGGCTGTGGGTGCTGCCATCTTTGCAGCCTGCCGCTCAGTCGTTTGGTCATCCCTCACTAACCCCCATGCCGACCTGGTTGCCCCACGCAGCCTGTTTGGTCATTGGTTCGATTGTTTCGGTTGCGACAGCCACTTAAGCTTTTATATAGATAGATAGATAATATTTAAAATTAGTGACCAGCTTCTTCAAGAGAGCTGCAGTCTTATTCAATTATCATTGTTTGTTTTTCTGGAGTTCTCTGTTTAAGGGTTATGACCTCTTTTATAAATTTTAGTCTGTGGATTTAGGAGATGACAGAAACTTCCCTAAAAACTTGAGTGTATTTGAGAGTCTAATAGAGGCACTCTCTCTTCTCTCATCACACAGCTTGGTGAAAGCCACTCCTGTCACTCAAACAGGACTTTGGGAGAGAAGTCATTGGTACATGTGCCAGTCAGGATTCCACTGGACAAGCAGAACTCGTTCCACTGTTAGGGTCAATTTGCATATTTCCTAGATTAGATAGGTAGGTAGGTAGGTAGGTAGATAGATATAGAAAACCATAAACACATGTGATACATACATACGGTAAGTCTTCACTTCATGCTGTCCATAGGTTCTTGGAACTGTGGCAAAACAATGTAAAACAAAACCAAAATTTACTAGGGGCTAATTGCAATAAACAAGAGTTAGGTTCCTATGGCTTCTCATCAAGATTTTGTAAAGTACTCAACACAACTCCTTTAAGCCGCTAGTTCCCTTTCCCAGGTAGCGTTGTATTGTGGTGTATTTAAACTCACGTTCAGTTTTTTCCGTTAAAGTCATACTGCTTACAGACGGTCACACTTGCACAAAATGAAAAAGAAGACGGCGGTACGTCAGTTTGCTTAGTTTGCAAAATCCATGACCAGTGAGTGGGTCCCATACCTGCTGAGTGTTACCTCATTTGGGCATTGATCCAAAATTAAAGCTATAAGTTAATAATACAGTAAATTATCTTTAACCCATTTAACTGGTTTGGCAGCCTAAATAGTGGCGTTGACACTCTCTGTCAAACATACTGATGAATCCTGTGGAACACTGAGAGTTTTAGGCCATTAGATACCTCTCTGAGCACAAGAGTTGCTGTTATCAAGTCAGGTTACATTTGTAACCAAATTCTTTATGCTGCCTTTCATTGTTACTGTGATTCTGTGATTGAATTAATTATTAACACGAATTGAAAAAGTTTGATTCTGAAGAGAAAAACATTTTCATTTATAAAAATTCATATAAATGTCTCTAAGAGATTAAATAAAGGCTAATTATTTTTAAAAAAATTTCTGGAGAAGTAAGTATTGGCAAGGCAATTGGCGAAAAAAGTTTCCTAAATCTCTAGGCAGATTCTACACCCAGATTACTTTGCAAGTATGTTCATTTGGGGGAGTGGCTTAAAGGAATTGGCACTGGAAATCTTAGAGAAAGTGCAGGTTTTGTAAGAAATATGACACATAACTTTTATCAGTGGAATGATCTTGGTCTTACAATAAAGGATTGGCGTATTTCTATGTTTTGATAGAAAATAAAAAATGTTTATATTAGAAATTCTAGCTTGCACAGTAAGGCAAGAAAAATAAATAAATGATGTTATATTAGAAAGAAATGAATAAAACTCTCCTTGTGGACAAATGGCATGATTGTATAACTAGAAAGTTCCAAAGAGTCAACAGCAATAGCAAAGGCTCATGGAACTAATCAGTGAGTATAGCAAGGTCATAGCTGAACAATGTGAGCAAAAAAAGTAAATTAGCATTATAATCAAAGGAGTATAATAAATATCTATGTGTCCTGACTGACCTAAATTACTGGATAGGGAATGAATAAACAAATCTCCACGCAGGAGAATTCCAGCTGATTTATATAGATGCTGCCCCTGCCGGGAGGCAGGGAGCCTCTATTCCTCAAACTCAGGTTGTGCATAGGGACTTCCGTCCATGCAGAGCTGTATGGAAAGGGTAAACAATTACTCTGTAGTGGAAACACATGGCAAGCACTATCTCAGGCAAATGATCAGACAAACCCCAGTGGAGAGCCAGTCCACAAAATCCATGACCAGTACCCCTCAAAATGGCTGAGGTCATCAAAAACAAAGAAGCCTGAGGAATTGTCACAGCCAAGAGGAGCCTGGGGAGACAGGACTGAATGCAGTGTGAATGCTGGATGGGATCCTGGGGCAGATAAAGGGCTTTAGGGGAAAACTAAAGGAATTTGAACAAAGTATGGGGGTTAGTTAACAATAACATCTCAATATTGGTTTATTAATTACAAATACACCATATTGATGTAAGATGTTAGTGATGGGGAAATCAGATATGGGATAAATGGGCACTCTGTACTACCCTCACAATTTTCTGTAAATTTAAAGCTGTTCTAAAGTTTAAAAAAATTTAAAAACCGCTTAAGGTATGTATTGAAAGGACAGAACGGGACTGATAGCTGTGTCCCTAACTCCTTTTCCAAGAAAAAGCCGCAGAATGTATCAGTTACTCAGCCTGCCCTTATCTCAGCCAATAGGAATGCAAGGGAAAACAAACTCAAGGCCAAAAGTATGCTGACCACCCACCTGTCTTTGTGTAATCAGACCCCAGCTGCACCCTGCCCTTGTGTCACTAAACCCCAGCCCTCACTCAACCAACCGGAATTGGCCAAATCAGTGGCCCGAGTGTGCCCCCATCCCCCGACCCCAAGCCCTATAAATTCTTTGTTCTCTTGGGACTGGGCTCTCTCTCTCGCATCCAACCACTGCGCTGGTAAAGGAGGCAGAGGGACCAAGCCCGGGCTTGAATAAAGACTCTCTGCTTTTGCGTCGGACTCAGCTCCCTAGTGGTCTGTCTTTGGGGGTCTTGAAATCTGGGCATAACATGTATGATATACAATGTACACATCTCGGATGTAGATGTCTCTTTTGAAGTGGCCAAGTGCCAGGCCTCATCTCCTCAGATAAGAAGCCTTCCCCGGCAACCTCTGCCATTAAATCAGGAGGAGAACCCCACTAGATGTCCTATTCTCTCATCCAGGCCCCACCAGGCCTCACAGGGATGCCGCTCATCTTCAAGTCTGTGAATAGGAGTCTGAGGCTGAGAAAAGGGGCTGGTCCGCATTTTATGCCTAGTAAGTGGGATTTGAGTAGGAAAGATTTGAGTGGACTTTTTCTCTTCACATTTTTTTTCACACTGTTAGATACAGGAGGCCCTTAAAACTATGCTGGTCTCCAGAATGACACCATTCTTTATTGCTCTGTTCTTAAAATTTATTTTTTAATCCCTCCAGGCCTCCATTTCATAATTTAATGTATGGTTGAAACCAAACTCAAAGTAATTTAGGCATCTCAAATATTTCTAAAGTTATCTCCCCAGAATCTCATTGATGCCTATTACTCAATTTGGTATTTCATACTCAGTGTTGAGTATTAAATTTAATATTTAGCGTTACAGTTTAAATGCAATATTCCTCACAGCCTTTCAAGTAAGTAATGAAAATACCCTAGAAAGTAACATACAGGAAAATTAACTTGAAAAATCTAAACAGAACTATGAGAGGATAAACAAATACTTTACCCATAAAAGCTAATAAATACAGTTGTTAAAATTCACTATGAGAGCTGCCACTGTTTTATCTGGTAGCCAAGAAAAACAGGAAATGTGATGAAATTATATGTCTCCTTTGAAGAGGAAACAGCAATTTCTCAGAGAGGCAAAACTCTCCCTTGTTCCAGATTCTGAAAAAAAAAAAGGTATTATTCAAGGTATTTCAAGGTAGTAAAATAAAAGAATTGTTCACAATAGTTGCGCCGCCAAATGAAAATGAAATTTATATGATTGTTGCTCAGAGCATCTAACTAAAATATTAAAGCCATAATAATAAAAGGCAATTCCATGCACATAGTTATCTGGGGTGATATTGTAATGTAGTCCATGTATATTGTACTGTACTCCAAATTCTAATTCACTTGGAGAATGTGTTAGAGAGCCATTGCTCCTGAAATTATGTTCTCTAAACATTATCCTTCTCTTCTGGGTTTCCAGGAATAGCTATGTCCGGGAGCGCATGGTGGTACAACCTCTAATCTGTGATGTTTGCACTCATGGATTCCTTCCTCAAATATTTCTTTTCAAGTACCTTCTCTGTCCCAAGCTACCCTGGCTCATTTGACAAACAGGTACCTGCTCTTCTGAGCATCTGTTCTATGAGAGAGACAGGAGATAAAAAGAAAATACATCCTCAGGAGGCTTTCAGACAGGAAGTGCCATGCAGGAAGAAATCCAGGGTAATGAGAGAGAGAGGTTGGGGTGAAGGGGTGTGGGTTGCACAGGGAGGCAAAGCCTTTTAGAGGCTGGTAAGAAAAAGCCTACCTAGTGTCACATTTGAGCCGAGACCAGAGTAAAATGACGAAGCCAGACATGGGAGTAACTGAGGGAAGATCATCTGATCACTAGAGAGAATGAAAGGTGCAGTGATGCCTATTTATTTCCTAACTGAGGTATTTGGAGGTTGTATAACAACAATGTTGAAATAATAAGATATAAATTTTAAAGGAAGGATGGTAAGGCCCATCCTGGTATTACCCCGTTTAACATTATCTGGTTCGGGAAAAAGCCTTTTGCCTCCCTTGATTATGGTGGTGTTATTACATGGCAGCTTTTGAAAGAGTAGTTTAATAAAACAGAAGACTGTATCCTCAAAAGATGTTAATAGACTTACATTTTTCTTGGATTATTTTTCCTAAGGTGAGAAAGGTTATAATGAGAACAAGTTTGCTTCTTCCAAAAAACATTGGATTGAGAGACATACATTTTCTATTTATTAAAGATTTTAAAGCTAAGGATAATATTGAATGTAATACTGAAAGAATCTGGTAAATCAATGGGCCTACCATTGTAAGACATAAAATGTAGGCTAATTCTATCACACTTTTACCTACAGGGAGTCATCTTTGAGCTGAGGAGTAAAATCATCTGTAAGTGGCCAATAGCAGGGTTTCGATGTTATCAGAAAGAAGGATTTAAGGAGGTCTTACCAAGCTAGAGGCTTAGTCGGGCCCTAGGCTTGGAGGCATGTTTTCTAGAACTAGAAAGCTTTTCTTTCTTTTTTCTTTATTGATTAAGGTATTACATATGTGTCCTTATCCCCCCTTGGCAGTTTAGTTTCGTATACAAGTCCTTTGGTTGCTCTCTCCCCCTACCTTCCCTCCGAGGCCCGATGGTCTGATTGATGCTTCTCTGTCTCTGGATCTGTTTTTTTGTTCATCAGTTTATCCTGTTCATTATATTCCAAAATTAGTGAGATCATGTGATACTTGTCTTTCTCTGACTGACTTATTTCACTTAGCATAGAAAGCTTTTTGTTAGTACTCTAAGGTTACATCACACACCGTTCACCAAGTAAATCTATTCCCAAACTTACCACAAGTCTAAGAGTTGAAACTAGTACCTCCGGTGTGGGTTTATTTTATACTTTTTAAAGTATAAAAGCAATTGTTAGAAAATATTTAATAAAATAAACTCATCATTTAACTTAATCACCTAACTCTTGGTTACTTTTCTTAGGTATGCTTCTTCAACAACCTAGAACATGGTTTTTTTTTCCCTTTTTTCTAATTATTTTTATAATTAGACACCCGTACCCTAGGTCCCTGGTGTCAGCCTAACTTCTAAGCAAGCATCTCTGCAATGAAAAACAAAACAAATTCTTTATATAAGCAACACACTCCCTGCTGTTCTGCTTTTCGTTTGGTTTAGAAACCAAGGGGTGCATTTGTCTGGCCACAAATTATCCTCACTCAGTCAGACTTGCCTGTTCCTTCAGCCAAAAGATCTGTCCAGGGGCCATGCTATGTGAGAAGCCACAGCATAGTCTATGGAATAGAAACTACTGCTGTCATTCACCATTTGCAAGGAGGGCTCCCACACTTCTGCTCTACTCTAGCCTGTAATATTGAGATTTTAAAAAATCGTCTGAAGTTGCTGGGGCTGTGCATACATCTCCCTTTTCTTTTAATTTAATTTTTGAAGCTATTGTCTAGTAGATTTGTCATCATCCAATTGTTTGTAATGTGTTAAAAAAGTAAGGTCTGTGTCTTATTCATACCTTTGCATACCTAAAACTACATATATTGTGACCGTGTAGCAGCACTCAGTAATGTTCGTTGAATGAATGAATGAACAAATGAATGAATGAATGACTAGACAGGTGAATGGGGCCCCACACTGCTGCTACACATTTATAGCCCTACTTGCTGGGCGAGATTCATGGTGTTTGTGATATCTAGAATACCTAGATAGGTTTTTTTCTCATTTCATGAGCTGCTTTTATATCCAAAAATGATGAATATTTTAATTCTTCATTTGCTTATGTCACTGACTGTATTTGGAGTATAGATTAATGTTTAGAGTTAAATTATTTGCATATGTTTCAAGATTTTTTTTCTCCAGGAAAGACATTAAAAGCAGAACACTCAAGAACTTTCACATTCACAAAATGCTTCTTTTGAACATACTAAATGGTGAACTATAAAAAGAAACATCTTTTCAGCCTTTACAGTGGAAAGGAATAAAATGAGAGCTGTATTTTGGATGCAACAAAAGATTGCTTTCTTATTTTCCTCCTGTAGGAGCCTCACGTCACCCTGAATATCAATGTGTGTGTATCACTTTGTGTTTTCTGTTTAAGACCAAGAGAAAAAAATGTTTAAACTGAAATGCTTCCTAATCAGAGAAATGCCTATGATTCCCCTATTTTCCCCGAGGGTCAGAGTAATGGACACCCATACCCTAGGTTCCAGGTGTCAGCCTAACTTCTAAGGAGCCTCTTTGAAATTCAAAACAAAACAAATCCTTTATATAAGCAACACACTCCCTGCTATTCTGTTGTTGGTTTGATTTAGATACCAGAAACCGCTTGCACTGCTCTTAAATTAAGTTGGTAGAAGAATGTTTGCTCATTTAAATTCATCTCTTATGAGGAACATAACTTAGACTGTGGTTTTTCATAAGAAATATTTCATGTCAGTGAATTTATTATTTTATCCTGACATTATAAACTGTACTTTTAACTATTTGTGATTTAAAATGATCACTTTTTTCCTGTTTCTACTTCAAGCAATTGTCCTCAAACTCTTGAATGTTTTTGCTGTTTTATTTTTTAAACTAACAATTCTGCTTGGGATAAAGAGGCAGGTGAAAGATTAAGTGCAGGGAAACATCTAATTCTTGGACTTGTGTCAAACTGCAGCGGGAAGGCCGGGGAGGGTGGACATAAGACACTGGGGTATAGGGGAGGCTAGGGGACTGTCTAGGGCGGGGGGGAAATGGACACATATGTAATACCCTTTGTAATAAAAAATTTAAAAAAACCCAAAAAACAAAAACAATTATCTAGAGTGAACAATGAAAAAAACAACAACAATTATCTAGAGTGAACAATGAAAAAAAAATTGTATCTTTTTAAGATTTTATTTTTAACATTTTATATGTTCAGTATTCATTATAAAAATTTAAAAACACATTGGTAGTACAGGAAAAGTATCTGAAAGTAATTTTATAAACATAAAGGAGTAATAACTTTACTAATCAAACCTGAAAATTTAGTACTGGATAAACTAAGTCCAGTAAGAAATTACAAGTCCAATAAAAATAGCAAACTGTAGTCTTTAAGTAAAAGAAGTGGAAGTGGAAGTGAGAATGCAAAACTACTTTTCTTTTATTCCATTTTATTATATAATTACAGAATAGCCCTTAAGCTTGCCAATCACAATGAATATTTTTAATGTCATTCTTAGCCTAACTTCAAGTGCTCTGTTTTGTTTATTGATTCCTCTTAAGTCTTAGGTTTGTAGTCACGTGCCATCTTTGATTTCTAAAAGCAAATCCAGTAGCCTGTAAGTAAAAGTATGGTGATTTCTTTTTCCTCTCATAATACATACATTCCCCACAGTATATTTGTGTGTGTGTGTGTGTGTGTGTGTGTGTGTTTAAACCTCAAATGCTGACATTTTCCATTCTGGACCATTTCTATTCACCACCATTGAGTCTTTACAGTTGGTAGGATACTTTCTGCACACATTTTTGTCATTTGTACTGTCATTCTTCTCCACAGCTTGGACCATGATGGGGAGATGGCCCCCAAAGTGGCCTCATTGGGCAGTAGGCTGCCTTTTGCAGTGCTGGTCTGTAGAGTGGCTAAAGGACACTGAACTAAGGTTCAGTGGCTGCTACTGCATGCTCCATGTGCAGCACCCCCTACACTGTTGTGGAATGGGCTTAAAGGGCCAACTTAGTCCAGTCATTTGATAAAAAGAGGAAGAGCAGTAGTGTGCTGCCATCTTCCTCACCTCTTCCTCATGACTATGAGCACTGCCCCCAGAATTTCAGTCTGTGTATGGTTATTTTGACCATCTCTTTGTAGACGAGACCACAGCCATGTCGTCCCATGTGTGAATGGAATTCCTGAACCGTCACCACGTGGAGTTATGATCCTTCAATCATTGTGTAATTGTGAAGTATAACAAATTTAATAAATAAAAAATTCTAGATACAATGAAAGCACTTGCCTGTCCTCCCCAAATCCTGCAATTCAATTCTCTCCTTTCCCACCCCAGAGGTAATAGCTATCCTGAAATCGTCGAGGAGCTTTGTTTGCCATTCTACATACTTAAGTACATGTAAATAAATTTATATACTCTTTAGGACTACTCTCACTTAAAAACGACAAAGCATATCACACAATGGGCATCCATTTGCAGCTGTTTGCTTAACCCAACATTATACTACCAAGATTTTTCCATTTTGAAACATGTATTTCATTTTGACTGCTATAGTGTGTACCACTTTATAAATTTACCACCGTTTATTTATCCATTCTCTTTTTGATCTACTCAGATTTCTCTGATTTTTTCCCTGTTATTAGAAAGGATTATATAATTCACTTCCTCGTATAAGATTTCAAATCCATAAGAAAAAAAGTTACAAATAATCCATGAAAAAGAAGTCAGAGGCTCTATAGAGGCAGTCCACAAAAATGGAAACCTCAACGACCAATAACATTTGAAAGCATGGTCAACCTCACTAATAATCATGAGCAAAAATGTTCTATTCCATACCCATCTATATGTTGGGAGAATTTAGGTAGGTTGACACTCTATGCCAGCCGTGGGCAAACCGTGGGCTGGATCCGGCCCGTTTGAAATGAATAAAACTAAAAAAAAAAAAAAAAAGACCGTACCCTTTTATGTAATGATGCTTACTTTGAATTTATGTTAGTTCACACAAACACTCCATCCATGCTTTTGTTCCGGCCCTCCGGTCCAGTTTAAGAACCCATTGTGGCCCTCGAGTCAAAAAGTTTGCCCACCCCTGCTCTATGCACTACTGGTGAGGGTGTAAATTGGTACATTTTAGAATGCAATGTGTTAGTATGCAGTGCAAACCCTGTTTTAGGGAATGACTCTTCACTCTACTTCTCTTGTCTAGCATAAGACAGGAATTATTATTCATTCCATTTCCCCAGCAAAGTGGGTGCCTGGCAAGCCCAGCTACAGTTGCAACAGAACAGCAAACAGGGAAGTCTGAGGGTGTTCTCTGTTAGTCTTTGGAGCAGTGAGAGCAGAGGTGTGGATGAGATTCCATCTCATCATTGCAACAGCTGCAAGTTTTTCTATGGCTTTGCCAGCCACGCATGGAAAAGTGACAGCTGGGTGCACATTTTTACAGTTTTCCCTAAAGGCCGCGTGGCCACGAGGCTTTAGGAACTCATGACCATTTAATTACCCACTGCACATGGGCATGGAGATGGGAAGAGCCCTCTAGAAGCAGCAATTTGCACCTAGATCCCCCACCCAACCAGGGCAGAAGTGAGCTTTCCTTGTACCTTCTCACCTGGTGAGGCTGGAGCCAGAAGAGCTCTTCTCTACACACTGAGAAGGAGCCAGACCTTAAGGAACAGAGTTGTGCCCAAGGGAAGGTAACTGGGAAGCATATTCAAGTTGCTCTGTAAAACAAAGGAGGCCCAAGAAGGGGAAGGAGGTGCGGACCCCTGAAGGAGGGAGACCCAGGGAAGATAATAGCCAGAAATAGCAGATTAAGGGCAGCAGTAACTGCAGGAGAATCAGATGGACACCTAGCCAATGCCAAAACACTGAGCTCTTCAAAGAAAAGATTAGTCTGAGAGGTGATTTTGGACAGTGGTACAACAGCCAGTTTATACAGGCCTGTAAACACTGAAGTGAAATAGTAGGACCAGTATCAAAGATGACAATAAATACTTTGCTTCCTCTCTCCTAACTTCTGAAAAAGCTTTTTTGTTATGTTTTGTTCTTCTGTTGTTGTTTTTTTAACTTTTCTTTCTTTTGACAGAAAAGCGATCCATTATTAAGCCAATCAATAGTTCACAGGTTATTTATCAGTACTAGGCAGTGGTTCTCAACCTTCCTAATGCTGTGACCCTTTAATACAGTTCCTCATGTTGTGGTGACCCCCAACCATAAAATTATTTTTGTTGCTACTTCATAACTGTAATTTTGCTACTGTTATAAATCATAATGTAAATATCTGATATACAGGATATATTTTCATTGTTCGCGACCCACAGGTTGACAACTGCTGAAATAAACTTGAGCCTATTTCTGAAGACAAATTAAAAAAAAAGAAAAAGAACTACTGTCTAACAGTCACAATAAATCCATAACTTTATACATACAGAAAGTATATAGTTTTTCTTATGGCCATGTAACTCTTCTACTAGTAATGTTCATAAAAAGAGTAGATTATTTAAAGACATGATAAAAAATAAAATAACAGGATAGCTTCAGTCATTTTTTATAACAATTCCATTGAGATATAATTCACAGACCATAAAACTCATCCTTTCAGAGTGTACAACTCAATGGGTTTTTAGTACATTCACAGAGTTGTGCAACCATCACTATTTTATAATTTTGGAACATTTCATCACCCCAAAGGAGATGCCATAGACATTCTCCATTTCCTCCTCCCCTAACAGTTCGAGACTTTACTTCTCATATGGATTTGCCTATTATGAACACCTTATACAAATGGAATCATATATGTGGTCATTTGTGACTGGCTTCTTTCACTTATCATAATGTTTTCAAGGTTCATCCATACTGTAGCAGATATTAGTACTTCATCAATTTTTATAACTGAATAATATTCCATTATATTCATATACCACATTGTTTATTCAATCATCAATTGATGGACATTAATTTTAGTCTTTTTCAACTAGAAGTAGATTCTGCCCAGATGAACACAATTTCAAAGAGATACCTGGTTGAATATGTAAATTCATTTCTCCTTGCTTTGGCAAATCTTATTTAATTGATGCAGACTAACTCCCTTCACCACAAATAATCAAAACAACTACCTTGACACTATATATTGTAATATATTTATGAATGCTTTCTTTTGGCCAGATTTTTGAAATATGAGTTACAAATATTTACCAAAGCAAATGTTCTACAAATAAGAAATGGTCTCATTAAATGACACCAATATTCATGGATTTAGAAGTGAAAATGCATGATAAGAATATTGTTGCTGTTTGTGGCTGCCATATCCAAGGCCAAGCAATATTTGTTATTTTTAATTACTACCATTTCTCTATTGTGATGTAATCCATTATGTTCAAGCTCAGTCTCTAGGCCTTCTGGATACCTTTGGAACCTGAGCTCAAAAACACTCTGCTTGCCAGGGCTCTTGTTCCAGCATTAAGAAGAGTTATGGAAACTGGAGAAGGCTGTGTGTAGATTAAATAGGAGTCCAGAGGCGAAATATAATTTTGAAAGGCATTTGAGGGTCAGAGGAGCTTAGTTTAAAGGAAACTAAAATCTCCTTAGTCTCAGGACCCCATGCTTTTTACTAACTCAAATTGTCCTGAGGCAAGGCAGAGATATACACTTCAAAGTGTCAGGGTTTCCTATACAGAGGCATTGTCAGAATGGAAGAATTAGTATACAGCTGTCCAGGTGTTTGGCCAGTAGGAGGCAATAACATGTAGATTAAGAGGCCCTGAGCTGTCTGGCAGCAAACAATCAATTTAATGTATCCTATTCAGGTTTGGGGAAATGCCATCAGCCATTCCCAACAGGTGACAACATAGGTGATTCAGCCCTTGTTGAGTCCCCAAGTTCCATCAACCTTTTGGTGAAACTCTTGCAATTATGACATCCTAGAATTGGCTTCCAGCATCTGCTGACATTGCAAAACTTGAGTCTGGATTTAAATTAGGTCACTATTTCCTTTTTTAAAAAAATTGTTATTATTGTAAGTATTACATATGTCTCTTCCCCCCCCCCACATTGACCTCTTCTAGCCCTGCCACCATCCCCCACCCCAGGTCTTCACCACCCTATTGTCTATGGCCATGGGTTATGCATACGTTATTTGAATTCACTGAATGACTTTGACTTGCTCTGGGCCCAGTAGCAAAGGCAGATGCCTGCTTGCTAGAGCTGGATAGAGTGTCAGCGGTGGGAGGTTTGCTCTGTTCTCCCAGGGGTCCCACATTCAGACATCATGGGATCCACTGTTGTGAGCAGGTACTCACGGTGTGTCTGGGAACCATAGGAAGAGACCTTTAATTTCATCTCTGATTCTACAGTTACACCAGAGTTTTTTAATATGAATATTCAGCAAAAATAATGGTGAGAAAATTTCTGTCAAAAATACATGCTGATACTTTTCCATAAGACCCCAATTTATCTTTTAATTATCAAAAGCAACCACTGTTTTATTCAGTATGCTCTATTTGAAAGCCCTTACTTCATCCCAGGGTTCCTGGGTTTTTTAACTTATGCAGGTTTGTGGGGAGGGAGGGAATCTGCACCTCCTTCAGGGCTCCAGCCCCTAATTACAGCTAAGTACCTGAGGATAGAGTCAAGTGTCACCTTCGAGGTATCTCACATCTGAAGTTGTTGAGAATAAATTAAAAAACCTGCATGCTGAGCCTGAGACTCATTATTCCTGGGATTAACACGTTGGTAAGGAACTCGTTCAATTGGAGCCAAATTTGTGCTGATCTCTTACATTTGGAATGCTGGCATTTGGCTAGAATTATGGCGAATGATGGCTGGGCGTTGACTTTGCAAGCCCACGAAGTACAGAGCAATATGCTAGATTCTATGCATGGTGTCATGAATTAGCAATAGTGCATTTTACCACGGCAACATTCTCCCCATAGATACCCACACTGAGTGCAATAGAGGGCTTTCTCTGCTTTGGGGTTCCTCCACTTCTGTCCTGAATCTGGTTAATTATGTAAGGGCAGGAAGGAAACAGGAATAAATGTATTGGGCATCCAGTCATTTCTAGCAGCAATCCAGAATGGGATTAGATGTAACCATCAGAGAAAGTACATAATACACTCAGTACTTTACTTTCAAGTCCATTTTTGCTACTTCTGTGCTTTAATCTAGATTTTTTTATTCTAGTTAAACTAGGACATTTTTGTCTAGGTTATCTCATTTTAGCACCCAAAGTAATTCATGAGTGGTATTACCTCTGGAGTTAGGGAAATTTGTTAAATGACAAGAGATGTCATCCCCAATTGAGAAAGCAGGTTATTTATCTCTTCCAGAAATTATTGGGATTTGGATCATACAATTTCAGAACTTCATTATATTAGAAATAAAAAAACAAAAGTGGGGGATGATTTCCTATTATTCTCCCATTCTGAAAATTCACTTCAAAGAGAAGGTAAGCAACATGGTAGCTGTTAGGATCTGGCCAAACATTTTCCATGGCCATCTCTCACTCCCCAGTACTCATCGCTGTCTGAGTGGCTGGATGAATGAGTGTGTGAGAGGCTGTGCAGATCATCCAGCTCTTGGGCGAAAGCGACCACGGTTCTGCCAACACTATGTTGGCCAGAGATGATAACTGCTTCTGAGCATCATGCTCTGTGGACCGACTCCCACCGCCAGCTTCATCCTTTCCCATCCACAGCAAAGCTGCGGCGTCAGCAGCATTCACGGGGAATCAGGCCAAATCGTCAAACAAAGGTGTTTTCACTCCCTTCCTCAGATCTGCCAAGTGGATTTCTGTTCTGTTATATTTTAAAATCAGTCATTTTCTCCAGAAGTTGACACAGCACATATTACTTGCCAGGAAAATGTGGAGGAGGAGGTGGGAAGCAAGGAGGTTGTCCCAACATGGCTCTCCTCTTTCAGGATCTATTTCAAGGTGTATCCCCTCCCCTGCAACCCCCACTCACATCTCTATTTGCATTGGCCTGCTCCAACGTGGCTTCAGCAGAATGTTCAGCCTGGTCTCATGTACATCATTTCAGATCCATTTCTCAGCCTCCCTTTCCTCCCCAAGCCCCACTGTGAACTAACTCTTCCTGTGATCTATAAAGCAAGCAAGAGACTTTAAACTTTATAATGTAATAAGAATTAAAATGTGGATGATAAAATTTATTACACATGAGTGAGTTTGTCTCTCCAAATCAAGGAAATAAATTAGGTTCCCTGCTTTGTGGCATATGGTATCCTCAGAATTGCCTTCACATAATTATAACTCTGTTTATTAAAAGGAATTATGTAACAATATGGTTGATTTATTCTGATGTGACTGGCTTAGGAACTTAATTGGACTCTGTAATATGCCCGAGATAAAATTAAATTAATTAGCAGATTCATTTCAGGATGAGTGGAACCCTCTATCACACCATGGTAATCTCCTGAAAAGGTGTGCAAGCAAACAAGCCAAGTTCGAGAACAATTGGACATCTCTGGGGCATATTAGGAGAGGAAACCAAAAACGAGCACCTTCAGCCAGAACGTTGAAAAATAACACTTCACCTCCTGCTCTTCATTCTTTTTTTCTTCTTCTCTTTTTTGTCAAAAGACAGACTTTGTCAAAGACTTCAGGAATTCTAGGACCGACTCTTTCTATGGTGACCAGAGCACAATTACTGAAATCTTTCCCAGTTCCTGACTTGCCTGACCCTTTTCAATGTTGCAACCAAGCTCTCTAGCTCTCAGTTCATTCATGTGGTGCGGCCCTAATGCGGAGACTTGCACGTGAGCTTGAGCCCAGCATGGGCCAGTTTGCACAGTTCTTTTTAAAAAATATATATATACATACATATATAATATATATTGTTGTTGTTATTATTATTATTGATTTCAGAGAGGAAGGGAGAGGGAGAGAGAGATAGAAACATCAATGATGAGAAAGGATCATTGATTGGCTGCCTCCTGCACACCCTACACTGGAGATCAAGCCAGAAACCTGGGCATGTGCCCTGATGGGGAATCGAGCCGTGACCTCCTGGTTCATAGGTCAACACTCAACCACTGAGCCACTGCAGCCGGGTATGCATGGTTCTTTTCCATGGATGTAGGACAGCAGTACAAATGGCACCACTTTACACAAGAAGATCACTGTGAACAGCTGTAGATGGGTTAGAGTAAAATGACCACGGCTATTACAAATTCTGTATGTGCAAATAATGCTAGGATCAATAACTGCATCCTCCCATCTGCTTCCTACCCGTTCTCCCTGTTTCTGGTTTTGTTTCTGTTTCTTCTCATTCTAATCCATTCTCTGCAGGGCCAATACAATATGTATTTTGCTTTGTTTTGTTATTTTACACACATACAGATCCTGCCTCAGCTAAAACAGGACCTGAGGCAGCTTCCCTTCTGCTGGGTTCATCGTGCCCTGCGCCTCTGATCATGTCCCTGCTTGAGAGCAGGTGGCTTTCCATCAACGGAACTGCAGAGCAAAATCATGCTTCCTCAGCCTGGCACCCAAGTCCCACTGTAACCTGCCCCCTCCCTGTTCCCCTGGCCTTGCCCAGCATGATCCTAGATCCTACCGTGGGGACCTGTGTGGCATGGAACTGGGGACTTCTTGCCATTTCCTCCCTTGCTGTTCCCTTTCTCCTCTCCATGCGCTCCATATATTTGCTCCTCCCATATTCTATTTCCGAATAGTCCTTACCACATTGTGTTTGTTTCCCTTAGGAAACTTCTGACCATCACAGGCAGGAATCATCTCTTCCTCTTCAGAATGTGTGTGTCTGTGTGTAACATGTTGTTGTTGTATGTTGTAGGTGTCTGTGCCTGCTAGTTTCACTTACAGAGGGGCTGTGGCCCCCCTCTCTGCAGTGCCTCCTAGTAGGGCAGTCTAACATGAAATCTAAGATGGAATGCAATGATTACCTGTTGCACGTTATTATTATTGTGGCGGTGGTTGTGATTATCGTTGCTGTTGTTTTATTTTTATCATTGATACAGCGCTGCGAGTTTCTGGCCCTCAGGCAATAGAACATTGTCTGTGGAAACGGCAATTGCAGTTTTATTCACCATCATGCATCCAGTAGTGGACTTTAATATTGTTTTAAGAAGTTCCTTCTTTTTTAAAAAAAATAGACCCTGTTCCCCAGGTGTTCATTAATTATTAGTAGCAAGATGTCTTTCAGGGTTTGCTGACCTCATTATACTGTCTGGTGAATCTGAGTCATACGCACACAAGGTATCTGAGGATGGTGTTATAGGTATGTCCATCCCCAAAAGAAGCTGACCAGACACAAAATTCCCAATTTACCTGATTCTGCCCGGATTCTGCCTGCTTTGACGGCGTGGCACAGGTGGCATGAGCGATAACGTATTTCCTGAATGCAGGACTACCCAGCAGAGCCAGGGGAGCGAACTCAGATAGCCCCCTCAGCTGTGACCCTTGGTTTCTGTGTAGCTAGATCAGAGTTTCACTGCAGGGTATTGAACTTGGGTGCTTTGATTTCCTTTGTTGTAAGAACAAAATTGTAAAAAGGGAGAATAGAACAGAGGCGCTTCTGTAATGAACACTGAAGTTATCGGGGAAATCCATATTGGACAAAAGACCCATTTATCAGTGCCATGACAATCCTTTGAATAACCACAGTGTTTTTTCTCTGAGCCTTTTATCCTGTGGACCTAGATAATACACATATCTTTAAAGACTAGATAGGATTTTTGCACACATTGAGGAGACATGAAGATATGTTCTCCAAAATAAAATTAGCAATATAATACATTATTCCACGTGCTTTTCTTCATTATTGTGTTTAATTACCAGAACAGCCCCCTTGTTATATATCACTCCCATTTTACAGATAGAGAAAATAAGTTAATAGACAAAGAAAAAGAAAAGAGAAGATAAAAAAAGTAATAAAGTCACACTTGGAACTCAAAACCTAATCCGAGCTCTGCTTCCTTCCCGCTGCACTCAACTGTGAGTGCATTTGAGAATGAAGATGTTCTACTCAACAAGACAATAGAGCAACTCCATTGGGTTGGTTATTGAGTTGTTAACCACAACGTAGGCTGGCAGCCTTCTTCAAAGGATGGCGCGCTGCAGAATTCAAAGAAGTGCTCCACTTATTAGTTGCCTGGAAATCGTGTAAGTATTCCACAGCTGCTGATTACAATGCCAACAATTCAAGGGATGGCAGGGGCACCCAGTTCTGACTCATCCAAACACACTGCTATCCACTGCTTTGACTTCAGAGAGAATACCCCTGGAGAGGCTGAGACATCCCCACAGACAGAGAGACTCTGAAATACCTTTTAAATGTGGGGGCTTGGAGACACGGGAAAGTGAGAAACGAGGGCACTGGAATAAAACCCAAATCTTTCCACAAAAATTGGTCTCACCTGTAAGCTCTTTTCATACTCACAGAGTCACAGGGGACTAATGAGATTTTACGTCAGGAAAACCAACATCTCCCAGTTCAAGCATCTATTATCATGGATTGTCCAAATAGCATCATGTTTATGTTTATTAAATACAGTTAATTACCTGACACAACTCTCTTTCCTGCCAGACCCTAAATTACTGAATTCCCCAGGCTCTTATTCTTGGCCTTCTCCTCCCTTGCTGAAATCTTTTCATCACATCGAAAGCACAGGTGATGACCTGAACTTGGGACTGGCATCTGAAGTAAGGAGCAGGGCAGGCTTGTAGGACTGACCCCTTAACCTTTGGTGTGTATCTGGGTAGATTGTATCAGGATTGGGTTACTAATAAATGATAGGACACATCCAGCTGGGACCAGAGCATTGCCTGTTGGTGGAGGTAAAACAACCCACACACGTTGAAACTGAATGCTCAGAACATTTACTCCCCTTCTAAAATATAAAGTGGGGAGCAGAGATTAAACTCCATTTATCTTTGTATTGCTAATGTTCAGAACATGATAGGTGATTAAGCTTTTATTGAATTGAATATCCCCAGGCTGAGTCCTGCTTCTTAATAACTTCCATGCATTCCAGACTGAACCTGTACAACTACCCCAAATGCCTCATTCTTCTTTTACTTGACGTTGCTTCTAATATTTACAAACAGCATTCCTATTTTCCCCCAAATCTTCTATCTTCTTGATGTATAACTACAAGTCCTTCCACTATTTCTGAGCTTATGTTCAGGAGCCTTCCAGATCCTGATGAGCATCTTCTGAAGATAGCTCATTGTTCAATGCCCCTTTTCGAGCCAAGTGTGCATGCCAGGATGAAATCTGAGCTTCGTGGTTACAGTAACCTCCTTTGAGGGCCCAGTAACTCCTGCTCTTATAATGCAGCCAGAAGTGATGAGAACTCTCGTAGTTGTCATATACCCTATTGGCTTAATTGTAATTACAGAACAATTAAACATAGTTTTTTTTTTTACATGAAATGACAGTTTCTGCAGAAATTTTTTTTCAAGTTTTTTAAGACTTCACATTTCTCTCTATTAATTTCAATTATTTCCTTCTTGCCTTTCAAGATCTTTTATATTCTTGGTTCTATAATCTGATATATTAATAACATCTTCCAGTCTTGAGTCATAAGTGATTTCCCTCTTGATTATACAGAAATAAATCTAGATGTTCATTCAACCCCTATTTAAAGTTCTTGGATATTCTAAATAATGCTGCTATATATAGTGCCAGATGGGTTCCAGACTCATTGTCATGATCATTTGTAAGGTACATAAATGTTTAATTACTATGTTGTATACCTTAACCTAATATAATATTGTATGCCAACTATAATTGAAACATAAAAAATGGTAATATCCATTAAAGTCAGATGTTCTTTCTAAAGTTCAGTAACTTTCTATTCTTTCTAAGTTACCTCCAGTTAATAAAATGGTCTTCTGTTTACCTTGATTTCCTTAAATTCACCTACCACTGGATCATTCATACTAAAGAATCTCATAGAAAATATTCAGCCAATAGAAAAATCATCTTTGAGAATTTCCTTCAAATTATTTCATTATAGGCCATGTAAATATATGAAATTAGAAATAATTCTTAGAACATACAATGCAAGTTACTTCAATAAATTCACTTTACTCAAGTTTGCAAAAAGAAAAAGAAAACCATGTAAGATATTTGCATGTCATGTCGTACAGGACAAGAGATAACTTAAGAGCAACTAGTCACAGAAGTTGCATGAGAAGAAGAAATGTAGTCAATTGCTTGGAAGTTTACTTTGAACAATATCACATTTTGTGATTTGCCTCAGAATTTTTTCATTTAACCTGGAGCCTTTGTCTCTAAGTCAAAATGCCATGACATGTATAATCAACAGCAGCAAGCAAACCTCCAAAAGGGGAATAAAAAGAATAAGCAATGGAACCAGGAAGAGCCACATTATTCAGAATCGAGAAGCATCAGTTATTAGGACTTCAAATACAACGTCAAGGTCACAGCTGAATGCCAGCAGAAGGAACCCTTAAAAGGCCCTAGGCTGAGAAAAAGATGTCAAAGAGGTCACAGCAGAGGCTTACAAAGTTAGGTGACAAGGCAGAAGGACAGACCTGACTAATGAAGCTCTGAGGGACAGGGATCAGAAGGCTGGGTCAGCGTACCTGAGAGAGCCTGAGGATCTCTCCTTGTTCAGAAACAAGTCTGACGTAGACATAAGTTTACAGGAGACCTTCTCCTGAAAAGAGCCTTCACCTTCATGGTTTAACACGGTCAGTGTTTCTACTTTTTCTTCTTAACTAACCATACAGGTGCTTTTTAAAAGGTCTCTTCCATGACAGCTCACCAGAGGATCTTCCCAACCTTTTCCTCCTCTTTATGACTTTCCATGGGTCAAATTTTTGTACAGGATTCTAAAAACATTTTTGATTGCCCAAGATGATTATATTCCTAGTCATAGACCCCACTGCTAATACAGCATGCATGAGATCAGCAAATAATTTGTCCACAATCATAATCTGTGGACTACTACACTGCTTTCCAAGTTATAAAATTCTGCCCACACACTGTATTTGCTTCTAATTTTTTAGTACCCTGCCAAGGTTTCTGGAAGACAGAAACAGATGTTACTACAGAAAGCTAAGAGAGTGAAAACAGAAAATAGTAGTTGGAGGCTCAAAGTTCTAGAGTTAGGCTGCCTGAATTTCAAACCCGGCTCCCATACTTCCTTGGCACCTGACCTGGGGTACGTTTCTTAGGGCACATGCCTGAGGGGGTATGTAGTAGTCCACAGATTATGATTTTCAAGTTGACATACTCTGGGTTTAAACAAAGATGTCTGAGAGCAATCAGCCAGTTCCTTAGCCTACTTTGCTACATTAGTCACATTTTCCTTATTATTTCTGTTTCCTCTTAATCCCTGTATTTATCCACTCCTGCCCACTTGTAGCAGCCCACACAGACATAATTTTCAGATTTTGGCAGAGGTGCATACATGCAGATTATAGGTTGAGATGATGTATAACTCATGAGAACTGGGAGAAATAACTATAAAGCTTTGGGGCAAATAAAGAAATACTATTTCAAAAAAGAAGTGGCTTAGCCCAGCTGCAGTGGCTCAGTGATTGAGCATCGATCTATGAACCAAGAGGTCACAGTTTGATTCCTGGTTGGGGCACGTGCCCAGGTTGCAGACTCCATCCCCAGTAGCGCCTGTGCAGAAGGCAGCCAATCAATGATCCTCTCTCATCATTGATGTTTCTCTCTCTCCCTCTCCCTTCCTCTCTGAAATCAATAAAAATATATATTTTTAAAAATAGAAAGAAGTGGCTTAGGAATTGGGAAGCTAGACTTGTCAAGGACATGCTACCACCTCCCCCTTTAGGTGATTTGATGGCTCTGATCACTGTCAGCCAGAACGTCTATTTGAGACTTGAGTCTCCAGGCTGGTTGTTGGGTCTTAAGCCTCTAGACCTCTCCATGGGTTGACCTTCCTGGTTTCTATCAGATCAATCTATGAGGGCGCTTAAATCTTTAATGTTTAATGTCCACAGATTTCTGAAGGCTCATCCTGTTGTTTGTGTGGAAACCAAACAAGTTCAGATGAGCGTTTTTAGCCCAGTAGTTTCTTCACTTGACTCCAATCTTAAGTTCCCTGAGCCCTGGGGAGACTATGCCAAAAAGTAGATTATCTGTGAGTTGCCGCTGTTCTCTCCTCTAGAGGATTTATGTAACATTTGGGTTTCCTTGGTCATCATTGTACCATCAGCTCCTAGAAAAGAGCTAGCATGGACAGGTACTCAATGAAAGTGCACTGCTTAAATTTAACAGAGCCTCTTTTTCAATGTTATCAATTTACTTTTTATTTTTATTTATTGATTTTAGAGAAAGGAAGGGAGGGAGGGAGGGAAGGAGAGAGAGAGAGAGAGAGAGAGAGAGAGAGAGAGAGAGAGAGAGAGAGAGATTAATTTGTTGTTCCACCCATTCTTGCATTCATCTGTGCTTCTTGTATGTGCCCTGACTGGGGATCAAACACACAACCTTGGTATATCGGGACGACACTCTAACCAACTGAGCTACCCAGCCAGGGCTCTGATCAATTTACTTTTAGTGACTTTTCCCCCCACAAGAACAGAGCAATACTGAACCTGGATTGATTTATCTACTCAGCAGATATTCCACAGCCTCATTATGAGTACAGAGAACATATACTTTGCAGAGTGAACAAATGAAAAGTGGGTCTTATTCTTAAAAAGCAAGTAATATAATGGGGGAGATATAAACTGAGTAGTAAAAGTAGGTAATACTGTTA
Organism: Myotis davidii; assembly: GCF_000327345.1. NCBI lineage: Eukaryota > Metazoa > Chordata > Mammalia > Chiroptera > Vespertilionidae > Myotis > Myotis davidii. Next base: position 322,675 of record NW_006288443.1, read on the forward strand.
AATGTTTATGGAAGCTCTGAGAAGAAGGAGCAACTCTCAAACAATTAAAAGGGAACAGTTGGTATTGAGAGGAGACCTCTCTCAGGAGGTAATGTTTAAGGTGAGGCTCAAAGGTTGATGATAAAGATTAGAGGGAAAAGCATTCCAGGGAGAGAAAAGGACATATGTGAAGCCCCTGAGATGATGTTAGAGTTATCTATTGCTGTGTAACAAAGCACGCCAAACATAATGGCATAAAACAACCAATTTATTGTGCTCGTGGGTCCTGTGGATCGGGACTTTGGATTGGGTTCAGCCAGGATGGCTTATCTCTGCTCCATAAAGTATGGGACATCATCTGGAAAGACTCAAAATGCCTGGGTGACTCGGATGGGTCGGGCTGAAATCAGCTGGAGTCATTAGGACTTCACCCCCATGTCTATTATTTGTGTCAACATAATTCAAAGGCTAGGCTCCTTGGGGCCATGAACCTGAGCATCTACATATGGTCTGCCCACTGGTCTTCTTCATAGCATGGTGCCTTGGAGTAGAAATATTTCTTACATAGTGGCTCTGGGCCTCAAGAGTGAACAGATGATGCCCAGTCTTTTATGACCTGGCAGTAGAAGTGTTATAGACTGAATTATGCCCCCCCCCCAATCATATTTTGAAGTGCTATCCTCCAGTACCTCAGAATATGACTGTATTTGGTGATGGGCTTTTAAAGAGGTAATTAAGGTAAAATGAGGTCAAATGTGTGGGCCCTTCCAATGTGACTGGTGTCCTTAAAAGAAATGAGGACAGCCAAGACCGGTTTGGCTCAGTGGATAGAGCGTCGGCCTGCGGACTGAAAGGTCCCGTGTTCGATTCCGGTCTAGGGCATGTACTTGGGTTGCGGGCACATCCCCGGTGGGAGATGTACAGGAGGCAGCTGATAGATGTTTCTCTCTCATAGAAGTTTCTAGCTCTCTATCTCTCTCCTTTCCTCTCTGTAAAAAATCAATAAAATATATTTTTTTTAAAAAAGAAACGAGGACAGAGACAAGAAACACAGACAAAGGGATGGCCATGTGAGGATACAGTGAGAGGGCAGCTGTCTAAAAGCAAGGAGAGATACCTCAGAAAGAACCAACTGTACTGGCTCCTTGATTTCAGACTTCTAGCCTCCAAAGCTGTGAGGAAATAAATGTCTTTTGGTTGAGTTACCTGAAGGGGGCCATAGGATGCAGTGATTGTGATGACAACTGGGCAATTCAGGTGAACAAAGCTATTGGCTTGAAGTTAGTGATCTTAAATGTAGAGACTGATGGTTGGGTACAAAATAGGGTTTAAGGGTAAAACTGACAGGACTTGAACATCTGGGTATGAGCACAGACATAAGTGAAGGTATGAAAGATCACTACCAGATTTCTGCCATGAGAAACTTAAAGTATTACTTACTGGGTTGGGAAAAATGAGGAAATACAGATAGGGACAGGAAGGGCAATGCAAATCAAAAGCTTTTATTTTGGACATTTAAACCATCTTTTGAACTTTCCCCTAATGGAGTTCAGCAAACTGCCCCTCAAACAGCAGTACAGAGTGAAAACGGATCCCTAATTATCATTCTCATTTCTCTCATCTACCACAAGGAGAATAGAAAGAAACTATCTGGAACCATCAAGGACAAATGCCAAGGTCACTTCCAACTTTCAGGGTGGGTTCCAAGTATGCAAATATGTACTGAAAACTGTTCTTTCAATTAAAATAATAATAATATAACACTAGACTTGATCAAGTATCAATTTCATTTTATAAAAGAAAAAATTATCACTTCTTTAAGGAACAAATCCAATTTGTCCCAGAAAAATAATTGAAACAGTATTAGAACTCTGTATACATCTAGAAAAGAATAGAACTTTAAGCAGAATTTGATAAGAATCCATTTTTAGAAGAGTAAATAACGTTTTCTTCTTAAGAACAACAGGTATAACCTGTTCTCTGATGAAATACTTAGCAAAACATAAAGGGAGTTCTGAATGTTAGGAGAAGGATAGACCCATACCTGGTAATCTGTGACTTTCTTGAAAAGCAGGTAATCTTGTTGCATGATTGGGCCAACATGTATACAAAGAAATAGAGGGAAAGTTCTGATCTATTTAACTCTAGAAAATTAATTAGATTTATAAGACACCTTAAAAACTACCAGGAAATGGCTTAAACTCTTTAGCAAAACTTTTTTGTCTGCAAGATTCCAAACATTTAGGCTGCAGAATGAAAGCAGAAGTCATTTAAATGTTTATAAAGCCATATCTCATATTTTTACTGTTTTTTTTCAAATTTTAATCAATAGTTTTGACTATATTAGTCTAGACAATGCAAACATTTTTATCAGAAAATAAATTCACTTACATTGTTGTTCTGGCAGTATTTTCATGTAGGAATTTTTTATTTAAACTTTGTTTAAAAGCATTTTATATGCCTTAAGGAATAATGTGTTTCAAGTTAAAGCCATCTCTCTGACTTCTGGTAGATTAAGCACCATCTTATTAAAAATAATAATAGCTGCCCTAGCTCAGTGGTCGGCAAACTGCGGCTCGAGAGCCACATGTGGCTCCTTGGCCCCTTGAGTGTGGCTCTTCCACATGTATAGTGCGATTGAAACTTCGTGGCCCATGCGCAGAAGTCGGTATTTTGTGGAAGAGCCACACTCAAGGGGCCAAAGAGCCGCATGTGGCTCGCGGGCCTCAGTTTGCCGACCACTGTCCTAGCTTGTTTGGCTCATTGGATAGAGCATCAGCCTGTGGGCTGAAAGGTCCCAGGTTCCATTCCAGTCAGGGGCACATGCCTGGGTTGCAGGTTCACTCTCCAGTAGGGGGCATGCAGGAGGCAGCCGATCAATGATTCCCTCTCATCATTGATGTTTCTATCTATCCCTCCCTTTCCCTTCCTCTCTAAAATCAATAAAAATATATTTAATAATAATAATAATAATAATAATAATAATAATAGCTAACACTTATTGAGATTTTTCTATATGTCAGGTAAGTAATTGAAATGACTTTTCACTTCATTTTTTTACACCAGAAAATTGAAATCTCAGTTTTAGAGAGTGTTTTGGTCTGCTAGGACTACTATACAGAATACCACAGGCTGGGTGGCTTAAGCAACAAATGTATTTATTTATTTTAATATGTTTTTATTGATTTCAGAGGAAAGAAGGGAGAGGGAGAGAGAGAGAAACATCAACGATGGGAGAGAATCATCAATCAGCTGCCTTCCACATGCCCCCTCAGGCATGTGCCCTGACCAGGAATCAAACCGTGACCTCCTGGTTCATAGGTCAACACTCCACCACTGAGCCACACCAGCCAGGCTATTTTTTCAGTTCTGGAGGCTGAAAGTCCAAGGTCAAGGTGTCCCAGGATAGGTTTCTGATGAGACCTTCTTACTGGCTTTACAATGGTTACCTTCTCACCATGTCCTCACCTGACCTTTAGTGCACACAGAGAGCACCTTTGTGTCTCCTCCTCTTAAAAGGCACTAATCCTATTGGATTAGGACCCCCAATTTCATGGCCTCATTAACTTTCATTACCTCTTTAAAGGCTCTTCAAAGCAGCCATCTTGGAGGCGAAGCTTCAACATATAAATTTTGGGGGAACACAACACAATCTGTAACAGGGATATTAAGAAACGTACCCCAGGTCAGGTGCCCAGGAAGTATGGGAGCCAGGTTTAGAATTCAGGCAGCCTAACTCTAGAACTTTGAGCCTCCAACTACTATTTTCTGTTTTCACTCTCTTAGCTTTCTGTAGTAACATCTGTTTCTGTCTTCCAGAAACCTTGGCAGGGTACTAAAAAATTAGAAGTAAATACAGTCGATGGGCGGAATTTTATGATTTATTTAAGTCAAATGATATGAAAACATGTCTTATATACCCAACCAATCAAATTTGGTTTTTGGTACTATGTTAGAGGTGTGTGTGTGTTCCTTTTCTAAAAAGTTTATGTAAATTAAGCAATTTAGTTGGATAGAATATACTTAATCTCCTTAAGGAGAATGTAGCATAATAATAGTCCAATTTAATAACACAATTTCTATATCTTGCTTAATAATCTAGAGGGAAATATATCAACACTAGGTTAATTAAACTCTGTGTTGGCCATGTCTTGGGAGATATTATGAATGGTGCTGAGGAGAAAAAATGAATATATAAATACTTACAGTATTAAGATACAGTCAAGAGATTGTAGCACAGATGGGACAAACCCATACATCCATGAAAGAAGAATATAAATGGAGGTAATGTGAATGACAGTAAATGATAGAAGTAGGCATACTGGAATAATGATAATACTTCTTACCTGTGCATTTTGAAAATTCTTTACACTCAGTAAATGGGTTTTTAATACTGGAAAATAAAAAAAGCACAGAGATGCTGTCAGAGAGAGCCCCTGATCACTGAAGCTAGAAAATACAATTCATATCAGAATACTATTTTGAAATACAAAGAACAACCATATACATAGGTTGGTGGGACAAGAATGGAATAAACTCAAGAACAGAACGCAGTGCATCTGCTATGCCAAATATTATGTAACATAAGCATAACTAACATCCTTTTGCCTCAGTCTTAAATTAAGATGAACAGTGAAAAAGAGTTTGCGTTCATGAACTTTACCTAAAATTGTCTCAGTTTAGCATCTATAAATGAATTATTTGCCTTCAAGTCAACAGATAATTACTGGTCAGATACGCATATCATATAAGGAACCATGCATTGCGGATTAATCTCCTTTCTTCCTCCCCAAGAACTCCACATCTACCCCAGATTGGAACATAGTAAAATAGGGTAAAATCTGAGTTCAGAAGATGGGTAGTGATGTGAGCCTGTCTTACCTATTTGGAGATGCAGAGTCCATTAAACACAAAGCATCAGAAGAAAAGTTGAAAAACCGGTCACTTAGTAAATATTTGTAGTGCATCACTTCAGATACCTGCACATTTATAAACTTGCAGAGGTTTAAAATAATAAGATAAAACATCCCAGTAATTAGCTAGCCTCTCACCTCTTTTGTTATGGAATAGACATAATCCATGTTTATGTTTCAGACTACATTTTCAAAGCAAATACAAATTGTATTTTAATCATGCTGTATCTTAGCTCATCTTTTTCACTGCTCCCGTTTGTTAACACAAAATCCATGAGTTTTCCATCATGTGGAACACCAGAAAAAGGGAGGGCTCAGTAATAGTATCAGCGTCAATCACAGCAACTGCTGTCCCCTCATTGGGGTAGCCTCTTCCATCATAAATTGATTTTCAACCAGGTATAATCTATTGTGTTATGAGAGCCTAGTTCCAAAGAGAGCATGGAGCATAAAGCCTGCTGCATAATAAGCACTCTGCTGCTGTTTGCTTAACTAATTATACTATTCCTCTTTGTGAGCCACAAGGCAATTTGGACAAGAAACACACACACACACACACACACACACACAATTATTAGTGGTGAAGTTCTACCATTTCAATGGTCAGGGTAAAAGGAATAGGTTTCCAACAGTGAACAATGATCTGCTGAACTCTGGCCCCACAGAGCCATATAGAATGTAATATACACTGTTTGTAACTACACCCTCCCCCCTCCCCACCCCCACACCAGCCCATTCAAGAGCATTGGTTTGGTGAAGTTAGGTTTGATAGGAGATCATTTCTTGCTGCAGCCTTGTCACATACTGCAAACTCTGAAAGCATGGCTAAGATTGGTGGAACATAGTCATGCTAAGTATAATGCAATACTCCCTCAAGTTGATAAAATTTTCTATCTAGCTAAAGTTGTTCCAGATAAAATATTAGGAAACCACTACATGAATGCTTTAGGAGTAATGATGAAATCACCCAGGGGCTCAGAGAGTGTAAAGACTATCCAGTGATGGAGTGTACTGGGAGGAAGGGCATCTGAGGCTACAGACGAGGACCTTAGACCCTGTCTCAGCTCCATCATACTCCAGCTTCTGGACGGAACAGTTCTGGGGCTTGTGGTGAGAGTTCTGGTTTCTCTCAGTCTCAAGTCTCACCCCTGAACATGGAAAAGAATGATAGTTAACACAGAGCAGAACTGTGAACTAAGCTGAGTGCCGAGGCCCTGACAGGAAGCAAAGTGAATGTTAGTTTCCCTTTAAGATGTAAGACCTAAGGCCTGTTAGATGCCTTACCCAGGAAAGGGCCAACTTCAATGTCTTCCATGGAGACACAGCTAGGAAAGCAGGATGCTAAGAAAAATTAAGGCTGTACCCAAACAGGTGGCTTAGCACTTCCTTGGAGAAGAGTGGCCTTGTGGCTTAACAATTGAAAACTAGACTTAGGGACAGATTTGAGCCAAATGACTTGGTTCTTCCTCAAATGCTAGATACCCTGCTAAGGAGATTAAGCCATGGTTTCTCTATCCATATTTTAGTATTTGTCATGTCCAGTGATTTCTTTTTCCATGGCTTCCTTCTGGAGCTAAGTCCTCTGCCACTGATGAGTGTTGCTTTTCAAGGCTTTGTTGAATCTACTTGGATTAAAGCTTTGAGCCTTGAGAAACACAGTTTGTTTGTTTGTGTTTCTTTTCTTTTTTATAATGCATTTTTATTGATTTTGGAGAGGAAGGGGGAGGGAGAAGGAGATAGCAACATCAATGACGAGAGAGAATCATTGATTGGCTGCCTCCTGCAAGCCCCCTACTGGGGATCGAGCCTGCAACCCTGGCATGTGCCCTTGACTGGAATCGAACCCGGGACCCTTCAGTCCACAGGCCAACGCTCTATCCATTGAGCCAAACCAGCTAGGGCTGTTTGTGTTTCTTGACTGTGCTTCAATGTGAAAGCCTTCAATGAATCTCATTGGTGCTGTTCTAGAAAAGAGAACATCTCATCTCAAGCAGTTCTTGTATCTGTTTGCCCTACTGATAGATATAAAATAATGTGGTGCTCAATATTTTCATTTTTGTTTACCCAGAAAATAAGTAATCATGGACGCAGGAGACAATAGATAATAGTTTTGTTTTATTTTAGTTTATTCTTTTTTCCCCATGTCACTTATGATTGGGCACCTATCTGATAAGGAGAGAACTTTTGGTGAAAGATCTAAACTCAGATCTGATTGATGTGGGGTTTTCTACTATTCTTTACCTTCCTCCCTCTCCCCACCCCCATACCACTCTTGACTATGCCATGCCTATGCTGAGATGCTGGAGAGGTCTGTAGCTGCAGACTGAGGAGCCTCAAAGGAAGATGGAAGGAATTCATGTTTTGAGCAACTATCAAATTCTAGGCATTTTACTTACTTTGTTTTATTCTTACAAGTCCAGCCACAATTCCTTGAGCCAAAGATCACTCCTTGGCCATCCATCAGCAAATCCTGCCAGCACCACCTTCTAACTATATCCAGAGTATAACCTACTCCGTAGCACCTCAGCTTCCTTGTCTAGTCTAGTCTTCTTCATTGCTCTACTGGCCCATTACAGAATCTCTTTGCCTTTGGAATGATCTCTCCTCCCAGTTCCCCCTACAGTCTGTACATAGCACTGTAGCCCTCACGATCCTCAAGCAAGGCAGATGGTGCCTTCATTCTGCTCCAAATGGCTTCCCATCTCTCTGGTCACTCAGAGGAGATGCTGGCCTGGATGCCTCCCCAGGCTTACTGGGTGAGTCCCCAATCTGCTGGGGAAGCTACCGTGGTCTAACCAGCACCACCCTCCTGCTCTCATCTCCACCATGTTTCTTCTCTGACACACATACCTCCTTGATATTCCCAAGCCCAGCTTACTTCTTTTCACATCAAGGTGTTTGTACTTGCTGTTTTCTAGGCCTATCATTCTCTTTTTCCCAAATATCCTTAAAACTTAGTTCCTCACTTCCTGCAAGGATGTGCTCAAATGGGACTTTATCATGGATGCCTCCATGGACCGCCTCATACAAAAAGCAGCTCTTTGGTCCCCTCTTCTTTACGACACACATTTCTTTGGGATATGTTTGTTTATTGATGTCTCATCTGCTTCCCCTAGTATATGGATTTCATGAGTGATGCACTAACAAATGAGATTGAATCTCTAGGAGAAATTAAGTTATGCATAGTGTAAGTCAGCAAGTAGACCACAGCCTTCATCCTGGCTGTCTCTGCAGCCTGAGCTCTCTCTGCTAAATCAAGCATCTGATTTTGAAGCAGAAATAGTCATGCTCCATCCATTGCTAGTGTGGGTCTGCACGTTCAATAAAGACAGAATGTTCAAAGCACACTGCACTTTCATATCGACCTGCTGCATCTAAATCCTGCAAACTTGCAGGTGTTCTCCATTGCAGACAAGGTAGTGTTTTGCAGATTACAGGTTACTCAGCCTGGGGAAGTGCAAGCCTTTGCTGCTCTGAAATTTGCAGGAGAGAGAGGAAAGGTAAGAGAGCAAGAGTGAGCCTATCAAGGGATTCCTTAACTTCCAGAATTTATGTCGCCTCTCTAGCTATTCAACATACTTTTTTTATTTGCTTTTTCTGCACACACCTTATCTCTCCCATTACAACTTAAAAAAAAAACAACAACGGTATAATACTTCCTTTGAAATAAAATGACCCCCTTGCCTGCAGTATTACCGCCAAACACTACCTGAAAAATCCTGTAGTCCATCCTCTCTACTGTTGCCAGGAGGGCCGTTGTAAAATGTAAACCTTATATTTTTACTCCATTTTGAAAAAGAGAAACTGCTTTGACTTAATGACCATGATCCCTTGACCTAACGTACTAGCATTTAGGGCCTTTCTCATTGAATTCCTGTGTACCTCTCAACCTTCTCCTCAGCCTTCGCCCCTCCAGCATCTTTTAATTTCGCAATACAAAAATACTTAATGCCTGCTATATGTCATTCATTATCACATGTAAACACTTGTTTCTACTCCAGACACCAAAATACTACCTTCTCTGTCCCTTTTCTATCTGTTGTACATTTCTGATTATCATTAACTAGTGACCCAGTACATGGATTTGTGCACATTGAAAGGAAATTAATTAGAAGGTGGCTGGCTGGGCAGGACTGGGTGAGATGGGCTGGACACACCCTAGAGCCAACCTACTGTGGTCCTTCCCCGGCTTCTGTGGAGTGAGCAGGGTCCCTCCGGCAGGTGGGGTTCCTCAGCCTGGCCTGTGGGAATCAGGATGAAACCGGCTCTCCGACATCTCCCAAGGGGTCTGGGAGTGTAAGAGGGCACTCTGCAAAGTTTCTGTCCTACAGGGTGTAGAATGCAAACACAAGTGTGCAGTAAACCAGATTCGGGGCCAACAGTGCCCCAGCAACAATGTAACCCACGGCCTAAGGTGGAATCGCACAACCCCGTGAGGAATTAGGCTCCCTCATCTCTGGTTTCGGGGTGCATCACCCGAGAACCACTGCTGCCAAGTCACTGCAGTTCGGCAGCTCCTGCATTGAGCGTCTGCCCCCTGGTAATCAGTGCACAACATAGCAACTGGTCGGACAGTCAAATGCTTAGCATATTAGCCTTTTATATACATAGATATCTCGCATCTATTGAGAGCCCTCTATGGGTCAGGCATTGTTCAAGGTGCTCTCTATATTGTTTAAGGCCCAATCATCAGCGTTTGCACCCTTATTTTACAGATAAAGACCTTGAAACTAAGAGAGCTTGAGATCTCATGACCAGACAATGGGAGTGCAGGCGTCTCAGCCACATTCCTCACCACAGTGTTAAGGAATATATTCTTCCCACTGTGCTGGGGGCCATGCATCTGGCCCTAGTTGTATTATATCATTACCAGGGGCCCAGTGCACGAATTCGTGCACATTGAAAGGAACTGTGGGCATGAGGCTGCTGTAGGCACAGGGGCGGGTCTCGGCCCATCCTCCACACCCCTGCACAGCTCCTCCCACCTCAGTTCCTGGTTCCCTGTCTTCTGGCAGCCTCTCTTCTGCCGCCTCGGCTTCCACACGCTGATGGTGCTGGCTCCATTCGCACCCACTGACAGTGCGGAGCGATTGGGGCCAGTGCCAGCAGCGGTGCAAGCAGGGCTGGTGCCATCAGTGGGTGCGAATGGCAGCTGCTGCCCCGATTGCCCCTCAGTAGCAGGGGGAGGTGGAGAAGCCCTGAGGGGCTATCAGGGCTGGCAGTTGCCGCTCACACCACTGACAGTGCCAAGCGGTCACTTGCACCTGCTGCTGGTGCCCAGCGCCAGCCTGATTATCATTAACTAGTTATGCTCTGCTGCCTGTGGCTGACGCCCACCATGTTCCATGCTCACCCCCTGGTGGTCAGCGCACATCATAGCAACCAGTTGTTCTGTTGTTTGCCATTCAGTCTATTTGCATATTAGGATTTTATATATGTATAGACAACTCCTCCCAAGAGCTGCAGGCCCCTCACTGCAGAGCATTTTGTTTTCCTTTGTAGCTATGGTGACTCAGTGACCTGGGTCATCAATGTGCAGTTATATTAATAGGACTAATTGTCTGTGAAAAAGACCATGACTGGGAATTACATCTGCACACCCACAGTCCCGAGCAGGCGGCTCCGGCTCTTGACCACGTGACCCACCCCTCACCACCCATACAAGGCTGTCTAAGAAGCACCCACACTTCACTGAAGTTTGGTTTATGATAAGGACAGGTCTGTGAACACAGCGGTTCGTAAACGCACATGTTATATGGTCTTCCTGGGAGGAAGTTTACAGGCATACTTATATGCTGTTAGAGAGGGGTTTTTTTTGTGTAAGAAGGTGGGATTCTCCAACACTCTGCTTGTGCTCTTCATACACTCAATAGGAAACCTTGCATTGTGCTTCCTATGGTGGAAATGGCCTCTATTGATTTCAACATACTGCCTTTTTTTATTAAAAAAATTTTATTACAGTAAACATACATGCTTCATGTAATCCTCCCAAAATTCAATAGACTTATTTTTTGTACCAGACTGGATAATTTGAAAGTTCATGTGGAAAAATAAATGCAAGAATTCTCAAGCATATAAAAGGGAGAAAGAATAATGAAGTGGTACAGGTAGACCAGACATTCAATTTACCTTAAAGCTAGTGTAATAAAAAAATGCTATTTGCACAAGAAAAAGCAAATAGAACAGTGGAATGAAATCAATTGAGAAACATATATAAAAAATGTGGGAAATTACTACACAATCATGAGAGCGTTTCCATAGGAAATAAAGAGTTTGTTCAATAAATAATATTGGCATTATTTGGCTATCAAAACAAAAACCACTTTGAATTTTAATAATATACTTAAGCATTCAAATTTTAAATGAAGAATGTAATTAAGGATGTAATAACACTACGCATTTATAAATTGCTTTTTCATTTTATGCCATTTCAGCTTAAAACAGGATTCACAGAAACACTCTACTTTTGAATTGTGGGGAAAACCCATATTCCATTGTGTGGACATACCGTGGTTAATTAATTATTTTCCTATTGATCAGAAACACTTGAATGTTTTCAAATATCAGAGCAAAAATTTTTTCCCCTAATGTTATAAGAAATAATCATATCTATCATTTTCTACATGTGCAGTTATACTTGCAAGGTAAATTCTCTAAAGATGGAATGCTGGTTAAAAAGTTAAATGTATTTTTAATTTTGATAAATATTGACAAATTGCTCTTCAATTTTAAACATGATAAAATATCCCAGGAAGGTGACTTGACTTGATTGTAGATAAATAACAAGTGTATGGCAGTATGAGGACTAGAACCACTACCTCGTGACATTCATCCAGTATTTCTTCCACTACTTTCACTTCTTTCACTGTGTTCTGTGAGCAGGGACCATAGCTCTGTCAGGTAATTTGATGGAACTGGTCATCAGGGGCTACTCAAGATATCAGGAATCAGTGTCCGGAAAAGGACTAAATGCCTACTTCCCATTCCCCATGGCCTCATTGAAAAAATTTACAAATGAAGATAAAGCAACAATGATTTGACAATAATACAAAGCAAAATAAAAATGGAGTTAGCACTGGGCCAGAAAATTTAAGGAAATTTGAACAGAAAAAGCAGGATTAGAAAAACTACAGCCAAAAACACCAGAGATGAAAGCAACTCTCAGGATAGCTTCCAAAGAAACTCCAAATACAAGGTCAATTAGGACAAAGCAAGTAGATTGTCAGACAGACGTCAAGATTCTTAAGTTAATTATATTTAGAACAGCCAGTTCAACTACTTCCCTAGCCTGTACCTCACCCCAGTGTACAGAGGCTGCTACATAGCTGGCATGGGAAGTTTTTGCCCTTAGTACTGAAGTCCTATTCTCTAGTGAATGATGAGATTGAGGGGGTCCTTGTAAATGTACTGGACCTGAGAGAGAAAAGAAATGGAGATTTAGGCCATCCTAGACCTCATCTCAGAGAGTGAGGGAAAACATAAAGGAAGCAGCTATAAGAGTAACAACAGGAAAATCCTCTACCACTAGAATAAGGCCCTTCTTCCTTGATCGCTGTGGGAGTCCCAGCCTCCTGTCTGCTCCAAGCCAGCATGCCCTGCCTGGGAGCCTGCCCGTCAAACACACTAGAGCCTTGTCACAGGTGTGTTCTGCCCTCCGATTCAGAAGAGAAAGTGTTTGGCAAAAGCCAACCTGCACCAGAGATGTGTCACTTTGTTATAATTCATCCGACTATGCACATAAAATCTGTGCAAAATATACATCATAAAAATTCCCCTGCAATTCGAAGTGGCAGTCAGGATGGAAAAGCCCTGTTCTAAACAACTGAGCTGATAGGTGCATACGTCTAGTATAAAAAAAAAAAAACAAAAAAAAAACAAAAAAAAACACCTCTGCTCTTTTAAAATTGAGTTTAGAGTGACAAATCAAATTATAGATCTACTTAATAGACAACAGCTTTTGTGCCAAGAGAGCTATCAGCTTATAATCAATTATAATAAACTAGAGGCCCGGTGCACGGATTCATGCACCAGTGGGGTCCTTCAGCCTGACCTGTGGGAATCAGGCTGAAACTGGCTTTCTGACATCCCCTGAGGGGTCCTGGATTGCGAGAAGGCAGTTCTTGGGTGACATATCCTGGAATCAGGCTCTCTTCTCTCTGGTTCCGGGTGCATCACCCGAGGACTGCAGCTGCCAAGTCACCACAGCTCAGCAGCTCCTGTGTTGAGCAACTGCCCCCCTGGTGGTCATTGTGCATCATAGCTATCGGTTGGATGGTCGAATGGTCAGACAGTTGCTTAGGCTTTTATATATATAGATATATAGGGACTCAAACAAAAACCAAAGTGAGTGCAGTGCACCTACTATGAAATAGAATTCTTTTCAGCATGTTTGAATGAGTTTACCTAGAGTTGATAGAAAATTGACATCTTCATCATTGATTAGAAAAACAACACTGTATTTTGCTTTAAATTTTACTTCCAGATTTTATATTTCCTCTTTGTCATTGGAATTTCACTATGATATGTCCACTCACGGAATTGTTTTATTCATCCTCTTTGGATTAATGTCATTCATCAGTTCTGGAATATTCTCAGACATTGCCTCCTCACATATTTCTTCTCCATTCTCTTTCTTCTCTCAGAAATTCTAATTAAACATATGCTAGAACGTTTTACTTACTTCATATTTTTTAATTTTTAAAAAAATGTTTCCATCTTTTTGTCTCTCTCTGCTGATATGTTCTTCAGATTTCTCTTTTTGTCCACTAATTTTCTCCTTAGCTCTATCCAAAAGGGTACTTTGCCATTTTCTACCCAAAAATATTTTCTATTTTTAGAATTTCTATTTGATTCTTTTACAAGTCTACATAGCCATACTTGGTAATTACGTGGTTTTTTGCTTGTTTGTTTGTTTCCCATATTATTTTTAAATTGTTCACACATAATAATTCTACATTCTATGTCTGACAATTCCAGTCTCTACAGTCCTAAGGGATCTAAATCTGCTCCTTGTCCTTGTCATTTTCTATGACTCTCACTCATGGAGCTTGCTTCTCTTGAGCTTGGTGATCGCCAATTACAAGCTTTGTGTTTGTTCTTCATCTATGGGGATCATGAACAATGCTTCCTTTAGGAGAGTGTTTGTATTTGCTTCTGCTGTGAACTGACAGTCTGCATCAACCTGGGACTATTTGGTCTGAGTCACAATTCAACACAGGTTTTTCAGTCTCAGCTCATCTACATTGTTGGCCCAGTTCAATATCTAATTTATTGCACCACTACTGGTGTAAGACCTCAAGGCCTCCCTGCCCTTCTCCTATACTCCCCGTCTTGAGCATCTCATGGTTTGAGTTTTTATGATCATCAGAAAGCATGTCTTAACTTGCATCTTTTCTACAACAAGCGGGTTCCTCACAGCAACCCTGGTCCACCATATTTCTGGAAGCAGTTATCTTTTTTTTAAGGATAGACCCACTCTTTTCTTTTTTTACCTGCAACCTAGGTATGTGCCCTGACCAGGAATTGAACCCGCCACCTTTTGGTGTTCAGGATGACATTTCAGCCAACCAAACCACACTGGCCAGGGCTGGAAACAGTTATCTTTACGAAATGTTTACAGCAATATTCTGGGGAACCATGAGTGATCGTATCAAAAGTCAGTGAGCGCTGGATGAAAGTATTTGTGTGATGAATTAGGATAAGCTGTAATCAGCCGCTTATCATATTAATAGAGTGAAAATAACTTTCTTTCCGATTTCTTTTGTATTCGCCCAACATCTCTTTTCGTACATCTCTAATTAATCCCTAAACTAATTTGCTTAGTCTCAATGTTTTGTGGATTTTCATTAAAAAGTGTGAGAAAAATATGCTAATAAGCCTTTTAACTAACTTTGCAAGTAACTTTACTGGCTCTATTGCACATATGTAATGCTTTCTCCAGTTTACTGTCTTTCTCTGGGTAAAGGAGTCACAGAGCAAATGCATCAACAATTTGAAAAAACAAAAACAAAGTATCAGCACTTATCTATCTGTATATCTATATATCTATATATCTATATATCTATATATATCTATATCTAGCTTCCTTCCTCCTGTCACCTGCAGGCACCTGGAACCCTGGCTGGCTTCGCCCTGGCCCCCAGCTTCCTCAGGACTGATGTCCAGAATGACATCTGGAAGATGTCCAGTCTAATTAGCATATTACCCTTTTGTTAGTGTGTGTGTGTGTGTGTGTGTGTGTGCACTTTTAGGTGTTATAATATTTGGCATGAATTCAAGTTGTTTTAGGACACAATTTAATTTCTTTTAGGTGATAGACTTTTATTCTTGTGCTATTTTGCATAAATCTACGGAAACAAATTAGATAATGCGGTGGGAGGGCATAGTGGAAGTGAAGTAATTCAGGAGACCTGACACCATTATATCAGAGGTGGGCCTAGCCCTTCAGCTCCTCACCTCTTACTTTTTATCAGGATATCAGCAGCAAAGTGTGTTCTTATGGGAAAGTGAGCACAGCCTGCTCCCTGCCTCTGTATTTAAAGGATTCCAGCACTTTCCTTGCATATCATCTTCAAAAAGTCTCCACGGCTCTGCCTAACATGCTGGGACCAGGGAAGTCTTATATTTATGTGAGAAGGGTTACTTCATTTCTAGGACTTCAACGAAATCCAAGATGTGAAGATCAGCAAAATGAGGGTATATCCAACATCAAGTGAGGTACATGACAGGCACTTAATACATAGTTGAATGAGTGAAAAATAAATGAGTGAATGAACCTTTTAAAATAAGGAGCCAATAATACAAATCAATCGTACAAGCAGTGATCTAAAAGGGAGGTGTTATTTGCTTTTTTACTTAGCATGCCCCCCACTGCCATCACATACATACACACACAGCAAAACAGAAGCTGAAATAGAAAATATGTTTATGTTATTCCAGTGCAAATTTTGAGGCCAGAAATAACCAATAATTATAGTTCAAATGAGTGATCTATTACATTAGAACCTATATTCAAGCTCCTATTAGAACAATAAGAGAAAAAGTGCTCGCTGACTTTTCTGGCCAGTTTTGTTCCACTAATTGTATGTTTTAACATACTCTGAGAGCGGTGCACTGAAGAGGAATGTGCCAATAGAAACTAAAATGTATCTTGTGAGGAGATAAGAATCATTGTCTAGGGGGCTGTTTGGTAATTCACACTAAAAACAGAAAGGTTAGATAAGAAACAGTGCATTCCCCTGAGGCTACATTGGAGTCTGTGAGAAACAAAAGGCTGTGAAGGATGCCGTGCCCACTGGTGCCAGTCCTATTGTTTGGGGCCGTGAACACAAATCGTGTTAGCACATCTATTGGGATCCTGGATAAATGGAGATTTTGCTTGCACCAATTTCGCAATATTTTAAAAAAAGATTTCTATAATTGAGTTTGAGTGCTGTTAAAGCCAGTCTTCAGAAAGTGCTTTCTATTCCTTCTTTTCCTTTCCCATTCATTTTGCTCCCCTCATTGAAATCAGGAGATAAATACTAAACATGCCGGATAACCCAGGCCCATGCTGCTAAGCTGTGAGGAAGTTCCCTCGATTTTTATTTTGTCTTCCTTGCTTGTAAGGCTTCTAAAAATGGCCAAGGAAGAAAATAAACTGTTAACTCCCAATGAATAAGGGTTCCGCTTCAGACTTGCTTGGGTCAGCCACACAGCCCAGAAAAATCGGCATGCTCTCCTGTAACGCTGAGGCCTCTGGGTAAAGGAGGACCTCAGGCAGATGGACAGAAGGGCAGCAGTCAAGAGCCCAAGCCTGGCTCTAAGTCAGAGCCAGCTAAGGGTCTCCCAATCCAGTTTCTCCCAGCAGGGAGCCCTCCTGGACTATTTCTCCACAACCACCTATTTAAGGCCTGGGAGCATTTGGATAATTTATTTATTTTCTTTATTCAACGCATTTTCATGAACAACCATCATTTCAAATTGTCTCAACGCAATCACTAATGGTAGACTTATCTGCTGAAGGAAGAATTGGAGGGAATTTGTCCCAGATTGTTTATTAGATGGTCGCTGCTCCTTTTTCAACAATAGCTGAATACCTGTTGTGTTGGTAGGGCATGTAGGCAGATACACTTAGACACAGCTGCAAGGGTTGAACCTGGCCTGAGGATAAACCAAAGCCAGCATGCTGCTGCAGATCTGGGGGAAAAGAAAACTAGTACACTCACAGGAGGCTGACTGTCTCAAGGAGTGTGTGTGGTGCGGGTGGGGAAGGAGGGTAAAACTGGGGGAACTATTCTTAGGCTGCATGGAGTAAGTGGAATTGACAGGCCATCTGCCCAAAAAGGAGGGAACCCCAAAGTCCAGTGCCCATTGGCCTAAGAAGGTGAGCAGTTCAAACCCTGTGACAGGAATCCCCAGTTTGGCTCTTGGAGCCAGTGACTTCTTTTGATTCTACACTCACTTAATATTCTGATTGCAAATTGGCTTCTAGTTGAAGTCTATCCATGAGGGAGATACTCTTCCACTCAGGTGACATGCATGCCTTTATCCATGTAGGTTAAAGCTGTCATTGTAAATTAATTAGCATAATAACATTCTGCAATGCAGGTGTGCGCGTGGGTACAGCCACACACCAGCTCTATGGGCTCAGGTAATGGGTATCCATTCCTAAGAAATAATTCTGCCCAGAGTACATTGTTCAAAGCCAGGTTCCCCACCCACCAACCTGTGGCTTGGAGCTGACATTAGTGAATGTCTCAAGGTGACCTGATTGAGATCATTGGCAGCCAGCCATCTGCCCTCTTCTAGTAACACCCTGAGCTCACTAAATGCTGTTTAAATCAAGGTAAACCATAAACCAAATGCTAGAGCAGAAGAGGATTGCACTTCATCCTAGCTGGAGTCACCAAGGAAATTCTATCCTTGAACAACATGCAGAGGTTCGTTAGACAAAGGGCCTTAGTGAAGGGGAACCCACAGCCCAAGTTATAAGCCAGGTGCAGGGGACGGGCACAGCCTGGGCAGCAGGAGCTGCTGGGAAGTAGGGGCAGATAGTGTGGGGAAGGTGGCGTGGGCCATCATTGGAGGCCTGAACTGCTCGAATCAGGTGTTTGGATCATATTGAGTAGGGACTACAGAACAATTGACGGGTTTGAGTAAATGAATTTATGCTGCAGGAGCTATTCTATGATTGCAGCTGGCAAGATGGATTCTACCGAGGTGCAATTTGGAGGCAAATAGACACGTTTGGACAGGGTGGGAGCTGTTGTGATGAGGTAACTATGCCCCCAAGTAGGATGGAGGCAGATGGATGACTGAAAGAAAAGTTTAAGTGCTAGAAAAAGGGTGAGGAAAATCCCCACTGAAGTGTCCATTAGTTAGCCTCCTTTCTCTGACAAAGGTTTTTAAATAGAACAATGCCAGCCACAGGACAGATATCAGAGTCAAAAGGAGCATCTTACCTCACTTCAACTAGCTCTAGGAAGATGGCAGTAAGATGAGTGTTAACTAAGGAGCAGGGACCAGAAATGCTGAGTGGCTCGGGGAAGGTCAGGCAGAGTCTAAGGAAGAGAGGTGAGGGTGCCAACTTGAACGGTGTTGGGCCTGGTTGTTTAGATGAGTCAGAGGTAGATGAGAATGCTTCAGCCAAGAGGGAGATGGAGAGTGAGTGAATGAATGGAGCTATGTTAGTGGGAGTTATCGGTGTGAGCCCTAGAAAAAGTGCTCTCAGTGAGGCAAACTCCAGGGAGGACCCGTAGGTCTGGGGCTGGTGAATTATAATCGCTTACAGCAAGATTTACCTCATGGAGTCTGAGGTGGAGCTAGGATGCCAGGTAACTTCACGGTTGAACTAACCACTCTGCTTGGGTCTTAGATAAGCTGCATATTGGCGCTCTTGTGCATTTGTTGTGGAACAGTTTGGCGGTTCCTCAGAAAGCTAAACATAGAATTACCAAATGGTCCAGCAAGTCCACTTCTAAGTATTGAAAAACAAGAAAATTGAAAAAGAGGATTCAAACGCATACTAGTATATTAATGTTCATGAAGAATTTATTCATAATAGCCAAAGGTGGAAGTAATCCAACTTTCCATCAATAAATGAATGGATAAACAAAACATGGTACATACATACAAACAATTAGATGTTATTCAGCCATAAAAAAAGAATGAAGTTCAGATATATGTTATACATGGATGAATCTTGAAGACATTATGTCAAGTAAAATAAGCCAGGAACAAAAGGACAAATATTGTATGAGCCCACTTATATAAAATATCTAGTCTACTTCTATAAAATATTTATGTATTTTATTTATAAAATACAGGGTGGGACAAAAGTAGGTTTACAGTTGCTTGTATGGAAAATAAACACAATGATTAATAAATAATAGAAGAATAAACTGTGTTTTGCATACTCACAACTGTGGCTGCCCACCCTGTCTATAAAACTCATAGAGGCAGAAAGCAGGCTACTAGGGCCTTAGAGTGAATAGGGAGTTCCTGCCTCAGGGTTCCAGAGTCTCCGTGGACATATGGTGATGAAGGAGTTTTGGAAAAAGACAGTGGTGATGGTTGCACAACAACATGAATGTACTTAATGCTGCTAAATTGTACACTTAAACACTGTTAAAATGGGACATTTTATGTCATATATATTTTGTCACAATTTAAAAACATTTTTAAGACAGAGAAGCTACAAAGACTGCTTCTAGGGTTAGGAGTGAGAGAAAATGCAGCTCAGCCTGTGAGTTCCTGAGGCTCCTCCGCCCCTCCTCAGGGACGTGGTGTCCCACAGCTGCTCCTGCTGCCCGAGGGGGCGGGCAAGCCCACTGTGGGACCTCACCCGCCTCACCTGGAACTGCCAGCCCACATTCCCGCAGCCCACAGAGACTCCAGAGTCAGTCCTGTGGGGTCTAAATAGCTTCATTGGCCAGGCCGGCATGGCTCAGTGGTTGAGCATCAACCTATGAACCAGGAGGTCACAGTTCGATTCTGTCAGGGCACATGCCCAGGTTGAAGGTTAGATCCCCAGTAGGGGGTATGCAGGAGGCAGCCGATCCATGATTCTCGCTCATCATTCATGTTTCTATTTCTCTCTCCTTCTCCCTTCCCCTCTGAAATCAGTAAAAAAATACGTTTTAATAAAGAAGTAGCTTCATCATTGACTGGACTGAGCCCCACCGCCAGTCCCTGCTGCTAGAACACACATGGGGACCAGGGGAATGTGGGAAGTCCTGCTTTTGGCAGCTCTGCGGTTGGTAGGGTGCCAGAGAACACAGCTTTTGCTGTCATAATTAGTCTAAATTTAAACACTCACTTGTTTTTGTTTCACATTGGTTTGTGTGTGTGTGGACACAGCCTAGGTCTGTGGGCAGAGAGTGTGTTTTGTCAACACGGAGAGAATGACTCAGAGTGTTTTATTATCCACAGCAGCTCGTGTTCTCAGTCTTGATTTGATAAATGCTCTCCGGTCTGAGTCAAGGAGAGGTTGGCACCTCACCACTTAATTGGATGTTTTCCAGTTCGCCGGAGTTAACTTTCCTACTACTTGTCTCCTTAATTTAGAACATTCAAAGAATAATAAGTAAGCACTAACCCTCACCTTAGTTTGGGCTTCTTTCTAGACTCTGTGTGGAGCACTAAGAACTAAAAGATATTTATTGTCTTTCAAGAATTTTCAGTAAGTTTGTGAAGGGGGGAAATGGTCTCAAATTTTGTGATTTTTCAGTCAAATTGTGAAAAGGGTGATTTAATTTTTTTAGTGCATTTACATATTAAATTGCATTACATCTGCCTCCACTGATGAAATTATTTTTAGATTTAGGCAATCAATACAGTCTTTTGCAATATTCAAATTCCGCTGTAAGCAATAACGCTGGCTCAATTGTGTGTTCAGAAAATTTCTGAAACATCTTAATTCATCTGTGCTTATTTTCCCCTCAAATTTATGTTCTAGGCCTTGGTGATCGTTGTGAAATTGTTTGTGTGTGAGAGGACGGCTGGGGGAAATAGCAGCTGTTTTTGCTGTGTTGTGTGTGTTTTTCCAGGTAGGCGTTCGTTCCTTGTGGTCCTGTGCCAGAAAAAGAATGAAATCCTCTGATTTAAACCCACTTATTAAATGCCCTGGGTCTTAGGCCAAACGGAATTGTGGATGCGGCAGGCACGGCGCCACGCATGAGGCTCCGCGGAAGACAGCCTGGCATCTGGGGACAGCCCGTTGTGACTGCAGTCACAGATCATCCTAGTGAAGAAGAAGCGGAGGAAGCACGTGTAGTGATCAGCTTGGCTGCCCAGGGAGCCTTCTGACAAGGTCAGATTTAAAAGGGCAGACGCAAGTCTTATTCAATTAGCTGGTGGCTTGAGGCTCAGAGAGCGGGAGGATACCTGACAGCATTCAAAAGGATCTCAGCAGGTTGGACTGATAGGCCAAATCCACAAAAAAAAAAGTTCAAAGGGATCGTCTTATCTGGCATTCGCATACGAAAAGAACACCACCAAAGAAGAGAAGACATGGTTATCAGGCATGGAAAAGTTTTAGTTGGAATAAACTGAAGTTGTGAGTCATCGATTTGGAGAAAGCTTTCCAAATGTGCATACATACAGTTTCCAGAATGCTTACGGAACCCTAGACTGTATTAATAGACTATGGCATTTAGTAAAAGCAAATGATAGCCTAAAGCATGTGCAGGCGAAATACCCAGATGGATGTCAAGCACATGCTCTTTGGGGTCAGTCGATGGTGTTTCAGATCCCATCTCCAGCTCATTATGTAGTAGAATCGCTTTAGGAGAGATTTAGTATAAAAATACCAAATGTATATTATACTTTTTAACTTGAATCATGAATTTTCATTCTTTCACAAAATTTTTGGTGTATGATGAAGCCTTTTTCTTTGAGGGTGGAACTGACCTGCATTCAGAACACACTGAATGGCCGTTTCTATGGTTTGTGACTGGCCTCCATTCTCATTGGCTAGGAGTGTGTTCTGACTGATAATAACAATATTTAGAATATCATCCCTCAGATTATGGATCCCTTGACTAGATGTTTTCATGGCCTCACTTAAATAAACCCCTTTCTTAATGAATTATCTAAGATTATTAGCTTCTTCTCTTTTTTTAATGGAGCAAGTACTTGAAGATATCTCCCAATCAATCTAAATCTTTCTAGAATTTCTACAGTTCTTTCCTTTTACAATTTTCTTGCTCTTCTTTCAACAGCAGTATTTTTTTTTAGAGAGAGAGAATGGAAGAGAAGGGGAGAGACAGAAAAAAACATCAATGTGAGAAGACACATTGGTGGTTGCCTCCTGCATGTGCTCCAACAAGGGTTGAGGATTGAGCCTGCAACCAAGGTGCATGCCCTTGACTAGAATCGAACCCAGAACCCTTCAGTCTGAGGCCTGATGTTCTCTCCATTGAGCCAAACCAGCTAGGGCTCAAGAACAGTGTTTTAAGATTTATCTGCGACATTTCTCCAACCATTCAACTTAATTTTTATATAAATGATAACTTTCCTTTATCGCTCATATTTCATCAGCTTATATAATATTTTACTAAATTACATAATAAAAATGACCAGTATAACTGGCAGAAACAGGATGGGACAAACAGCTGTTTCACATACAGCTCAGGAGACATGGTTGGGTACTAGGGAAGAGCCCACTCACAGTGAGCAGTCAGCGTACCGTGAAATAGGATCATAATCAGAGTGAAGTCACCAGGGTGGCTGTGGGAATCAAAAGGTGGCTTATGAGTAACACAAGTAGAGGCATTTCATCTAAAAGGTGGTTGATTCAATGATATGAATGTCCTCAACTTTTGGAAGGTTTATTATACAGAAGGTCCTCTAGGACTCCAGAGAGAGATAGACAAAGAAAACATAGACCACTGAATAATATTATAGGAAGACAAACTTCAACTCATACCAGTATGAATTTTAACAAAGAATTTAAAGACCACATGGGCTCTCTTGGCAAAGACTGTTTAGAGCAAATTCAGGATATTGTAGGGAATTCAATTAAATAATGGCAACTTCTCTAACTGCAGTGGAAACACAGGGAATCGGTAACTGAGGAATATCTAAGAAGGAATAGGCAGAAGACACTCTTTGGGCTTTTAGATTGCCAAGGTAAGGACAGTCCTAAATATCATTGCTCCATCTTAACTTTTAAAAAACATATTTTCTCTTTAAAAGAATGATTATTGTCTCAAGATATCTGAAACCTAACTAGGATATACGTATGTAAATGCACTAACACATATATATAATATACACATTATATATGTAATATACACATTATATATAACATGCACATTATATATATAAAATATATGCTATATATATATATATACTCATTCTCTTTCAGTATGAACATTTCATATCTCAAATTGAGACAAACAAAGAAACAGACCTTATTAATATGAATAATAATATTTTATGGAATGGGATTATTTTGCATCTCTACTAAATGAAGATTTGTTAAATGAATGTGCTATTAATGTAAAATGACAAATCTGAAAAGAAATATATAAGGTTGATAATGCTTAATTGTGCTTACTTTGAAAAACATGGCGCTGGGTCCACCCTGTTGAGTACTATCCACTTGGTATAGTTGTAACTCTCAGCATAGAAATCTAATAGCATAGACCTTCCTTTGTTTTCTTATTAGGAGATAAGACACAATAAGGTGAAGACTGATCTTCAGTGGCTACTGGTATTGTAGCACTGATTGTTTATAGTCTGCAGCTGTTCTGATTGGTGGGTGCTGACCAGCATCCATTCTGATTGGTTATTACCTGTGCTGAATCAGTTGTTAGATCTGCTTAATATCACCATGTTAGAACCCCCTGAAGAGCATATTTCCCAAGAAATGCTCAGGCTCCACATCTCCCTCATCTGATATAATTGGTCAGAGGTGGCACCAGCTTTCTTGACCCATGTTTCTCAAACCATCTGTGAGAATGACCAGTTCTTGCTATTGTTGCTTGTTATAAGTTACACACTGGTATTTTTTGTGGAATGAAAATAATATGATTGGATGTTGCTGCAAAGTCAGATTTCTATAAAAGTTCCTAAACACAGAAGTGTTTATCCTGGACTAGTGACAGTTTGTGCTCACACTTTATTCTATTCTGACACAAACCCAGAGTAATGAGCCACAGCCTCAGAGAGCCTGGGTTGTCTGTCAATCATTGTCTACCATGTCATTTCTTACATAGCTACTTGTATTTTGTATTTTTGTAGCCTGAAGGCATTTATTTTTATAGTCAGGACCATTTATTATAAAGAATTGGCTCACATGATTATGGATGCTGACAAGGCCCAAGATCTGCAAGGTGTCAGCAGGCTCAAGACCCAATATTTCAGTTCAAGTTCGAAGGCAGATAAAAAGTCGATATTTCAATTCAAAGCCTGTGAGCAGGAAGAATTCTCCCTTCCTAAGGGGAAGGTCAGCCTTTTTAGTCTATTCAGGCCTTCAACTAATTGCATGACGCTCACCCACATTAAGGAAAGCAATCTGCTTTACTCATTCTACTGATTTAAATGCTAACCTCACCCATACACACACATTCACAGAAACACCCAGAATGATGTTTGACCAAATATCTAAGCCCCCTTGCCCAGTCATGACACACAGGAAAATACTAGGCCTTTATCAAGTCCGCTTTATCACAGGCATTACCGAAAATTCTTACGGACACAAACCCAGGTTTTGGCCTCAATAGGTTCACATCGGGTATGGGCAAGGGGAATATCGCGAGCATGCATTCAAACCGTTGCAATGCGATTTAGTGAGCAAGGTAATAAAGTCATGTCCAGGGCAGTGTTGTAGGAGAAGCCTATAGCTCTCAAGGGTTGTTTAAGTTTAGAATGAAGTCTAAAGATATTCATATCTATCTATCTATCTATCATCTATCTATCTATCTATCTATCTATCTATCTAGCTATCTATCTATCTATCGATCTATCTACCTACCTATTAGATAGACCGATCGATAGGTAGATAGATAGATAGATATGAATATCTTTAGAATTTCATGCATGAGGCTTCTAGTATATATATAAAATCCCCCAAACACACCTTGTTCAATGATAAATAGGAATAGACACATAATCAATTTCCAATTAGAACATGTTTCTCAATTAGGAGGTTGTTTGCCATCCTTTTTTTAAATCTATCTATAGATAGATAGATAGACAGATAGATAAAGAGGTAATATGCAAATTAGCCAGGATGCCATAATGTCATGACTGCTCAGGAGGAGGCTGTGCATGCAGATGGGCAGGAGGGGACTGCTGCATGGTGAGGCAAGCCACGAATGGCGCAGGCCCACAGAGAGCAGGGTAGAGCAGGGCCCGCAGAGAGAAGGGAGGAGCAGGCCCACAGAGAGCAGGGAGCAGGGCCTGCCTGCCAGCCGCAGTGGCGGTGAGGAGGCCCACAGAGGACAGGACCGGCCAGCTGGGGGTGGCCGGCAGTCCCGCCTCTGTGCATGAGCTGCAGAGGAAACACCTTTCCTGACCGCTCATTGGCTAAGCTCCCCTACGCCACTCACAGTGTTCTTGGTAACTTGCGTAATAAGAATCCAAGAAGGTGAGCTAGGGTTTTTCCACCTCACTCCTGGAGGAAAAAAACGAAGGCCCGCTGCTGGAGGGGCTAATAAATGTCATATCCTGCCCTAGCCAGTTTTGCTCAGTGGATAATGCCTCGGCCTGCCGACCACAGGGCCCAGGTTCAATTCTGACCACGGGC
>NW_006288443.1:348392-351506 GCF_000327345.1 Myotis davidii
CATATCCTATGAATGAGACATCTTGAAAATGCCTAAAGAAAGTTGTCATTTTTTTGTGGTGAAGGGGCTGGAGTCCGTGTTGATGAAAACACCTTGGTGGCTGCGGCTGCCGGCAACAGCAGTAGCAGCGGGGTGATGGGGGTGGCGCCTTCCCCTGAACAGCCCGCAGGGAGTGGGCCTAAGCTTTCAGTAGGACATCCTCTGAAGGCTCCCAGATTGGAGAGGGTGCAGGTTGGGCTGAGCCCCCCCGCCCCCCGTGCATGAATTTCGTGCACCAGGCCTCTAGTATATATATAAAATCCCCCTAGCACACCTTGTTCAATGATCAATAGGAATAGACACATAATCGCTTCCCAATGAGAACATGTTTCTCAATTAGGAGGTTGTTTGTGATCTTTTTTTTTGGTATAATAGCTGGAACACTGTGCTAAGCATCCTTTACAATAAACATAAAGAATCATTCATTTGTGCTTCATTATATTGGCCTGATTCACATTTACTCACATCATATCCCAAACATGGGAACGGAAGTAGAATCCTTGAGACCCCAGTAAAAAGAAAAGTAATGGTAAAAGCTGTTCTTCCTTGAAACTTGGTGTGGTTAGAACCTGTGCAAGGTTTTAGATACCACTCAGATAGGGTGGTATAGAAAGACGGGGATCTGGGCTGCCGGAGAAAGACCAAGATCCACCTCTCAGTTGTACTCACGTGGCTGGAAGCAGTTTGCTGTGGCACCTCTGCCTTTAAAAGGCACTGGGGACTTATTATCTTAATTCTTGTACAGCCTGATTTATCCCTTCAAACATCTGTCAGCTGCGCTTTGTCTTGAAATTGGTACCAATGCTACCGCTGATTTTTCAACAGCAGCTGGGAGACATCCATTAGCTAGACTCTCAGAGGGTATGCATGGCTGTAATATTTTCTTTTACTAATGATCACTGAAGCATTAAATATTATGCATCCCATATCTACAGGAATTCTTGAATTTTTATTTCCCTGCTTCAAGATTTGAAGCATTAGGTTTTACTCAAATAGCTAAATTATTAACAACCCAGTCCCTGAGTCCTGAAGATATTAAATTAAAATGGACATTCAGTTCCTGGATTAAATAGTTGTTATCGAACACAAGGGAGAGGACACGGCCCATCCTCCAGATATAAATTAGAGCTGAAGCACCATTTTTCTTAAATGATTTCCAAATTAGTTTGTCAATAGAACATCCTTGGTTTACCTCTCAAGCTTAATTGAGCTCTCGTTTGCTTTACCTCCTTCTGTATTCAGAACAGCTCTTCTGCCCTCCTAAACTTCTCTGCCTTCCCTCTGGCTGGCTATTGCTAAAGCTCTTGTTTGTCTGCTCACAGATAGAAAGATCTCTCACTTGTTTTGTTCGTGGCGACTTCTCACCTGTGGACAAAGGCATCAGCATTTTACTCTGTACTTGTAAAGGATTTAATATTCTCTGCCAAAGAAATCGTCTGCCCCTCCAGCCTCACTGTTTCTGTGCTTCCATCCTTACTACCCCCCCACCCCCCGCGTTAATTTATTCAGGCTATATGAGGGTGGGGTGGGAAAGTAACTCAAGAAAAATTTTGAATCTTCTGTAGTTCTCCTGGTAGAGGATGCTGTGGGTGGGAGCCATGAGGCAACAGGACGCTATGAGCCAACTTGATAATTTTACTCAAGTCGGGAGCTGCGTCTGGAATATATGAAAACATAAACAGTCTCTAGAAAATGGTAAAGTGACCTCAGTGTGGCAGAGGATTCTCCCACATTCCTCTACACCAGCCTGACCCTGAAGCAGAGTAACAGACCACGCCCTCCACTGCTCCTCTCCTCTCAGGGGCAGCCTGCAGGGCCTGCTGGCCACAGAGCTAGCTCTGCGCATGCCCATGTGTGGCACACGCCGAAGTGGGATGCTATCTGGTGAATTTCCCACCTGCCATAGACAGAGGCTGTAAGAAGGCCTGAGCCCCCAGGCTAAGGAGCATTTCTATAGCATATGGATGACGCTGCTTTTCCATGCATACTGGACTGTGAGCTCACTGAAGGAGGATTCATGTCATTCATATCTGTATGTCTCTGAAATATTGAAGAGCAGCATCACCTAATGGGAAAGAGAGTTTACAGTTAGACAACCAGGGCCTCAAACCCAGATTCCGATCTCTCCAAGCCTTAGTGTCCTCATCTGTACATGCAGATAATACCCTCCGTCTGACCCTAAGACCCTAATCCTCAAACACACACTAAACCATCAGTGAATGCGCCTCCTTAACAACCTTCCTCCTATAGTGACTTGTGTAGCTAGTTGGAGCTCAAAAACTTGTGTGGCCCTCCCCAGGACCTGTTTTTATCTGCCCTTGCTGTCTCCTCTATCCTATTCACATTTTTATTCCTATCCCCCTTTTTATAGCCCTTTCTGTTTGCCTTAGTTTGCCTTTGCCCCCTTTGTCACACATTTATACCTTTAAGTCTGAGAACAGTACTCCGTTCTGCCAATTGCCAGGCATTCCCTAGGCTGGATGATGCTCTTCCAGACCAATAATATCATTGACCTTAATCCTAAAACAAGGACTAACCCACCCACCTTCTTCCCACCTACCTGGGTCAGCAGATTGTATATCCTCCAGGAATTAGACAAACTGTTGCCTCCCTCAAATCCTCCCAACTGCTTTTGTTTTTACCCAGCTCCCCGCTAGAAGGTATTATCATGAATAGTTTTACAATTGAGCCTATTTACCATATTACAACTCACCCTGCCTGCCTCTGTTGCCCTCCTTAACACACAGCTCTCTCCATCTCTTTCAAACTGCCTGCTCTCCTGTGCGAGGTAACTCTTGCTCGAGGCTCCAGGGAGAACAGATGTGGAATTCTCCTGCAGTTAGAAGATATCAGCACCACTGTGGTTCAACCCGATATGAACCAACAGATAATTACGGTTTAAAATTAGTATTTTAATGAACCATTCTTAGCAAATGTAAAGTGAAATCTCCCAGGCATTCAAGAAACGAGCAAGAGGGAGGACATTAACTAAGACGTCCACCAGACGGATGGTCAGCGGGTGCTGGTCTGATAGACTTGAATGTTCCCGTGTTTACACGCTGCACCAGGCAGGGC
>NW_006288443.1:353194-359225 GCF_000327345.1 Myotis davidii
CTCTGTTGCCCTCCTTAACACACAGCTCTCTCCATCTCTTTCAAACTGCCTGCTCTCCTGTGCGAGGTAACTCTTGCTCGAGGCTCCAGGGAGAACAGATGTGGAATTCTCCTGCAGTTAGAAGATATCAGCACCACTGTGGTTCAACCCGATATGAACCAACAGATAATTACGGTTTAAAATTAGTATTTTAATGAACCATTCTTAGCAAATGTAAAGTGAAATCTCCCAGGCATTCAAGAAACGAGCAAGAGGGAGGACATTAACTAAGACGTCCACCAGACGGATGGTCAGCGGGTGCTGGTCTGATAGACTTGAATGTTCCCGTGTTTACACGCTGCACCAGGCAGGGAAAAATCCGTACTGAAAGGTGAACAGAAATGCCTGAAGAGTGTTCAAAAACAAAATTCCGCTGAGTACATTTGAAGACCTAATTGGCTTTGTTTAATGATTCATGAATCAGGTGAATCGGGCAGCATCCCGTCTTAGCAAATAGAAAGGAGCTCCAAGGAGCTGTAGGAAGTGGAGGGCTTTTATACACAGAAGGGGCGGGATGAAGGAAGTTTCTAGCAAAGAGTGGATGATTTCAGGCAAGGTCACCTTCTTCTGGGGAAAGTCCAGGGTCTGTCAGGCAGATGACCTCACTAGTGCTGACCAGGAAATTCCAGACTGACTGGTGAAGGGTCACATTCCTGGGAGAAGCTAAGACTGCAAGCCTTGCTTTGCTAATGTGAGGCTTTTTCAAGTGACTCCATCTTGGACCTGTTGTTTGTTTTTTCACAAGAGCAATGTCAAATTCTAATCAATCATGAATCTGAGGCTTCCATCCAAGAGCCTCAAATTAAATATCAGTGCAAAATATAGGAAGATAAATTCCTCATCCATTTACGCCTAATGTCAAGTTTCTCTTTTTCCCTTTCAGAAATGAATGGCATCATTAAATATTTGTGCGGCCTGATGCCCTGCAGTAATTGGTAGCTATATCATAAACCGTTGTAGCAAAATAGAAATGTTACAAAGCAGATGTTAGTAGATGAAATTGTTAAGGTTTGTTTTTGAAATGCTTACAGTGTTAAGTACGTATTTTGCTAAGGGCTTGGTTGTTATCCAATCTATTCAATTAAAAGGAAGCCATAGATAATGTTAAAAATGGTTTGAATGCTGGGCTAAAATGCACTATTAGACGCATCCCTGCAGGGACAATAAAAGGAGTGGGGCTCTGTTTATTTTCCAAGTCTCACTTGCTTGGGGAACTTGGATTACACTCTCAGTGCCCTGATCTCTCATCCTCAAAATGAGGTTATTACCATTTGCTTTACATGGCTGACTGGGAAATAGGGAAAACAGAATTCCTTGCTCTCAAACTGCACAGACTAGCACAAGGACAAACCCAGCAAAGAAATGAAACAGTGTTGCATTATTACATAGGATGTGCATTGAGGAGACCTACCACATATTAGCACCCTAACCTCAATTTCTATCTATAATAATAAAAGGGTGATATGCTAATTAGACCAGACAGCTGAACGACCTTCCCGACATCATTCTGGATGTCCTTCTGGACAAAGCAGTGGTGGCAGGGCCAAGGCAGAGGAGGATAGGGGCGATCAGGCAGGCGAGCAGTTAGGAGCGATCAGGCAGGCAGATGAATGGTTAGGGGCAATGAGGCAGGCAGGCAAATGGTTAGGGGTAATCAGGCAGGCAGAGTGGTTAGGGGCAATCAGGCAGTCAGGCCAGTGATTAGGAGCCAGCAGTCCCAAATTGCAAGAGAGTGCAGGCTGGGCTGAGAAACCTCCCCCATGCACGAATTTCGTACACTGGGCCTCTAGTATTAATACATGTTGGATTAAAAGTTAATATTAACAATAAATAAATAAATAAATAAACATGAACATAGTATGTCCACAGCTGGTGCTTTGCACTCCAAGAAACTGGATCAGGTAGGATACTTGCTCACTGAAAACTCTGACTCAGCCTAATGCCTGAAGAAAACGCCCCCTCCTGCTAGCATCCATCCTCCTTAAAAACTGGGCACGAGAAGATCCGTGGTCACTCTCACCCCACCTGAGATCCTGATCTTTTCTCATCTCTTCTCACTGCTGTCTGCAGGCCACCTCGCATCCCAGGGACTTGCTGCTGCTCTGACAAAGAGCGGGATGCCTTGCCCTCTCTCCCCCTGCTCTGCTAACAATGATTCTTTTTAATGGGCTCTTCACAAGGTAGCAGCTGGTAACCCGGCCTGTATTGCTTCTTTACTTCCTATTTTCACAGCTCCACCCAGGGCCTTGAGTGGATGAGGGGAAGCACCCTCTAACGCTCTTTTCTCCCAGGGCTAGAGGACAGCCCTTGCATTTAAGAAGACAGTTTTGCCCACAAACGATTACATTTGTATTTTATTGATAACTGCAAAATGAGTTCTCATCCATTTCAATTTTCTCTATTTATAGTTGAAACTTTGTTACATGCTGTTGATTAATTTGGGAGATTGCTTTGTATCGTGTGTATGTATACCTGTATATGTTTGTGTACTAGGTACATACCCATTCCTATACATTTAAAAAATGTTTTCATTTCTGTTCATTGTAATGCACAGTTGTTAACCATCATGTCCCAGATATTATGCTAGGCACCATATAAAATTTGTTAAATGCCTTATTGTGTATTGTCTCGGTGTTGAAGTGGTTTGATTCCAAAATTCTTTACCCTTTTCAATTTCATTAGACACTAGGAGGCTAAATGATTCTTCTTTGATAGTAAATTGCCTGAATGCATTAACCTTGGTCTGGGCATATTTTATTTCCAGAATTTATTTGGGAATAGTTATTAAACCTGCTTACTGTTAACTATGTTTGAAAAACAGAAATGCATTAAAAATAGGGGATACATTTCAGTGAACTTTCTGCCCAGTTCATGAGCATTTTTATGATATTCTTCATTTTTTCGATTCATTTTAATATAGTGTATTTGAAACAATACCTTATATATAATTTTGTAGCTATTTTGACCTAATGTTAGAGAAGTAAGCATTCACCATGTTATTAAAATCCATATCATTTAAAATGCTGGCTAATAAGCTTTTCAGTAAGTGTACCAACATCACTGAACAACTTTCTTAAACTTTAGGGATTTTGATTGTCTGCAGTTTGTTATGGTGTAAATAACACTGTAATGAACATCATTGTCCATACATCACTATTGGTATTTGACATTTTTTTTAAGGCTAGCACTTCACTAGTGCAATTATTACATCAAAAGGAACCAATAATTTTAAGGCTTTTTGGGCATATTATAAATTGCTTTCCAGAAATGTTCTAGTAATCTATACTGCCATAACAAAGTAGGGGAAATATCCTTTACATTATATTATAGATACAATATATTTATAATATATAAGCATATTATATAATTGTATATTATAATATGTATAATTTATATAATTATATATTAAATCTATTATATGCCCAAAAGCCGACGCTCCATCCACTGAGCCAAACCGGTTTCGGCATCCATTGATTTTTAGACAGAGTGGAAGGAAGGGAAAGAGAAAGAAAAACATCAATGTGAGAGAGACTCAACATTTAGTTGCCTCCCACACACACCAACTAGGGGCAAGGATTAAACCTGCAACATGCCCTTGACCAGGCATCAAACTTGTGACTCTCTGGTTTGCAAGCTACACTCTAACCATTGAGCAACACCAGCCAGGGACAGAAGTAGATATTCTCATTCTGAAAAATAACTTTTGTTTCATGCATTTTATGTTTGCTAATTTGTTAGTCACAAAAGCATCTGTTCTTCAATTTGTATTTGTTTAGTTGGTAATGAAGTTGAACTTTTTATTGGATGTTAATATTACCCAGTTATATTCTCTCTAAAGATAATTAGTGTATTTATCAGCTTATTATTTTTAGTTTTTCTTCAATACATGCATTTTTTTAAATTAGAAAACTAATGTAGATTTAATGTAGAAAATGAAACAAAGATAACATCAAAGAAGAAATTAATAAACAGTAAGAGTCCATTATCCTGAGACAACCAGTTAATGTTGTGGGATATGTCCTTCCAATAATTTTTAACATATACATAAACTTTCTTTACAAAAGTGTATCATTTTCCTCACTTAGCATATTATTGAATGTTCTTTATTTATATTATTTTAATGAATCCCACCCAAAATACAGTTTAATACCTTGATTAAATGGATATACTGTATATTTTTTTGCCATAACATGCTTGTTACATAGATTGTGTGCATCATTTAAATTTTTAATCAACTTTTAGGGGGTATAATTTACATAAAATATAATTAAATCACTGAAGGGTACAGTCCCAAGAGTTTTGAAAAATGTATATACATGTATAACCACCACCACAATGAAGGTATAGAATATTCCCATCACCTTGAAAACTTCTCTACAATTTCTTTGTTGACAAAAAACCAATGCTTGGTCAAAGGAAAATATTGATCTGCCTAGAGATTAGTTTTACCATTCTAGAATTTCATATCAATTGACTCATACAGTATATATTGCCTCTTTTAATTTCAAAATCAGTAGTTTGTTCCTTTTATGCTCAGTAGTATTCCATTGTATGAAATTTTCATTTATATGGCTCTATAGCAGTGATTCTCAATCTGTGGGTCGCGACCCCATTGGGGGTCGAATGACCCTTTCACAGGGGTCGTCTAAGATCATCGGAAAACACATATATAATTACATATTGTTTTTGTGATTAATCACTATGCTTTAATCATGTCCAATTTGTAACAATGAAATTGGGGGTCACCACAACATGAGGAACTGTATTAAAGGGTCGCGGCATTAGGAAGGTTGAGAACCACTGCTCTATAGTGAATTGCATTTTCATCTAAAATTTTTATTGCTTTTATTTTCCATTTGATTACCCATTCTTTAATTACCCATATTTGATTGTCCATTATTTCAACATTTGGATGCTTTTCCATTTGGGGCTATTATGAATAAAGTTACTATAAATATTTGTATAAGAGTTTATGGACATATATATTCATTTTTCATAGATAAATACAGAGGAGTAAAATACTTGGGTCTTAGTGTAGGTCTATCTTTAAGTTCATATGAAATTGCCAGACTCTTTTCCAAAATGGCCTTTTACTTTTTACTTTCCCTCCAGAAATGCACAAAAGTTTTAGTTAATCTGCATCTCTGCCACCATTTGATATATCAGTCTTTTTCATTTTAGCAGCTCTAGTGGGTATGTAGTGCTACCTCATAAGGATTTCATTTTAATGTTCCTGATATGACTAGTGTGATAGATAATTTTATAATGAGTAAATTGGTCATTTGTATATTTTTAGTGCAATATATCTTCTTTTGCTCAACTGTTTTACCTAGACTTAAAAATTGGGCTGTTTTTCTTATTATTGAGTTGAATGATTTTTATTTTTTTTACCATATTCTGGATATTAGCCCTTTGTATTTGAAAATGTTTTCCCAGTCTGTGGCTTGTCTTACATTTTCTTAATAGAATCTTTCAAAGAGCAGACTTTGTTAATTCTAGTGACATACAATTTATCAACTTTTGTATGGTTTCCATTTTTTATATCCTAAGAAATCTTTGCTACACTAAGGTCTTGAAGATTATTTACTTTTTTTCTAGAAGTCTTATAGTTTCAACATTTACATTTCAGTCTAAGATCCATTAGATCCAATTCTTGTGTGTGGCATTAGAGGTTGATTTTTTTCCCCATCCAGATATCCAGACATTTCAGTATTATTTGCTGAAAAGACTATTCTTTCCCCATTTAATTACTTTGCCACTGTGGTTGAAAATCAATTGACAATATATATGTGGATTCATTTCTGAGCTCTCTATTCTGTTCCATTGCTCTATTTGTCTTTCCATATGTCAATAATTTGGGGCATTATTTTGCTTTACGGTAAATTCCTAAACATTGACTATTGGGTTTGAAGTTATCACAGTGTTTAAAGATATTCATGTGCCTAAATTTCTCTCTAAAAAGATTGCTTCTGTTTATTTTTCCAAGCACCTT
>NW_006288443.1:359443-365349 GCF_000327345.1 Myotis davidii
CTACACTGGCTAGGCGCAGTGATAGCGAACCTTTTGAGCTCGGCGTGTCAGCATTTTGAAAAACTCTAACTTAACTCTGGTGCTGTGTCACATATAGAAATTTTTCGATATTTGCAACCATAGTAAAACAAAGACTTATATTTTTGATATTTACTTTATATATTTAAATGCCATTTAACAAAGAAAAATCAACCAAAAAAATGAGTTCGCGTGTCACCTCTGACACACGTGTCATATAGGTTTGCCATCACTGGTACACAATGTCTCCAGTTAGTGTAGACTTCAACATTTTGGGGACAGAGGAACACAATCAACCCATTTCCCATCATAGGAGCAGGTTGTACTATTGATGGGCAGCCATCCTGGTTACAAATCCCTTTCTTTTATCAAATCACATCTTTTATTTTTTTAAAAAACACCACATCAAGAATTGGCTACAATTAAGAATCTATAAATTATATGGCAACCACATACTGTCATCGGCAAAGGGGTTCTTACTCCACCTCAAGGAAGAAATCAAGAGAAGAGGCAAACGGATTCAAAAGAAGAGATTTACTGCAAACAAGGCGGAGGGGAAGCAGAAGGGGGAGGATCTTGGTGCACCAAGGGAGCACACACTAATGAAGAGTATGGCTCCCCAGACTGCTGCCAGGTCCTGCTTATATAGGGCTGGCCCTTCACGCAGACACAGAGCGGCGCCCTTGGCTTTCCAGGCGCCCATGGGCTGGCATCCACTGGACAGCACAGGTGCAGAGCAGAGCTCTTTGGGGAGCGCCTCCATGGAAACCTTAAACTTCTCTGGGAGAGGCTTAGCCGATAACTGAAGAGCGTTCACATCCATTTCAGAGAAGCTCAGCCTGTCTCAGTAGCGCCCATTCATAGATGATCCTTCAGGGGTGCACATAATGCAGCCAGGCTTTAGGTGAGTTTTGAATATCTAGTTTCTCATCGTTGGTTTCAGAAGGTAATTTCTGATTCCAGTGATGATGCCGATGGTGCCAGAGCATCTGAGTTGATCATTAGCCAACGTATTCACAGGCATATGAATACCTTGCATTTTTTACCTGAATCAAGGCTACTAGTAGAGAAACTCCCACGCTTCCATAACAGCGAGTTCTCTCCTACAGGGGCATACTTGCTGAGGAAGTGGGGAGCAGCATTTCTACTTTTGAGCCATCTTTTCACTGACCATGGTGGCCAGCAGGTGAGCTCTCTGCAGTGTTAGCTACATTGAGGGACGAAGCGTGAGAAGCATAAGCACATTCATGAGGCAAATCATGAAAGCCAATCAAGCAAAGACATTGAAAAGGAGATGAGACAGAAAAGAGGCAAGAGGGTGTTAAATGTTATTAATCATTAATTCCTTGTTTGAAACCTATTTTAAAAAGAGAATATGCATGAAATGGAAATATACATTTCCATTGACATGCACAGTACAAGACGGAAAAAAATGTTTCATTTATTTGAGAAAGGCTTTCTTGAGGTTTTGACAACTGACTCAGGCCTCCTCTAAGTGTTTTCTCCTCTGTTATCCTGGGCGGCTGGTGTGATTCCTTTATAAATATTACAAATCTCCGCGTATTCTGAGGCAGTTGCTTTTTAGAATTAGGTCACTTCAAGATGAGAAGTGAGATATATCTGAAGATCAAATAAGCTATGTATAAAAATGCTATACATTCTGAGTATTTTAAATAAAGGAAAGCCAGCAATTAAGAATTTCACCTGCTCTGTGTTGGCCTAGCTTAACAGTGCGTTTTCTTCTCTGAGATGTCCATTCAGAATTCACCTTTAATAATTCCCTTCATGGCAAAATGGTGCCCTGTTAAAACCGAAGACAGATAGAAATTCTCAGGCAAAGCAAAACAGATAGATGGTCACTTAGCATTGAAGGGCAGTTATCAAAGCTGCTCACACATATCTCAAATATCACTGAAATACATAAATGGACCAAAGCTCTGCAGTGTCTGAGGAGGTAGCACTGGTTCCTCGGTGGCATGAACACAGCCTCAGAATCTTGTGGGCGTCATGGCAGCAGCTTTGGCTCAGGTGTTTATGCTCAGGGGAGCCCAGGGGTTAGGTGTGGACTTTCCAAGATCCTGCCTCAGCAAGGACCGTGAAATCCTAGAGGCAGGGTTTAGGTAGACACCAGGGCTTTGCGTGGGATCCACAAATCAGGATGGCTCAGGGCTGAACCACCCGGGCTAAGACTGCAGGTCACTGCACACAGACAGTCTCACCTCCAGGACAATGTTCTGACGATCTTGGTCACCTGTGCTCTGTGGCTATTACTCCATCACCGCACAGTGACACATGCTCTCCATGTTTCAACTATTGACTGCATTTTTCAAAACTACCCTCACCTCTGAACAGGAAGTACTGGTGAATCCTGTGAACTTGAGGCCATGGGAACTAAGGGTCAGGGCCATGTAAAATCTTGCAGGCCGTAATCTCTAATTTGGAGGCTTGACCCTAAAGCATATTAAGCATATTACCTTGTACTCACATGCCATAATAATGCTTTGTCCATTAAAAAAGTTTGTAATATTATTTTTAATTAAGTTAATGGCCATATTACCCCAACCAGTATATACTGCAATTCCCATCAAAATCCCAATAGCATGTTTTAAAGAAATAGAATGAAAAATCGTCAGACTTATGTGGAATCACAAAAGACTCCAAACAGCCCAAGCAATCCTGAGAAGAAAAAAAAAAGCTGGAGGTGTCACACTACCAGGCTTCAAATTATACTGCAGAGCAATAATAATCAAACAGTATGTTACTGGCAGAAAAACAGACACACAGACCAATGAAATAGAATTGAGAGCCTAGAAAGAGACTCACATGCATATGGGCAAATAACTTTGTACAAAGGAGCCAACAACATATAATGGAGAAAAGGAAGCCTCTTCAATAAATGGTGCTGGGAAGTTGGAAAGCCACAAGCAAAAGAATGAAACTAGACTGCTATTCATAGCCATATACAAAGTTTAACTCAAAAGGGATCAATAATTTTTATAACTTTCACTTTAAGAATTATCATCATAAAGAGTTGACAGAATGTATATAATTGTTGAAATTGTACCATGGATACATGGAAATTCATTTCATTATTCTTTTTTCTTTTGTGCATATGTTAAAATTTCTATAATAAAATGTGAAAATTAAAAAAGAAATAAGTCCATCAATGTAATAAGGTTAAACATCCAACAGTAAGGAATTGTTTGAATAAAAAAATCATACATAAAATGGAATTTTATGCAAACATTTGTAGAATTGTGAGTCTCTGAGTGGTGGTTTTAATGGGTTTTTTATTTGAATAAATAATAACATGCTTTACTCTCGTATCAAGTAAAAAATCTACAAAGAATGTCACAAATCATGGAGGAATACGTGTTTAATGTCAAGCAAAAAGAATCATTAAGGACATTGTTAATAAGTATGTTCTCTACTTCATATTTTTAAAATAATGGAAAAAATGTTTTAAAATATCTACCCTCAAAATGTGATATAGCAACAGGCATTTTATTACATCTCATTACATTATGGATCGAAAACTTGGACAGGCTTATTGACTGATTCTCCTGCTCCCAGTGGCATTCCCTGGGATCCCTTGCGGGTGCTCCTCTGGCAGCTGAATTGGTCTGAAGGGTCCAAGATGCTGTCACTCACACGTCAGGGGCCTTAGAAAGACTGGCCAGAAATTTGGACTCCGCTGGGCTCCTTCCCATTTCTTGTCATTTCAGAGCCTCTACACGTGGTCTCTCCAGTTTGACTTCTTACCAAGCCTGCTCAGGTTCCAAGAATGAATATATGAGATATAACTTGGTCCCAATAGTGAAGAAAAGCTTCCCCGGTGTCAAAAACATTGGGGGTAATTAGACTAAAGGAGTTTGGGGAAGAGGGAGCATTTAGGCACAGAGCAGTACTTGCTTTTAGAACAAAGATAGACTCGGGAAAATTCCATAGCTGTCACACATTCTGATGAAAGACTGTCAATTACTACATGTCAGTCACGTTCGGTCTGTGCACGCTAGAAGCTGGCACCACCATCTTCAGATGCTGAGTAATCACATCTCGGCCCTGCTTCATGTTTAAATGTGTGCTTAACAGACCGTAGCGACGTTAGAAAGAGCATTCAACTGCGAATGTGAAAACCTCATTTCTAGAGGTTTTTTCTTAATTTTAAGGGCCTCAGTTTCCGAACCTGTATAATTCTGCAGTTGGAGTATATTCACCTTATGAAAACACAACAAATATTTATTAAACACTTCCTACAAGTGAGACGCTCAACTTGATGCCCCAGTGAACTGACCCCTGTCTACTTCTCCAATATCACCTTGTGCCCTTTCCTCCCCACTAACTGCCTTCACATAATCCTGGGAATTCACGGAGCCCTGTCTGTCCATGAGGGCCTTGCTCACACTGCCCCCCTGCCTGCAAGACTCCTGCACTGTCCCTACAGTGAGTTCCGGCTAATTCTCTTCATATGAGTGTAAACGCCACCTCCTGATGCCACAGTCTGTAGTGACCCACCCTGTTTTCTGGTGCACTTCCTTTTGGTTTTCTTCGTGCACTCCCTGCAGTTTGCATTTACTTTGTAAGTGAGTTTGTTTATGGATTTTCTGTCCGTCTACTCCACTAGACATCACACTCCAAAGAGTGGGAGCTGTGACTGTTTTATTCACCGTTGCATCCCATTTCCCAGCCCAGTGCTGGGACGCAGAGGTGCCCTCAAATATGTGTGGAATAGATAGTATAGGAGACTCAAAGTAACTTGCAGTCTAGTGAGAGGAGGTAAAATGAGGCAGAGTATTGATGTGTCAAGAGAATCATGAGCAAAGTTCTCTGGTGTTCAAGAAAAATTGAAAAGTCACAGAAGGCTACTGCATAGGAGCAAATGGAGTGCACACAGGAAAGGCAGAAGGAGCCATAGCCAGAAGGACTGTGCTCACCATTTGAGGAGCCGGAATTTGATTCTCAGTGCAACAGAGTCCACAGACAAGTCTGAGCAGTGGAGGGACATGGCCTGTTTATACAAAGGTCACTCTGGATGCTGTGTGGAGAGCAACTGAAAGACCAAGATTAGACACCAAAGATTCTGAAAGTGTCCAGGAGAGAGATGGCATTGTTGATGGGGCAGGCAAATGGAGGTGAAGAAGTAGATTTAAAATAGATTTGGGAATAGAGTACAGGAATTAGTGATGAGTTAGATGTGGGAGGGTGTAAATAAGGAGGGGGGCTCAAGAATTACTCAAGGTTGCAGGCTGAGTTACTGGTGGGTGGAGACACACTCGACAGGAAAGATTAGGTGATAAAGGGAGGAGAGTAAGTTTGGAAGAGGGGAATCAGAAAGGAAATAAGCACAAATGACTATTATATCATGAGGGATGGACATTGTTGGGGATAAGTCTGCATTTCAAGCTTCTCAGTCTCTGTGCATCATAATTAGTTGCTCAATAAGCACCAAAGTAAACTGGTTAATTAATGGGTTGATTCATTCTTAATACTTTTCTATACTAATAATAGAAGAATATGCAAATTGTCTGAGTCACCATCACAGTAACAGTAACAACCGAATAGCAGGCTGCATGGGGCGACAATGCCAGGAGGGAGTTTAGTGAGGGACAACCAAACAACTGAACAGCAGGCTGTGTGGGGCGACCAAGCTGGCAGGGGGTGGCAGTTGAGGGTGACCAGGATGGTAGGGGGGGGCAGTGAGGGGCGACCAGGCTGGCAGGGGAGGGCAATTAGGGGTAACCAGGCCAGCAGGAGAGGACAGTTGGGGGGGGACCCAGCCTGCAGGGGAGGGCAGTTAGGGGCAACCAGGCTGGCAGGGGAGGGAAGTTGGGGTGATTGGGCCGACAGGAGAGGGCAATTGGGGTGATCGGGCCGGCAGGGGGGGCGCT
>NW_006288443.1:366160-369734 GCF_000327345.1 Myotis davidii
AGTTACGAGCTCCATCCCCAGTAGGGGGCGTGCAGGAGGCGGCCAATCCATGATTTTCTCTCATCATGGATGTGTCTCGCCCACTCTCCCTTCCTCTTTGCCATCAATAAAAATCTAGTGCTATATAATAAAAGGCTAATATGCAAATTGACCGAACGGCAGAACGATTGGTCGCTATGACGTGCCCTGACCACCAGGGGCAGATGCTCAATGCAGGAGCTGCCCCATGGTGGTCAGTGCACTCCCACAGGGGGTGCTCTGCTCAGCCACAAGCCAGGCTGATGCTGCCAGTACAGCGGTGGTGGTGAGAGCCTCTCCTGCCTCCTCAGCAGGGCTAAGGATGTCCGACTGCAGCTTAGGTCTGCTCCCTGCTGGCAAATGGGCATCCCTGGAGGGCTGCTGAGCTGCCAGAGGGATGTCTGACTGCCAGCTTAGGCCCGATCCCTCGGGGAGTCCCATCAGGAATTGTTTATTTCTTTTTAAAGTGTGGCTTTTTTTTTCTTCAGGTTCCCTACGAAAAAAATAAACCCAGTTAGTTATTCATCATGAATTTGATCCCTAATAATTTCAAAAATATTTTATGATTTTGCAATACATACAATCTCAAGGGAAAATGTAACCAGGTCGTTTAGCTAACATTGAAATGATATTGGCACTTTATGGGGAGAGTTATACTCTTTCAGCAACATTTGTTTGCTAAACTTATCTCCTTCATTTTAGACATTGTGCTGGGTTTGGTAATATAGCAGAGAATAAGAAAATCTCCCTAGCTTTAAGGACTTAAGCCTCATAAAGGGTGACCTGCCAGTTCAGTGCTATTATCCTATATAAAAAAAGCCTAATATGCTAAGTGTCCAGTCGTCTAGTTAGCCATTCACCCAATCAAAGTGTAATACGCTAAATGATATGCTAAGGCTGCTCAACTGCTCGCTATGACGTGCACTGACCACCGGGGAGCAGAGGGTCGACTGATTGACCAGTCACTATGACATGCACTGACCACCAGGGGGCAGATACTCTGACCAGTAGGTTGGCTTGCTGCTGGTGTCCAGCCAATGGGGACTGAGTCAGATGGGCCGACACTCCCTGGAGCCCTCCCACAGTCCCTCCTGCTAGCCAATATCCCACATCCCTCCTCGGCCCTGATCGTGCACTGGTGGCGTCCCTTGGTCCGGCCTGCACCCTCTCGCAATCCAGAACCCCTTGGGGAATGTCAGAGAGCCGGTTTCAGCTTGACAGTGGAACAAGCAGTCTCTATGACACACACTGACCACCAAGGGGCAGACGCTGAACATAGGAGCTGCCCCCTGGTGGTCAGTGCACTCTCACAGGGGGAGCGCTGCTCAGCCAGAAGCTGGGCTCAAGGTGGCAGTGTCAGTGGCGGGAGCCTCTCCTGCCTCTGTGGCAGTGCTAAGGATGTCCAACTGATGGCTTAGGCTTAAGGGCTAAGGACATTCCCTGAGGGCTCCTGGACTGCGAGAGGCACAGGCTGGGCTGAGGGACCCTCCCCGCTCAAGTGCACAAATTTTGTAGTAGGAATATAATGGTGAGAGCCCCAAAGGTAGTGAATTACCAAGTCCATCAGATGGTCAAAGACACTTTGTGGAGGAGGTGTTGCCATGAGTTATTCTGAGGCTATGATTGCAACAATCATCTATTACCTCTAATTTGAAGTTTCATGTTTAAGATCCTCATTGCTCATTCATGAAGCTTATAATAATTGTTTCACATTTGAACTCATATATAATTATGCATTAATAAATAACATTGGTGTCTCTTGTAGACTATAACTGAGATTCTATCAAGGCTACTTTAAGGGGGAAAAGATATCATTGCTCAGATAATAGAAAGCACTAGATAATAGGAAGCTATTTAAAGGTTCACAACCAGAACTTAGAACACTCTCTGGGCCCAATGCCTAATGTGTGTGGCTTGACAAGAAATGTGTGTAAGACAGAGCCTGGCCACTGCCTGCGGTTCTGAATTACCTCCTAGCCCCCGGACAGTCCTGTTTGACCTTCCCTAGGATTCTGCACCAGGTATGAAGCGAGGCGTGGGAGGCTGGGGGGACGGCTACTGGAAGATTGCCAGAGAGACAGAGGAGACTGATTCTGAACTTGCTTGCAAATGATTGCGAACACCAAGAAAGAAGCCTCAACCAATGTTAGCCAAGTCCCAGTATGTGTAGCTACTGTGCCAGTCGTAAGCAAGGCACAAAAGTTCATGGGCTTGTATAAACAGAATGCAACCCAGTAGAGATTATATAAGGAAGCGTTTCAGTTAAGAGCCTTGCTTCTTGGATCCCCAATTTTTTAAAATGTCCTTTTTCATTTTTAACTGCTACTTACAGTATCATGGAACAATCATATTGTGTTTTACAAAGTGAAAAACTTGTGTTATATACTTTCATGGCTCAATTCAAGTGAAATTGTCTGTTAGAAAGCTAGATCCATAGAGCTTGAACTCCAAATAAACTTTAGGGTAAAGGTACAAATCTGTGAGTTAATGTCAGCTTACACATCGTGGAAGACATCATGGGAATGATTACCTTTTGAAAGTAATAGAATTCAGTCATGTTTATAAAACTCTACAGGTGAATTCTCTTAATAATCATACCAACTTTTTCAAATATTATTTTTAAATGTTTTTATTTATGTTTCATTATTCTATAAAAGTATTACTTATTATTCCATTCCATTCTCCCAAATGTAACAAAACCTAAGCTTACACATCGTGGAAGACATCATGGGAATGATTACCTTTTGAAAGTAATAGAATTCAGTCATGTTTATAAAACTCTACAGGTGAATTCTCTTAATAATCATACCAACTTTTTCAAATATTATTTTTAAATGTTTTTATTTATGTTTCATTATTCTATAAAAGTATTACTTATTATTCCATTCCATTCTCCCAACTTGTAACTCCTCATTTCCCATCTCTACTATTTTTCCCACTTGATTTCTTTATCGGCAAGGTGTTATTTAAGATTTAAAACATTTCCCAAAGTAGCCTAAGAGTAAAGCCTAAGGAAATAAAAGGCTGTGAAAGACCTAGGATGTTATGCAGTGCCAGTCAGATTGATGTATTCGGTTTTTATTGGGCACTGATTGTGAATTGAGCTCTGTGACAAGTGCTGGAGACATAAAGGTGAACAAGACATAGTAGCTGTCATCCAGGAGTTTACAAGAGGAAAAGTTAAGTAAAAATGAATTAATATAATAGTAAACAATGTGACAAGTAGCTGATCTAAATTTTCAGTTTATTCTGGGAGCAACATGGAGCCACTTGACCCTAAGTTTGCACCTGCTAGGTTCTGTGGACAACCTAAGAAAGCAAGAGGCACCCTTGAGTCATGAATATAAGATATTCACATATGGACATAAATATTAAGTCAAAAAGCAGTGTATCAGA
Source organism: Myotis davidii (assembly GCF_000327345.1). Taxonomy (NCBI): domain Eukaryota; kingdom Metazoa; phylum Chordata; class Mammalia; order Chiroptera; family Vespertilionidae; genus Myotis; species Myotis davidii. The sequence continues at coordinate 369,575 of NW_006288443.1, forward strand.
GTTTTCCAGAGATGTGGACCAGAAGGATACATAGATCATAGGTAGGTAGGGTAGTTAGGTAGGTAGGTAGATAATAAATAGATAGATAATGATATAGATAGATAGATGATAGATAGATAGATAGATAGATAGATAGATAGATAGATAGATGATAGATAGA
>NW_006288443.1:369820-380135 GCF_000327345.1 Myotis davidii
CGACAACTTTTTTTAAAGACACCCAGGTGTATGACACATGGATCCCAGCAACCATCTCAGCACGAACCAGGAAGGGAGATGCTGTATCTGGAAGGTGGGTGGAGGTCACCCTTGGTGGTGGCTTGGACCCTGGTGAATTACACAGGATATTGATAAGATTTTAAGAATTTTATACCAAAAATGTCGCCAGCCTGCACTGGAAAGTGCAGAGGGACAAAATAATGACTCTGAATACGGAGCTGGAGATGCAAAGACCTGGGCTGACCAGATTCCCTGGGCTCTGAGGGTGGGGCTGCCTCCTCCGCTGGCCCAGAGCACAGGGGTCTTGCTTCTGCCCAGAATGATCTGAGATCCCTCTGATTTGGACTTAAGTGACAAATGAGAGACCAGTTGAGTGTCCTCTCAAGATTTAGGGAGGAGAGCTCTATAGTAAACTGATGCTGACATGAATCTAGATTTTACTCTTAGTAATAGCAAGATTTTTTTCTTATAGAGTATTTGAGCTATTATGCAACTGAATATTACATATGTTCTTTGTAAATAATTAAAGATTACATATAAGATATGTGTTATTTATATTACATAGAAGAACATAGGGTTAAATATTAAAATATTAACAGTTGTTATCAGCCTTTAATTTTCCTCAGTTTTCTTATTCATTTTCTAGAGTAAACTTTTCACTTTGTAATGAGAAAAAAGTTATTTATAAGGCACATGTGTTATATTATTTATATTGAATTGATTGAGGATTTGTTTTGTTTTGTTTTGTTTTGGGTATCAGGCCCATTAGAGTGTTAGGGTGGAAAGAGCAGTGACTTGATACGAGAGACCTGATTTCCAGATGTATTGCTGCCTCTCAAAACTTGGACCTTGGACAAGCCCTTAAGCTCTCTAAAGCTATTTCCTGCCCTGCACACCTCTCAAAGGAGGTGTAAGAATCAACTGAGATTGCTTATGAAGATGCTGTAATTCTCAGTATACATGTCAGGAATGATAATTGCAAAAGTAGTTGTAACACAGTTTTCAGTTTCATATGCACAAGTGCTATGCATTTGTGTTTTTTATTAAATAGGTATTTTATAGTGTGGAAACTGTCCCTGATGTTACAAAACATAGTTATTGGAGTCATAATAAAGCAGCACATCTATGTAGGATTCTGTAAAAATCCCCATAGACTGAATGTTTACATTTAAGTGAAATATGCTATGTATCTAAAAAAAGTTTGAAAAAATATTTTAAATTAATAAAAGGGATGTTTGGTGAAAGAATGTAACCAAGAGGTGCTGACATTTTGGACTAAAAAAAAATTCAACTGATTGGAGATCTTAACCACATTGGCAAAACACCTTCTTAGCAACACCTAGATTAGTGTTTGAGCAACTGAGCCAAGTTGACACTTAAAAATAACCATCGCAGGCAGCATATGGTAATTGCCAGATTAATGGTACCTGAAGATTGAACTATCAGATGGATTTGATGGTAAAAGACACATGTGCAGGTCTCCTAAACCCTGTCTCCTGCCCTGCCTCCATGGTACCACACCCGCCCATGCTTTCTCATCCTGCATTGGAACTCTGCCTACACGCAAAAGACATTCAGTACCTGTCGTTTCCACTCCTCATCTGGCTGCTCTTCCCTCTGTTGCAACTCTCCTTATTCAATGCCAACTTTTAGATGTCAAGACACAGACTCATGCTGACTCTCCTGGGCCATTGTATTTCAGAGGTATTTTTGTGTTCTGTCATTTGAAGCTCTTCTCACTCATTGAAAACTTGAATGGGGTTTGTAAGGACACACGGGTGAAAACAGACAGTGCCACTTACCATGTTAAGCTATTTATTCCTTAACAGCGAAAGGACAGCTTCTATCTATTGGATTATCAAAAGAGTACTCTGCTTGACTTTCAAAACTGGCATTAAATGAGACTGCAATCTGATCCCATTTTACTCGGGAAGCAAGGCCGTATCACAATAATTATGATATTATGATAGTATAGCAGCCCCCTACTACAAGGCATCTTTAACATTTGTGTTTAGCCTGTTAATAATTTATTAAGGAGCCCCTTTTATTCAGCTTGCTAAGGCAAATGAAATCTAAGGTTTCTTTCACACCATTTTTCTTAAATGTTTATATAAATTATGTGCACGTACATGTGTAAGTGTATGCACATGATATTTCTGTGTGTCAGAGTGTGTGTGCATGTGCATGTGCATGCGTGTGTGTGTGTGTGTGTGTACTATTTTCTGCAGAGGTTGTGTCATTGATTTTCCAGATTACTGTCATCAAGATAAAATAAGAATTGCCATATTTAACCTTAGCAATAAAGCTACTGCCAAGCATTGCAATCTAGCTTTTTGGCTCTCCCCGCTAAGACTTCTGTCTTCACATTTATGTTTCCTGTATCAATTTAGGAAATTGTAAAGGGGAGCTATTAAAAGATATCTGGAAGGTAAATGAATTCGCTACTCTCAGCAGAAAGGATGTCCGCTGTTTAGCTTTCTTCTCCTAAGCAATCATTTGTTTTCCAACTTGCAAAATGAATTTTGAAACAATGCCACATTATGCCACAAAATATTAATAGGTACAATTAATGCACTGATATATGTTTGAGCCCATCATCCTTCATTATTCCCTGTGTGCCATTCTTCTTTTAATCTGCCGTGACAGTTCTGTAATGGAGCCCCAGAAATATGAGCCTAGGGCAAGCATCCCACTAATCATCAACATGGCATTGCGTGCTGTGCCGTAGATACATGTTCCTGTTTTGTCAGTGGGGAGGATAGTCTATAAAATTTCTACCCAGAGAAAATGCTTTCCAAGATTTGTTTACAAGCAAAAAATTTAATGGGGTGCTGAGTTCGATCATGACAGGGTTCGTGTTTGGTTCTGTTGTGTTTTTTTTCTGAGTAGGTTGTCATTTTAGTTTTAACTACAGGATACAGGACGGAATTGCTAAAGCAATCCAATTATATAAGCTACATGTGTGCAACACATATTAGGTGTTAGACCGCCTTTCATTATTGGTTCTCTAATTCCTTAGCTATAATGGATCTGCAAGCCACCTCTTGATTGTATAACAGTGATCACTTTGGGGGTCCTTGGCTTAAATGAATACCCCCAGTGAAATAATTAATTGCTAGTTACATAGATTACATCATGAATAACACTATAAACAGATCTATTAAGCAAACCAGATATCCTTCCAAATGGGCACTTAGCAATAATTGTCACACTGAAAGAACATTAATAAGTGCTTCCAGGATATCCTAGAGGGACAAGCCAGCTGCCTTTAAAAATATTTGTACAGATCTGTATCAATTTATCTCTTGTAGCATATGCCAGTCTTGTTATCAGGAAAAGCCAACTCTCCCAGCTTGGTACAAAGCTACAAGTTTGGAGCATTCAGCTCATTTTGCCTGATCTCAGAAACTCATATTTTTATTTGATGAATAGAGGACTAAATATTTGGTAGACTGTAAAATAGTTATGGCTATGGCTTTCGTTGTTAGTGGTAGGTGATCTACTCAATCTACGCATTGTTTATTATGGCAAGTGTTTCATGGTAAACCAGTATAGGCTGTAAATTGTTTATAATCATTATAAACACAGAAAACAGAAAACACCCACTTGAGGCATAGCTGCCTGTTCAATGCTATGATTATGGAAAAATGTTAGGTTGTTTTGTTTGCCTTTCATTTACAACATTCATCAGTTCTTAAGAAAAACCTAGACATTGGCCAGATTTGTTGTCTTTTAGCATATTTTAACACACCTGTAAACATAAAGACAAATCTACATTATTTCAGAGTATAGTTATTTATCCAGAGCATATTTAGTTTATTATCAAGAAGCACTGATATATATTGTATTAATTATATAGATTTATAGAAAAGGGTTATACCATAATTATGGCAAAGGTCTAACTTCCCCAGAACCCAAGGTTAGATACTATAAATTTTTAGCAGCTCTTCGGAGGTTTGGGGGTGACAGACAAGGCCCACTAAGGTGCCACCTCTGAGCACTACACCTCCAAGTCAGGATTAAGTACCAACTGAATGTTGGAGCCGATTTATGCTTAAGAGAAATGCCATGTACTTTCAGTTACAAGATAAGTAAGTTCTGAGGATCTGCTGAATAACATGGTGACTATAAGTAATAATACTGAATTGTATAATTGAAAGTTGCTAGGAACTCTTTCTTAAAGGTTTTTACAAAAATAAGAAAGAACTAGGCAAGGTGAAAGATGTGTTAATGAACTCGGTAGTGGGATTCCTTTCACAACATGAATCTATAACAAGTCATCACATGGTATACTGCAAATACATATAATACAATTTTATTTGTCAATTTATCTCAATAAAGCTGGAAAAAGGGAAAAGAAAAAATAGCCTTTAAAAAATATAACTACTGTCTTATAATGTTATCACACTCTCATTAGTAATTATAAACAAATCGATAAACAATTTGGAGCAAGAGAAAAGGAATATAAATACCAAGATTGATTTGTTTTCTTGTCATGAATTCATTCATTATCAACTATCGTCAGAATAAAGATATTAATTATTCAGTTCTGCTCAGTCCCTGCACTGTTGCCTCCCTGTTTAGGACTAGTGCTCCCTGCTCTCTTATACTGGTATCTGTACATGACAATTATAATCAGTGAGATATTATTTATGATGAGTATTCATTTAATGTTCTTTATTTTCCTGATCTTCCACAAACCCCATGAAGATAGGAAGTACAGCTGCCCTGTTCAGCAGTGTGCTCCCAGAGCATCAAGCAGAAATAATGCGCCTGGAAGGCATTCGGAAACTATGTGTTGAATCAGTGACTAAATACCAACACATGCAGCCCGGCTGGCTTGACTCAGTGGTTGAGCATTGACCTATGAACCAGGAGGTCAAGGATTCCCATTCAGGACACATACTGGGGTTGCGGGCTCCATTTCCAGTGGGGGGCATGCAGGAGGCGGCCAATCAATGATTCTCTCTCATCATTGATGTTTTTATCTCTCTCTCCCTCTGCCTTCCTCTCTGAAAGAAAATATATATATATATTTTTTAAATGAGTGCATGCATTTATGAGCACAGTTTGGGTCTCCTCACTTCTCTAAGCTACAGAACTCACCTCCTTGCAAGTCCCTGACTCACTCTAGTTCACCCTCTGCCCCACAGCCTCCATCATCTCTTTGGAAGTGCATCTCCATCCTCCCCCTTCCACTATGTTACAGCTGAGAAGACTACATGCAGGGAGGGCATGTGGCTCGCACCGGGTGAGGGACCACAAGGGACAGTGGCAGGTTCCCATGCCGGTATTCCGACCCCAGCTCCTTCCAGGACATCAAGTCACTATGCTTTCGTCCTTTGCTCTTTCCTGCTTCAGTTTTTACCTGTTTTGCCCTGTTTCTTTCATTCCTTCCTTCGCTCTTGGCACAGTTTCCCCGGGTCAATTCGGCCACTGGAGTTTCTTTTCTACTGTACACAGACTTCCCCCTTTTCTCCCAGTCCGATAATTTGCAAGCTCGATGCAGGCGTGCAGTAGCATTCATGATTGCGGGTAAGAGCTAACGTCAGTGAAACAATAAACTTACTCCTGCAAAACGTAATGATATTCTTGTGGAAATATTTCCAACTGTTTTAGGCTTCCCACTTTCTTAAGTGAGGGGTGATAGAGTCAGGAGAGGCCGTGAGCTTCAAGTGCAAAGTTTCAGATGCTGAGGAAGTTCAAGCCTCTCCTACTCCCCGACCATGGGAGTGAGGGGTCAATAGGTGTTAAAGAAACGTGTCAGTTAGAATCATTAAACAGGGCCTGGGACAGCAGGCTGGGGGTGATGTATCTTCCACTGGTGTTGTTCAAATGAGAAAAACACCACCTGTTAGGGCTGGTGTAGGATAGAGCTACCTGGGCTGACCATGGTATAGTATCTATTGAATGAAATCGATACTCAGAAGTTCAAAGCTTTAAATGCCTTTAAGTCCCCCTCTGTGAGCCACTGGCTGTAGAAAAGCTCTCTTCTCTCCCAATACCCATTCTCTCCCCACTCCTCCCCCACAGTTTGGGACCCACCTCCTCTTGCAGCTACAGGGAAGAAACAAAGCTATCATGATGATGGACGAATAGTAAAGGGTTTTATCATAATTATGGCAAAGGTCTGACTGTCCCAGATGCCAAGATCCCAAGAGAAACCAAGTAGCATTCATGGCCCTGCCGCAGCCAAAGCACTGTGAGTACAGAGCACCCCTCTGTGAGGCTTTCGTTCATTGACCCCATTCCCCTTGGCCAACAGGGGACCTGCAAAGGATGCCTGATCTAAAGGCTGATATTGACTCACTGGATGTAGAATCGAGATCAAGGGACTGGCTCCAAACTGAGAAAAGGGGCACTTGGATCTACTACAATCAGAAAGCAATGCCAACTCTAAGTATGAACTTATAGAATAAGCTTTTCTTTATTACGTTACCAATTATCAAAGGGGCCCCAATTTGGAGAAATTAATATTAAGTAATAATAATAATATCGATGGTGACAGACACAGTGATTGCACGTAATAATGCCAGAATAATTTATAAGTAATGTATAATTTCCTAAATAACAAATAAAATAATAATAATGCCAGAATAATTTATAAGTACGGTAATGTATAATTTCCTAAATAACAAATAAAATGAGGTGATCCGAGATCATTCCGTGACGTGGTAAAGAGTTATGCTTGAAGTTCCTGACTTATTCTTAACCAACCCTAAATTAAGTGTCACTGAATTTATGTAAATTAAACTAGGCTTATGATAACAACAATGCACAAGCCTGGTGAGAATTCTGAAAGCAAACTTTAAAAGAAGGATCATCATACATGGCCCATGGACACAGACAATGAGCCAGTGAGGTCCTGGGGCAGGGACAGGGGGTGGAGGAGGGCTGGAGAGGATCAATGCTGGCGGAGGGAGTGGGGGGGTACATGTGTAATGCTTTCAACAATAAAGAATTATTTAAATAAATAAATAAGAAGGATCATCAGAAGACTGAGATGAACACCCACAGTGATGTCATGGTGCCGGCGTGCTGTTGAGATGAGGTGACCAAAATGACACATCTGTTTTCTTCCTCCCCCAAACCCATAACTCCAGTCTAATCATGAGAAAAACATCAGACCAACTCACACTGAAGGGCGTTCTACACAACCCTAACCAGTGCTCCTCAAAACGTTAAATTTCATTCAAAACAAGGAGAGACTGAGAAACTATCGCAACTAAGACAAACCTCAGGATTCACGAGGACAAAATGTGGGATCCTCAAGGGGATTCTGGGGCAGATCGAGGACATAAGGAAAAAATAAGGAAATCTAAGTAGAGTAGGAACTTTAGTTAGCAATAGTGTATCAAGATTGACTCACCAGTTGCGACAAATGTATTATAATGTAAGATATTAACAGGATAGGAAACTGGGTGCGGGGTTTATGGTAACTCTTTGTACAATATAGCTTTTCTGTAAACTAAAATTTTTCCGAAATACAACATTTACTGAAAAATGCCTAGCAGATATGGTTGAAAAGGGATCTTCTGACATAGTATTTACAGAAGAAGATGCTTTTTAGTTTATAAATTATTTCCATAATTTGTGACAGTTCTCACATCTGCTACTATAAAATTCATCGCAGCTTCTCTGCCTCTTGGGGAAAATGCATTTAATTATCAGTGAAATTCAACTTCAGCTTGTTATGATGAATGATTTGAACCTGTCAGCTCCCCCCCGCCCACTAAAAACAAAAGAACTGAAATGAAATACAGTCTTATTCATATTCTCCCTTCCTTCCACCTGCTTTATTTAATTGATGAAGGTTTGAGCTTTTATTAATCTTTTTGAGCTCTTCTGTAAGATGCAGAAAAAAACTAATATGATATCATTGTATCTAGGTAATGTGTGTGCTTTGTGAAATTGATACACCCTGCCAAGACATAAATTACTTAAGCTTTGATAAATGTGTTGAAATCAGGGAATGTTCAAACAGATAAAGCACAGCAATTCCTCTTTTTCTTCCTTGTTGAAACTGAATTTTGTTTTTGCATTTAAATGGGGTTTTTTTGCATTATTATTGTAATATGATGGGACAAAGACAGCAGTGATGCTGATATTAGCATAGAGAGGCTCAGCAGGTACAAAAGTAACCAGTGGGATACAGGCATGTGTTTTAAAGAAAACAGCGAACAGCCTTGGACAGGATGGTTTGCCAACAGGTTCAGAAACACCTACAGCCCCCAGCTCCCCCCAAGAGTTGTATCATAGAAATTGTCAAAGAATGAGGGCACTGTGGATGTCCGTCGTGTACATGGTGTACTTTCAGCTCCCTTTGCTGACTAACTTGATAGGTTGGAATCAAAGATCAAAAATCCACAAACACATTTGTTGGCCATGAGTGCTCACCGGCGCCTGCCATCTGGATGTGCCTCCCATGCCGGTGAGCCTGGAAACAGGAGGAAACTTGATGGATGCTCCAGGGTCAAGCAGGTGGATTTCTACTCGGTCATTAATGTAGCCTATGACACGGAACACATTTTTTTGATTAACCATAATCAGTGGCCTAAGGCCTGAGAATTCATAACGCCTTCGGAAGACAATTCTTAAATAGGAGACATGGGACTGTCCACTGGACCATGCAAGAGCCATCAGTCATCGAATGCCTTTGCCAGACATTAGGCTCCGTAATTTCCATCTGTTCTTCTGGTTAGTCCTTACCACCAACCAGCAAGGGACAGACAGGTGAAAAACGGAGGTCCACATCAAACACCTAAGCGAGGGGTGATGAGTCAGCAGGCACCAAGTCCCGTGCTCTTTCTCCCATGCTGCTCCATGCTGGGAGTGTGTGACTGTGTGGGGCACAAGACTGTGGCTCATCCAACCCCAGTCATCCCTGATGAGGTCTTTGGAGGTGAAGCATGACCCTTGGGGTCTTGGGTCATACGACCATAGGAGAGCGTGCCCTGGCACTGGTGATGCACAAATTTTAAGGAGATACTCCAGGGGGGAAGGCTGAACAAGTTATACAAAAGGGAGAGAAAGTTGGGAGAGGAGGTGCAATTGTCAGCTTTTTAAGACAAATAGAAACATATTTACCCTTTTAATAATACATCATTATCTGATAGCTACTTGAGATTTGGATCTAGATATGGAAATCGTATTTGTGAGAAATGTCCATGTACTTTAAAGTAATTAAATAGATGAAGTTATATACAGCTTTTTCTCAACTTGTTTAATGTTGTTGTCAAAGCAAGTGAGAAATCTAATGGTCTAGGAGGGCAAGGAAAAACATTGAAATAGCCTGGCCAGTGTGGCACAGTGGCTGAGTGTCGCCCCAGGAACCAAGAAGTTGCCAGTTTAATTCTCAGTCCCCAGGCTCGATCCCCAGTGGGGGTGCATGCAGGAGGCTGCCAATCAATGATGTTTCTCTCTCATCAATGTTTCTTTTTCTCTAGGCCTTTCCCTTTGTCTCTCTAAAAACATATTTAAAAATTAAACTAGATATGCATACATGTTTCATAGGAGCTGTCAGTGAATATTTTCACTGGGACAGAGAACAGTTAAAGATCTGTGTTAATAGTTAAATTTTGTTATTTTTTTATAAAGGCCAACCTTAAAATCAAGGGCTTTTGGGGCAGGTTTGAACCTGAAAAGTATTCTGTTAGAATTTATTTTGTAGAAATCAAATTCTGTTTTAAATTCTCATAAGAGGAATCCTTTTGGAAGAGTTCAGAAGCTCTTCTAAAAGAAAATAATCACATCTAATTGAGCTATTTGATGAACTTGGAATTGTTTTTACACTCATTTATTAGGGTGAGTAACATATGTTTGAGTCAAGTTGTTACAGAGTAAATTACCACCAAAAAAAATCTTCAAAAAATGTTTAAAAGCCTCAGTAAATGGTCATGTTTTATTTTATCATCATTGAATAATCTCAGAACCACCACATAATTCCTGGAGATAAGAGAAGGATCTCACAGCCCTAACCGGTTTGGCTCAGTGGATAGAGCGTTGGCCTGCGGACTGAAAGGCCCCAGGTTCGATTCTGGTCAAGGCCATGTGCCTTGGTTGCAGGCACATCCCCCATAGGAGGTGTGCAGGAGGCAGCGATCAATGTTTCTCTCTCATTGATGCTTCTAACTCTTTATCTCTCTCCTTTCCTCTCTGAAAAATCAATAAAATATAAAAAATAAAACAGCTTTGATAGAAGAACAGCTTATTCCTAACTGATACATTACTTTCCTGTCCTCTCTTACAAAAAAGAAAATAAGATGAGGTTTTAGATTACATCTACTGTAAGTTG
>NW_006288443.1:381064-385146 GCF_000327345.1 Myotis davidii
TCCACACTCTGTATCTTTTTTTTCAAAATTGGATAAAAGCAATAATTTTTGTAATAATCTGAAATTAGTTTCACGAGGTGCTTTGCCACGTTTGAAAGGCTTGGGGAAACAGTGCATACACACGGCCTCAGTCCCGTCTCATCCTCTTCATCATGCTGACAGTCTTCCCAAGAATCATCACCAGCGTGGTAGGTGCCATTAGAGATAAGAGGCTATCTGTGTTTCCACTGGAAACCTCTGTTTTCCAGACTTTATAACTCTTTTATAAATATTCACTCCAGGCAACAGTTTCATATACTATGATTCTGTGCCTCAAAATCTATACTGAACTTCACTAATGCTTTTTAGAAGTCCCAGAGATGCTTACACTACTACAAAAGAACCTAAAGAAAAAGTATGTGCAGTATGATTAGATCCAAAATACTGTGGAGTCTAGAAGCCATGTGTACATATAACTCTTTTTTAGCAATTCTATCTTTCAGAGTATAATTCAGCTGTAATAAAATGTATTGCATTATATACAGTCTATTAATTCAAATTATACATTTTTAATTTATGTTTCTATAAAGGCAACTAAATTTGAAATTATATTTTTTCAGCTAAAACTTTTGTATAGTACTCTATTATTAGCCAAGCTCCTTTTTTGTTACAGAGTTTGAGATGGAATTATATCAAAAGCCATGAGATTATATGACCTGTCTTTGAATATAATAATATCCTTAATATGTCTAAACATATTTAAGACATCTATATCTTCTATCCAGATGGTGTCTAGCACCTTGAGAGAAACCTTCAACATTCCAGATTGGTCTTCTACCTGAAAGAAAAGACATCACAAATATAATGGTTTTATTAAAGAAGAGACCAAAATATACATCTTCCCCCAGTCCGGAAAGACAGAATTGTAAAGATGGGGAAACAGAGTAAAATCACATCAACCCATTAAAATGAAGCATCTTCTTCGTAGATTCACCATTGTAATGTCTGTACTTGAGGATGTACTTGTTTGAATTGAATGCTCGTCCTCTCACACCGCTGGCCAGCTGTGTGTGCCAAGTGCTATTGAGCAGGAATCGAAGTTATATTGCCAGAATTTCCCGTGTGTTCTGGCTTTTTAGTATGCGTGTGCTCCAAGTCTAACCTCAAATGTACTTCTTCTCTTTTCTTTCCCACAGTTGCTTTGTGACAGCAAGACGGCGGTGCACGCCACAGACGGGCTGGACTGGGAGGACAAAGATGGCCCGGCGACCTTGGTGGGCAGCGTGGTTCACTCGAGGGTCCTCAACCCCCTGCGCCTGTTTGTGAAGCCGCCTGCGGTCCCGAAGCCCGGGCACCTGGCCTACGCCGACAGCTTGGACACCTTCTGGGACTGGCTGGCCAACATCACGGAGGCCCAGGAGCCCTTGGCAAGAACTAAACGGAGGCCGATAGTCAAAACGGGAAAATTTAAGAAAATGTTTGGCTGGGGTGACTTCCATTCCAACATTAAAACCGTTAAACTCAACCTGCTGATCACGGGGAAAATCGTGGACCACGGCAACGGGACCTTCAGTGTTTACTTCCGACACAACTCCACGGGCCTGGGCAACGTGTCGGTGAGCTTGGTGCCCCCCTCCAAAGTGGTGGAGTTCGAAGTGTCCCCGCAGTCCTCCCTGGAGACCAAGGAATCCAAAGCTTTCAATTGCCGCATCGAGTATGAGAAAACAGACCGGGCGAAGAAGACGGCCCTGTGCAACTTCGACCCGTCCAAGATCTGCTACCAGGAGCAGACGCAGAGCCACGTGTCCTGGCTGTGCTCCAAGCCCTTCAAGGTCATTTGCATTTACATTGCCTTTTACAGCGTCGATTACAAACTCGTGCAAAAGGTCTGCCCCGACTACAATTACCACAGTGAGACCCCTTACCTGTCCTCTGGCTGAGCCCGTGCGCAGTGATGGGAAGGAGGGACGGGTCTGTGTTGCATTAGAATGACCAAGAACCACGCCAGCTCTTCAGGGGAAAGGATCCTGTTTATAGCAGTGAACCTTAGTTCCCCAAGAGGTTTACAAATTTAAAAAAGAAAAAAAAAGAAAAGGGAATGAAACATCTTTCAATGTAAAGTGTGTTTGTTTCGATCGTAAGTACCTTAATCGGGAGAGTCAAACTGTTTATGAAGCCATCATTTTCCCGTAGGATGGTGCAGGCCTCCGAATACTGTTTCCCTAAAAGAAGCGTCAGTGGTCCCAACATGTAACGAGAAAGAATCGAATTATGCATGTGATAAACATTGCTCTTGAAATGAGCCTGCCTTGAACTATGTTTTGGACGGTTACCTTAAAAATAGCAGATTCAGTAAAGTCACTGAGAAGATTGTATTTGATAGGTGACTTGCACTTCTGACATGGGATTTTTTTTTTATTGCTGTCTTCCCCCTGCTCCCCACCCCACATCTGTGCTGTTACTGAGATGAGAGATGAAGGGGTGAAATTTGTTTCAACACTGGTGTGTGAAGTTACAGTCCAACAGTGCAACTAAATACATTATTATCGGAGCTGGAGTTGGGTGAGTGTGATATAAACAGCCCTATGTTGGTCACCGTCCTTATAATTCTCGTCTGAGTAGTAATATTGGTGTATTGGGAAAGCAAACCTGGAGGTATTGTAAGTCAATTCAACAATAATGAAGATCATGATGCTTTTAGATTCTTTTGCCAAATTCAGTGCTGTGAGAGCTTGTAAAAAATGTCATAACTCTGCATTCACCCTATAACCTATAAACTCTTCCTACTCATTTGGTGGTATGATTTTTCTGTACATGTGTAGAACAACTCTGAAATGGGGAGAAAGTGAATGTTTCTCAGGCTGCAGAAGGAGGAAACTTGCAAGTGGAAGGGGATTACAGGATTATGGATTCATTACTTCCAGCCTCCCAGGTTAAGTTCTCCTTGCATTGTTAATTATTTGAATGGAAGATTCCATGTGAAAATAGTCTATTTAAACATGACCAATTATTATTAAGTACTAATAACCAAGATACCTGACTCATCGGGCTTTTGAAAGTATTTAAAAATTAATGTTTCTACACAGTTGATGTACGTGCTGTCGTCTCTGAGGGGTGGACTGTCAGCCTGGATGGTAGAACAGAATTAGCACAGAATGAGGGGCTGGGTGACCAGTGAAAAGGGTTTTAGAACTCATAAGACTCATAGAATGGTTACCTTTTTTTACATATTAATTTTTAGGTGTTTACTCCCCCACCCCTTCTTATCTGTAAAATATCAGTTAAAATAAAGCATTAAATTGAGGACTGAAGGAAAACCAGTCCCAACCAACAAAACTGCTCCCAGCACATTGTTGAAAAAGTCAACAGCTCTGCTGTCTATTTTGCATCTCCATCCCTTTCCTTTCCTTGCTCTCTGCACCGTGTTTCATTTTTGTCTTTTTGTAAAAATTGTACTAGGCTTAGTGTGTGGTAGTGCAGACTTGAAATTTTTGCTCTGAGTTCATCAGGTGTTTTTGTAATTTTGTGGTTGGTGTGAAATATTTTGAGACACTTTTATTTTCGTCTAGAAACAAGATTAAAATACTATTTATTGTAAAATATGTGGGAACCATAGATGTATATATATATACTTAGAATTTTCTGTGTACAGAGAAAGTATGTGTACACATTTCTATGTAAATAAAAATAATTTGCTAAATCTGTCACATGACTTCAGGGTATTTTTTAAAGAATATTCTTGTTTCTTTTCCTCACAAGTATTTATTGTGTGTGCACATACATCTGTATGTTTGCATGTGTGCAAATGTGTGTGTGTCTGTGTGCGCACGCGCGCGTGATATCAACTGAGCATTAAGATTCTCCATATGTACTTATTAAACAAAGCAGCTCAACTATGGAGATTATAAAGCAGAGTGAAAGGATTATTGCTTTAAAGCTTGGCACATAGCCTGGCATCTAGTAAGAACTCCTTAAGTGTGAGTTGCCATTATAATCATATTATTATTATAACATGAAATGAGATTTAAAGCTATCTGATGTTCAAAAGTTGAGTAACATAAACGTTACATCCATACAAAGAAAAAAAACACTAAATCAGTTTA
>NW_006288443.1:385171-388247 GCF_000327345.1 Myotis davidii
CAGGATTTTTAAAAAGAAAGTTCCCCTAGGCATACTTTTAAATTGGAGTAGAACATATGCCACATGTATTTTTAAGTCATAACTTTATTTCAAAGGCTACATAATTGTCAGTAATGGCGCTTGGCACGATATAAATCAGATTCCATTTCAACATGCAAATGCACACATTTCTACAAAACCATTTTTGCCTTTGCGCACTGCAGTGGAAGAAACGGATATTCAAGGATATTCATGTAAGACAAATTTTACACTCAATCACAAAGTGTTTAAATTAAAAGGAACAGACCTTTTAAAAATAAAAGTTAAACTAATAGATTATACACATAAATGAATATAATGTCACACATCAATATACCTCAATAAAAAATTTTCAAAACTTAGGAAAACAACACGAACAGAAATTTGATCCTCAGGGTGACGCCAGGCATCTTCTCAGAGGCTCTTCAGACCTGCTTTACTAGAGAGCAAACAACTTTTGAAGACCTTTGCACCCCTCAGCAGAAACAGTCTCTCTACTCATCACCACACAGAAGGAGAAAGAGGCCATGTTCCCATTACCGAGTCCAATGTGATCACACCAGCCACGCACACTGTCAAACCTGTAGAAGGGAAATGAGAGAACGGTCCTGTGGACAGCAGGCCGGCTGCAGTCAGTAAAGAAGCACTTCCTTACTTCGTGGTACTTGGCATTTCAACCATTCTCATGATCTGAAGTAACAGCAGCAAGGAGTGTGGCTCTCTGATAGGGCCACTCCTAAGAGCACTTGATATAGCTGGCATTCAAGTCCTTCATCTTTATTGTAAAACACTTTTCTTCTTTACTTTATATGACCCAGATGCTGCATGCTACATTTAGGCACGCTTGCTACATTTTAAACATTTCATATGGAGCTAAATTGTCTGCATTAAAGATGAGGTTCTGCTGGGTTGGACCTGCCATCATGGCTTTGCCAAGTGTGGTGGGGAGATCAGCAGTATGAGCTGTAAGCTTGTGACAAATGTAGACTCTCAGGTCCCAGCCCAGACACTGAATTGGAGTTTTTATTTTAACAAAATCCTCGTGAGACTTGCATAAACATTAAAAAGAACTTCCCTAGAAAGTCTGATAGTGAAAGTGTTATAGGAATTAAGAATCTTCATAGTAAATAAGCACCCTAGGGTATGTGATTCAAATGGACTTCTGACAATACATTGTTTTTTAAAAAAAGTTAAAGGAATGGACACTTTTAAAAACAAAAATTAACCCTGGCCGGTAGCTAACTGGTTAGAGCCAAAGAATTGTGGGTTTGATTCCCAGACCAGGGCAAGTACCTGGGTTGCAGGTTAGATCTCTGGCTCTCCTGGTCAAGGTAGGTTCAGGGGGCAACCAATTGATGTGTCTCTCTCACATCAATGTTTCTCTCTCCCTCTTCCTCCCCTTCCTCCATCCCTTCCATTATCTCTAAAAATCAATGGAATAAAATATCCTCAGGTGAGGATTAACAAAAATTTTTGAAAAATTAAAAGTAGAAACAAAAAATTAAACGAAAACAGTTAACCGAATGGAAGAAGTGATCACACGTGGAAGAGTAAGATTGCAGAGAGTGCGGCCTGCGCTGTCTCTTAGTTCAACCCTCTCCTTTGTCAGGCAAGTGAAACTGAGGCCCCATCAGAGTCAAGGACACACCCAGCAGTAAGTGACAAACCCAACTGAAATGCAGGTGCCTCAACTCCTAGTCCCAGGTTGTACGTTACACAAGAAAGCTAAGTTAAGGCAGATATTCAAGACAAAACAAAAATAATTGCAGTGAGCTTATATCAAGACATGATCCAGAGGCCAAAACTAAACATGAAAATGGCTGGAGATGCTCTCTCTGTAAAACCTTCAGGATCATAACTTCTTTAAAAACACAAAATTTTTAAAATCTAAAACTAAGGAAAAATAAAGTTAGGATAAAGCCATTATATTGAAAGATAAGAATCCTGAGTATTATAGGTATATCTCACTAAGAATTTCCAGTAGCTACATTGAATACTACATTTGACAGAATTTTTACGTGATTATAACACCTGATAATGTATTTTCAAAGAAATAGGTAAATTGTGTGGAATGTCTTAATTCCCTCAAGGTCCAATTCTACCACATAAAGAATTTTAAATTAATCAGTCTATAAAATAGAGACGGAGTTATGCACTTTTACTTGCAGTAAAACTATAGTTAACCCCAAGATAATTAAATTTAATATTTTCAATTGTAGGAGACAAATCACAGGGAAACAAGCTCATGCTAGAGACTGGCTTCTTCATAAAAATCCTGTAGATGACATTCGAGGGTAATTTCATATTCACCTCTGTCTCCCATGCCGTGCTGTGACGTCTGGAACCCTGGGAACATATCCCATCCTTCATTTTCAATCTCCTCTTTTTTTTTTTTTTTTATCCAACTCAGCTCCCCACAAGTAGTACGAAATCTATTATCCAAAAATATTGCATTAACTTCCTCGTGTCCTCCATAGCACCTGGCAAAGTATATGCTATGTTCAGCATCTGTCACTTGATATTTTAAAAATTTCCAGTGCAATGTAGTGACTACTCAAGACCCCAATCTACCCATGCAATGTAAACGCTATCTTGCACCATTTTCAACGTAAATGCATTGCTCTGGCTGAACACAATGCCCGTTGAATGCTAGCTCCCAGAAGCACAGAAACCTGAAAGCTGGGAACAATTTTAGAAAACATCTAGAATAAGTTTTGTTTATCACATACAAGAGACCTGATGAGATTTAACAGCCGGGTGATTCTTATTGTTCTTTCTGCCTGGGTAAAGTCCTTCTTTCTCCTCCTCTTCCAAGTCACTGATGGTCCATATTTGTGATGGAGACTGTCAGCTGTCCATCAGAACGGGCCCTCCTCCTTCTCCCATTGCAATAGAAAGGTCAATGACATGGCCTGCTAACTAGATCGCATGCCCCTGTCTCATGCAGTCTTGTTGCTGAGCTGTGGTAAATGGAATCTGAGAGGAGACGCTCTGTATGCCTCCTGGACTCATATTTACAGACCCAGATGGAAGTGGCCTCATGCTTCCCTCCGCTCTT
>NW_006288443.1:388285-390385 GCF_000327345.1 Myotis davidii
GGCCGGAGATGCCACAGTGAAGGAAGCAAAGCCAACGCCCGCCTGAGTGTCTTTCCGACCATGGAAGAGAGCCGTGCTGCTAACCCAAAGCCTGCTTTGGACTGCTACGTGAGAAATAAACAAACGCTATATCCTCTCAGTCACTGAATTGCTAAGATGGGTTTGTTACTGCACCTCAGTCTGACCTCCCTAACACAAATGTTCCATAAAGTCTTCCCTATCGATGTTCTAGCCCACGCTCATCTCCATCTATTTGAATTGTTTCTTTCATCAATGCTAAGCATTGCAGTAATAATTTCATATGCACGACTTTGAATTTGCCTCATTTTTATGCTTCTCCATGTGTTCTAACATCCCCCCTCCAAAAGAAGTTCACCAAAGCTTGATATCACATTTTATACTTTTTTGAATGCCCCACTATACCCAGACAAAGCTATTGCCTTTTAAGCAACATATACACGATGGTAAGTTGCATTAAAAAGTATCACAGTGAGTAACTTACTTAAAAACATACGTTTTGCAAATGGCCCATGTAAAATAGAGGTGGAGAATTCTTAAAAGGTAATAAAACAGCAATTTCAGAATTGTGCTAATTCTATTTAACCTGCGAAGACAGGGAAGAAGCATATGTTTCTTTCCTACCTTTATATTTGTTAGTAACACACTTAAATGGAATCATTATTCCAAAGGTACCAACAAGGAAGACCGCCCTCCTACCGCTTTTCTATAGCCACTTTGATTCCCTCTCCAGAGGAAAAACACAGGGTAACTTTCTTATGTATTCTACATAGATAAATTAATATATTTTGAAGTGTTTTAAATGACTAAAAATGTTTTCTTCAGTTTTCTAGGATGCTCTCATTTGTGTAAATACACACAGGATTGTGTGAGTAATGGGACACCCTTCACCTTCTTCCTATATGTCATTTAATCGTTGACAAGAATTGTTTCAAGCAACATAAAACAATTTTGCAGAATTTGGTGAGTCAAAGCAGAAATTACAAATCTTAATGGAGAGGATTAAGCTCAGATTCTGCTCCCAATAGATTCTGGGAAGTCAACGCACTCTCAGGACCCCTATGGCACCTATGTAGCAAATGAGCCCTATCATTGTCATAATTCCACTCCACTTTCACTGAAAGAACAGCTCAAGTCATAATATTGTAGAAGTGAACGTGTCTTTACAGGGAAAGGGAGCATTAGCTTATTGATGTCTACTGTGGATGTGTTATGGCACCTATAGGTAGCAAATGAGCCCTATCATTGTCACAATTCCACTCCACTTTCACTGAAAGAACAACTCAAGTCGTAATATTGTAGAAGTGAACGTGTCTTTACAGGGAAAGGGAGCATTAGCTTATTGATGTCTACTGTGGATGTGATACCATCCTAGCAAAAACATAGGTCATCCGGATAGTCTGAGATCCTGTGGGAGAAGTCCAGGTCCTCACTTGTTTGATTTTAGGTTTGGCCATGTTACATGCTTTGGCCACATAGGGTGAATAGACTTGACCTTTGCCCTATGTAAGCAGAGGCTCTGCATACAATTGTGGAATTCCGGTTGGGCTTTCTTGAGTTTCTGCCCTCTGTCATGAAAACTTCATATTGTTCCAGCGTGGCATCAGGAAGGAGAGGACACTTGGAGTGTGAGCCACAGGTGGCCCATAGCCCTCATGTATGAGCAAAAAACAGACGTCTGTTGCTTTAAGCTACTGAAAATTTGCAGTTGTTTGTTGCCACAATAAAAACTGATAAACACAGTGAGGCACCCACAAATGAGCAACAGCTGGAAGCCATTACCACCTTAGGCTTAAGAAGTAAAGGGAGGAATAGTACACCGAGAGCCCCTGAGAGCTGGAGCAGTGAGAAAAGGCTGCCCGGCTTAGGGGGAGCTGTCGTTAATGGAATATAGGTGCTGCCCAAAGAAGAGCAGAGGAAAGAAATTAATGTCCGGATCTCTCTTCTCTCGCCCTCATTCACATCTGATGATACCTCCCATTGCCAAACCCAATCAGAAGTCAACAACAAGATGGTCCAAGAAAAGGAGTCCACAGAGCTCAGCCTCACAGAGCACAGAGCAACACAGTGGCAGACACTAGC
>NW_006288443.1:390477-395075 GCF_000327345.1 Myotis davidii
ACAGAACATAGAGACCATATGTGGCTAGTAGGCAATAAGCTACTTTATTGAAGGCAAAATACTTGACAGGAACAGGAATCACATTTTATTATGCATCCCATGGGACCTAGCATTGTTCCACATAATTTACATGTTACCTAAATCCTTAATCAGGACAGTGGCGATGATGATAGATTTGCTTTTCGTCCAGAACGAATTTAGATAGTTATATTTGTATTTTCCTGAGTTTACAATGTAGTAAGAAAATTTGTATGATAGCATTCAAAGATTTTAGTTAAAGGTGTGCGCACGCACAGGTGCACGCGCGCGCGCACACACACACACACGCAAACAAACAACAGAGACTGTTATTTTGCAAAAGCATTATAGCATTCAAAGATTTTAGTTAAAGGCGTGCACACGCGCAGGTGCACGCACACACACACACACACACACACACACACAAACAAACAAACAACAGAGACTGTTATTTTGCAAAAGACAACTCTGAGTTGTGGGATTCCACAATGATTTATTCCTCTACGTCATGGGGAAAATAAATGCCCTTTCCAACTGACTGAGACTCTTTTCATTTGTCAACTATTGATCCCCTCCCACAACCTCTCTTCTTAGCTCGGTGATTCTTCTAGAGATTAAACCAATGAAGCCCAGTCCCATTTATTTCTTCCTACTCTATGCGGCGGTATCACCATCGATAACATCAGAGCAGCCAGCCACTCATCTTCAGTTAGCAGTACCGCGGCAGACACTAGCTAAAGGGCAGCTGTTAGAGGTTCTCTAGGCATTTCCTTGCAGGGCCCAATAACATACATTAAACCTTAAAGTAACTATAGAATGCATATTTTAAAAAGGATTTCCTTTAAATTTGATGGGCATCTACTATAACTGCAGTGCCCCTTTGCATTCCAAGGGGAGAGCAAAACAGAAAAGCATAATTGTTATCAGCCTGTCGTATGTTAGGTAAGAGGTGGGCAGGTTACAAAAGGGAGAATAAAGGAATGGGCCAAGTTTAAGGTCAAATACAAATGTCCATAACTCCTCCTAAAGTCCACGTTCCCATTAAT
Organism: Myotis davidii; assembly: GCF_000327345.1. NCBI lineage: Eukaryota > Metazoa > Chordata > Mammalia > Chiroptera > Vespertilionidae > Myotis > Myotis davidii. The sequence goes on from NW_006288443.1 coordinate 391,542, forward strand.
TTATTTTTAGGGTCTACTGATGCTCCACTTTCTTCTACTTCCTCAAATCTTGCTGAAGAACCTTTTGCTTCCTAAAGATTTGTACTTATTGCTTCTAATTTGTTAATTACTACTTCCTATTTCTGAGCTATTGTGCAAAGATGCTCATCTCCCCATAAGTCCTGCCATTAAAATGGCATGGTTCAGAATATGCCAGGGACCCAGACTCCTCCACCAACATTCAGAATCCCCAAACACTAGCCTATATTGTGGAAGTAAGAGGCCAAAAGAAAACATGTGTCTGTCTAAATAATTGTTTATTCAGTTAGATAAGTCAGTGATTTTGTCACTTGAGGGATATCAGCATTTGAATTACACTGACTTTCATTTTAGATTGGAAGCTACATAATTACAAAAAAAGGCTCTTCTCAGCTTCTTATCTAGTCTATAAATATTAATAGCAGGTTGCCTGACCTCAACGATTCTTGACCAATATTATTAAAGGTACCAGTAGATCAGTCTACCTATATGTTTATTTATGCTCCATCTTGTCCAAGAAAGTATGTAAGGTGTCTTGTAGGAATAAAATTTTTAAAAATACTGTAAATCAAGGATGGGAAATTACTTTTATGCTACATGAAACTTTATTGCTTGGTAGTGGAGGTCTGGAAGATGGTGTTGAAAAGGATTTGCAGCCTACTTGGCCGCTCACTAAGAATGAGCGTCAGAATTAATTAGCAATGTGTGCCATGAGCCGGGAAGGGGAGAACAGTAGATATGTCATCCTAGTTTTTCAATGTAAAAAAAATGAAACCAAGTTTTAAGTGAAAATGTAAGTGAATAATCATGTACTGGAGAAGGTTTTCCAAATGTGACACTGAGACAAAAGCCACAAAAGGCTAATAAACTTAGTACTAGGACTTTTCAATATTAAAATAGACCACACAAAAAAGATGAGAAGAAATGATGGCAATACTCATAAAATAAGGTGTTCATACACTTTATGTCTAAAGCCCTCTTTTAGATGAATAATCAAATTATAGTCTTCAGCCCTGGCCTCATGGCTCGGTTGGTTGGAGTGGCATCCCATACACCAAAAAGGTTGCAGGTTTGATTCCTGGTCAGGACACATGCCTAGGTGGAGGGCTCAGTCCCGGTCAGGGTAATGGATCAATGTTTCTCTCGCACATTGATCTCTCTCTCTCTCTCTCTCTCTCTCTCTCTCTCTCTCTCTCTCTCTTCTCTCCTCTGTCTAAAAAATCAATAAAAACATATCCTCAGGTAAGGATTAAAAATTCATATACATTCCTCATATATATATTTTTCTTTACAATTAAATATGGACAGAAAACATTTTATCAGTGGCACCTAATTAGCACCTAACTTAGAATAGCTTAAGCAAATGGAAATTTTATTGTTTTCATGTAAAATAAATCTCAAGGTAAGCTGTCCGGTGTGATTTCGCTACAGGGAGGCTCACCCCCTCACCTCACAGTGGAAAAACCTGCAGCAATGCAGTCTATGTCAGGCAGGAGGAAAAGAAAGGCCACCACCCAAAAGCCAGACCAAACAAGCTGGTTTATCTACCCCATTTTAGAGGGCTTTCCCCAAAATCCTTTCCAGAGGTTCCATATGTCTCATTAGCCAGAACTGCTGTGACATATGGCCAAACCTAGCTGCAAGGTAAGCTGAGAAATACAGTTGTTGCTGTAATTCAACTTAGCAGATGACAGCCCTGAATTAAAATGAAGTTGTTTCACTAAAAGAGAAGAGAAGGGACCTTGGGAAAGCCCAATTACAGCGTCTGCCATGAGCATGAACGTGCCATTAGGAGGAAGGAAGGAAGAAAAAAAGGAAGGAAGAAAAGGCAGGAGGAAAGAAGAAAGTTAGTACAAGAGGGAGAGTGGGACGAAGGTTAGGAAGCTAAATGGCTAATATGTGAAAACGGTTTTCATTCTCATCATTAACCAAATTAGCATAAATTGAGATACACTTTTCCACCTAAAAATTTAGGGGGAAAAAAGTGTTTAAAGGGTTTTTGTTTTTTAATATCCAAGGCAAAATGTATGCAGGAAAGGAAACTTTTCATAGTCTGCCTTTCTCAAAAGCAGTATCTTGAAAAGTCTTTAGGTTTTGCTTATTCACTGTTGCAGTACTAAGAAGCTAGCCCTAGATAAGCACAAAGATTGAGTGCCAGGAATATCCACTGAAGCACTGTTATTACTATGGAAATACTAAAAACAACTGAAAATTTTATTTGGGACATTGGTTAAGAATATCGAGGTGCAGCTGTGCAATAGAATTTTGTGCAATCACATAAAACAAAGTGAAAGAAAATCCTTTTGAAACAAGTCTATTAAGGGCAGGTTAACAATAGTTAACAGAGGTTATTTTTAATTATAAAATAGTGAACTTTGGGATCCTCAACATTTCATTCCACAAAGCCTGGTTATGATGGTTTGAACGTGAAAATCAGTGGGAGAAAGAAGAAACATGGCCACTCTCCTTCCCCAAACAAGCTCTCCAAAAAGCACCTCTCAATGGCCTGGCTATCAGCGAGGCAGTTTTCTGATGGGCGCCACTAAACAAACTATTTCCAAAAGGCCTGCCAAGGAAAATATATAAAGTGAATTTGCAATAAAGCAAAGGACATTTACCAAAATAACAATGTTAGTTAAGAAATAAGCTGTTACCTTTTTTTTCTGGCAAAAATCAGAAAGGAGTTGTTTGTTCAGGTCTTTTCTAACTCAATATAATAAAATTCTATCAGCTGCAAATAAAATAATGATGATCTTTCTGTTCTCTGCAGTGAGGGATGGGGGAAAGCAGGCAAGATGCGATTAGCTCACAAATGATACTAGTGTGTAGAGTGAAGGAGAAAACATTTTAAAAACACATCCTGGTGTGACCCAACTAGAAATTTTAACTCTTTCATCCCCACACTTTCTCAATTGACTTTCATGTGCCTCTTCTCTGAGTATCCACATAGAGGGTTCCATGATGAGTGTTAGCATCTCAGTCTAAGCACAGGTCAATAAAACAACCAATTATCGAATATTCTTTTTACTCGATTTTCTTATAAAGTGGTAACAACATGGTCTATGGTAGAGTAACTATATCTAGAGGCCATGTACTTCTTAATAGATGTTGCCTTGAAGTGCAACCTTACTTACACAAGGTACAATGTGGATGCAATGATAAACAATGGATATATACCTTGTATAAGCAAAGTGTTGTCCTTTTTACTAGACTGTCAGCTTGCTCAGACCATGGCCTCTTCTTCATTATTCTTGTTCACTGTTCTTCCCTAGCACTTAGCAAAGCGCCTGATCCCTGGTGCATTCAATAACATGTATTTAATTCAATTGAGAAGGAGAAAGGCTGCCTTCTGGGACCATGTATTTGGAGCCATAATTGTAGAATTACTAAAGTCCATCTTTCAAAATGGTTCTTGCCGGGGTTCTTGTTCCAGCATCAAGAAGGGTTCAGGAACCTGGAGAAGGGGCTGTGCGTAGGTGTTAAATAAGAGTGGTCCAGTGACTAATAAAGAGTCAG
>NW_006288443.1:395198-395646 GCF_000327345.1 Myotis davidii
GAGCTGTCTGGCAGCAAGCTATCATCCCTTTTCAGGTTTGGGGAAATGCCCTTGCCACTCCAGACGATTCAGCCCTGCGGTCATGCTGGAATTGGCTCCGGCAGTTCTTTAAAAGTTTAGGTGATGTATCTATCAGTCAGTATCCCAGCAGGAAACCGAAAACCACCCTCCAAAGTAAATACTTTACTCCAAAGTATTTTGGAGTAAACTTAATAAAGGGACTATTTACAGAGGTACCGTATTTGCCGGCGTATAAGACGATTTTTTGGCCCTGAAAAATATGCCTCCAAGTGGGGGGTCGTCTTATACGCCAGGTACACTTCAGATAGACTGCCCATAGTGCTTGCCCCGTGCCATAGTGGCCTCCCGATGCCCGCCCACTTCATTCCACATACCGTTCAGGCATCAGCAGCGCTGCTGGGTGTATGCTCGGCTGTTATGCGATTTT
>NW_006288443.1:396141-410877 GCF_000327345.1 Myotis davidii
CTGGAATTACCTGTATGTTTACCGGTAATAAACTTGCACTGTTTTATGTATATGTTTGATTACATACAGCCTTGTGACAGTTTTCCTGCATGTCATAAGCATTTGAATATAAATTAAAATGTTAAAATCAAATCTGATATTGTTTTACCTTTTATTTGGTGTGTGGAAGGTGTGCGGAAGAGGGGGTAGTCTTATACGGTGAGTATATAACAAACTCTGTATTTTGAGTGGAAATGTTAGGGGGTCGTCTTATACGCCCAGTCGTCTTATACGCCGGCAAATACGGTATATATTTCTTCTCGATTACTAGTATTGAATTTGGTGGCATATCGAGCTCCATAGTATTCTAGTATGCTCCTTTGTATATTGGTGATGTTTGTGGTAACTTCTCTTTCATTTCTAATTTTGCTTTTGTGGGTTTTTGGGGGTTTTTTTTGAGTCTTTTCTCTTGGTTTGTCAATTTTACTAATCTTTTCAAAGACTGAGCTCTTTGTTGTATTATTTTTTTATATATTCTTTTTCATTCATTCAATTCTACTCTAATTTTTATTATTTCTTTTTTTTCTGCTGACTTTGGGCTGTTTTATTCTTCTTTTTCTAGTTCTTTAAGATGTAATGTTGTTTAATTGAGATTTTTCTTGTTTCTTACTGATTTGGGTTGCTTTCCTGAGCAGGGTGCAAGGATGATTTCTTTCCCGGGTTCTTGTCTAGATGGATTCAAAGAATGAAGCCACAGAGAAAAGACAGTAGATGAAAAGGGTGGAAATTTATTGGAAGCAAATACAAGCTCTCATGTAGGGAGGGAGTCCCAAAGGGGTAACCCACAAAGCCTCTTTTTGGAAGGTGTATAAATGCTGTAGTTCTTTGTCTCTTCACGCTCCCTTCTAATTGGGCCCCTTCCCCACTTTATGATCCTATGCTCTTCTAATGGGACGATCTTTTTGCAGAATGTCACCTTCAAAGCCCAAACCCCAAGTGGTGACCCCCTCATCCTCTCCCCCTTCAGTGGTAGAATTCTCTGTTTCCCATGAAAATCTGTTTCCCTCTTTCTGTCATTTGTCGACATTTCTCTATCCTCCATGAAAGTTTGTTCCCCTTTCCCCATGCCCTGGGGCATCTTTTCTATTTTCTGTGAATGCATGTCTTTTGGCGACTCCAAGCCCTCACCTATGCATTCCTCCCCCATGGACCCTCTTTATTCCTAAACCTGCCTATTTTATCCCTAAAATTTCTTTCATTAAGATAGGCCTATAAGGATATACATTTTCCTCTTATTACTGCTTTCACTGCATTCCAGAAGTTTAAAATTTCTTTCATTAAGATAGGCCTGTAAGGATATACATTTTCCTCTTATTACTACTTTCACTGCATTCCAGAAGTTTTGGTATGTTCTATGTCATTCTCACTTGTCTCTGTATATCTTTTGATCTCATCTTTTATTTCTTCTTTGATCCAGTCACTTTTTAGAAGTATGCTTCTTAATCTCCACATATTTGTGAATTTAAAAAATTTAAATCAGTATATCTCTAAAATTATGCTGCACTAGAAAGTAAATTTCTCATTCCTCAGTTTTTCTAGATCAGGAATCAGCAAATTTTCTCTTAAAGGCCAAGGTAATAAATACCTTTAGCTTCTCAGGCCAAAAGTTTTCTGTCACAACTATTCAGTTCTACCATTGTATTGCTAAAGCAGCCATGATCCACTAAAACTTACAAAAGCAAGCTTGGAACCAGACTTGGCCATGGTGCTGCGGTTTGCCAACCTCTGCTGTAGATAAAATCCCACAGATTTGTTGTTGATCCTGAGGTATAGGTCCCCACAAACCACTAGCACTGCCAAAAGACACACATGCAATCAATAATTTTAATACACTGCAGACTCAACAGAATTTGAGCAGAAACTAACTTGATTCTTTCTCAAAGCCCTCCAGTCTGCTCTGTGGACTAGGTTACCTTTGTTGTCACCAGGATGAAATCTTGGGCTGGTCCACAGGTGTTTAGTCTCTCTCAGATTATTTTTTTAATTTTTCTGCATACCAGGAGATAGCAAACAGTCCACTACATTCTCTTAATCATATAACTCCACTCCCTGTACAAATTCTCCCTTTGCTTCAGGGCCGTTCTCCTCCCTGCAGCCTCCGGTCATTACACCCACCCTACTCCAGTTTCAGTGTAGTCTATGGTCTCTGTGTTAATTTGTTAATACATACTGCCATACAGCTTCATATTTTATACATTTTCTAATTATTGATAACTTCTAAGCCATCGGGGGAGTTGGGAATAATGAGAGCCACATTCCACAGTGCAGAATGTTTTAGGCCAGGGGTGGGGGACCTTTTTTCTGCCAAGGGCCATTTGTATATTTATAACATCATTCGTGGGCCATGCAAAATTATCAACTTAAAAATTAGCCAGCTATATTTGGTCAAAGATTTAATATACTCACCCCTAATGCCGTGGCAGGGCCAGACCAAATGATTTTGAGAGTCCCATTTGGCCCACAGGCCAGACGTTCCCCACCCCTGTTTCAGACGATGCCAGAAGCCCTGTTTCAGCGATGCCAGAAGCCAGAAGTCTTCATCAACAGAACCAACTCTCAAGCACAGAAGGGAGAAAACCTTCTAAGTAGAAAGAAGGGCAAAGTGTGCATACTGCAGAAGGATCCGTTATCCTGGTCCCCCTCCCTAACTACATTTTAGAATCACGGGAGTGTGTCTGTGTGTGCGTGTCCACACATACACATATGTACTGTGGTCCTACTTAATTAAGATCAACAAGTTAATATGCTTTTAAAAAACCCCAGGTCTATTCTTCCAGGGCCCAGTGGTCAGCAAACGGGTTCGGCAAACCGCGGCTCTCGAGCCACATGAGGCTCTTTGGCCCGATTTAATATACTCACCCCTAATGCCGTGGCAGGGCCAGACCAAATGATTTTGAGAGTCCCATTTGGCCCACAGGCCAGACGTTCCCCACCCCTGTTTCAGACGATGCCAGAAGCCAGAAGTCTTCATCAACAGAACCAACTCTCAAGCACAGAAGGGAGAAAACCTTCTAAGTAGAAAGAAGGGCAAAGTGTGCATACTGCAGAAGGATCCGTTATCCTGGTTCCCCTCCCTAACTACATTTTAGAATCACGGGAGTGTGTCTGTGTATGCGTGTCCACAAATACGCATATGTACTGTGGTCCTGCTTAATTAAGATCAACAAGTCAATATGTTTTAAAAAAACCCAGGTCTATTCTTCCAGGGCCCAGTGGTCAGCAAACCGGCTCGGCAAATCACGGCTTGTGAGCCACATGAGGCTCTTTGGCCCCTTCAGTGTGGCTCTTCCACAAAATACCAACTTCTGCGCATGGGCCACAAAGTTTCAGTTGCACTGTGCGTGCACGTCCGCACGTGGTATTTTGTGGAAGAGCCACACTCCAGGGGCCAAATAGCTGCATGTGGCTTGCGAGCCGCAATTTGCTGACCACAGGACTAAAAGAAGGTACTAGGCAGGCAGGGTTAAAAATGCTGGGTTACATACTTGTTGTCAAACTGTATCACTCACACCCCCGGCCCCCTCCTCCTCTGTGGGGTTGTTATATTGTAAATCAGAAGACGCCTTAATCAATGAGCCAAATTTATTTGGAGTCCTTTTCATTTCACTAGCGCTAGCGGGCCCAGAGGAACTATTGCTTCTCAAATTCTGGAACTCTTTCTTTATCTATACGTTTTTCAGCTCTTTGTCTCCCAGATTTGGAATGAGACTTCCAGACCTTCTGAGAAAAAGTCCTGTTTGCAGGGATGGGGCCGTGAGTCCAGATCTCAAGGCCTGGCCTGGCGCCAGCACTTACAACTCTGTCTGGGGCATAGTTTATGTCCTCTCTGGAATAGGAGTAGTCTTATTTTCCTTATTATTTAAGCAAGCAAACGTTTACAGAAGCCAGAATGGCAGGGTTAAAATTTTAAACAGCAGTTGTTACCCAAGATGGAGGTTACTATGCTTCAGGGTCACCTATTGGAGCTGAGGAATCCACACATGACTTAGTAACCCAGGCAATTCCCATGCAGGCGGTGCAGGGGCTGCCCATCTTAATCGCCACTCAATCAGTGGTAATAATGGTCCTGTTCCCCGGGGCAGGCGTTTCACCTACAGGCGGGGAAGGGGGAAGGCGGTGCAGGTGCTGGAGAGGAGAGGCTGCCGCAAGTGAACTGGAGTGGAAACAGCCCTGACTCAGCCGGGCTCATCAGGAACGTCAAGGGGCCGCTGACTGCTCATCAGCCCAGTCAACTAACGCAGTGTCCAATCCTGCAACGGGGCAGCACAGAATTCATAGAATTTCAAACGTTTTCAGAAAAAGAAAAGTTCTGCCTTTTTCTTCTGAGCGTCTATGTTCCAAGTGGTTTCTAAGTGCTTTTATCTTGGAGAGCAATAACTCCCACTTTTTCTAATAGCGCACAGCTAATTGCCAGGCGTACCGGCACTGTGAGCATTTAATGCCTACATAAAACATGGGGCTATAATGAAGATAATTGAAAGTATGGCTTTCATCAATATTTAATTAGCATTTGGTGCTAACTCATTATTTCGGTACAATTAATTTGACATCTTACTCTAAGTCCTGAGCAGATTTCAGTCCAGAGGGCTGTGTTATTGACGAGGCATGTGCGCAATATCGCACAGGCCCTTGCCCAAAGGAAACAATATGAAATATGGGGCGATGATTGACAGTTTAATTGAATTCTGCACAGCAAAGCCTGATATATTAAAACCAAATAGGCATGTGTAGTTAGCAAAGCAAACCCGGTACTAATGGAAAGACTTGGCCTTGTTCAAGAGCCAGAGACAGGACCCCACTGCTTCAGCACAAGTGTCGGGGTGTCAGTGGTGGCACTGGTTTGGGGGAACATTCCACGTCTGGGCAAATTGTTGGTCATCTGCGATGAAAACGTTTAACAACTCACACACCCACACACTTGTATAATCTAAGAAGCTCTGTGTGTAAGCCTGCTAAAGGCAAGGGATTCCGCAGGGAGGAGAATAAAGAACATACGGCCAGGATCCAGGCTTTTATGCCAGTTGTGAGAGCTCCCAAAACAAAGCAAAAAAACCCAAAAAACAACTTTCCTACAAACTTCTAAGTTCCAGCGGGGCTAACAATCAAATTTAATAGAGACAACTGAACAGGAGAACATTTCCGAAGTTTGTGATCTGAGTGTACATGCAGGGTGCCATAAGAATGGACACCCAAGGAGGCGCTGGGCAGTGAGGCTTACATGCCATCCTGGAGCTAAGGGAGAGGGGAGGAGTGGGGACTTGGCACTTCAAAGGGCAGGGAAGCAACTCACATGGAGATGGAAAAGCGAAGGTTTAGTAAATGGATGTCTGCGGGGCCATCTTTAACAATAGAGCACCGAGAGGACTGAACTAATGGCGTTGGCCAATGCCTCCCTGTCTACCACACACGAGTCTGCATTAAACTATAGTCGCTACGATGATATCACTCTTCCTGGATCAGGTCCTCTCTCTAAATTCTTGAAGGCTGTTTATAGGTTATGACTACTTGTTAGCCTTTGGGCAAGTCACGGGACACACATGGCTCAGTTTATATACATGTGAAAACGGTAAACAAGTCCCACGGACGAGGCTGTCAGGCATCTGTGCTAGAGGGCCAGTTTTGTGTCTGACATTTTGCTTCATTTTGTTTTGTTAATTTGTGAGTGACTGTGAGTGAACAGGCCCTTAAAATACGATCCAAAATAAAGGAGAAAAGAAAGTACCATGTGCCTAACACTGTTCTGGGCACTGATGTGAGGAAGTAGCAAATAAAAACACAAACAAGTTTCCTGAGTCCATACACTTTATATTCTAGTGGCAAGGAGAAAAAAAACTAGCTAAGTAACTCCATGAAAGAAAAGATAATTTTGGGCAGTGATCACAAATGTGATGAAAATAAACCAGGTAATAAATAAGAGTTCAGAGAGTGATAGGGAATGATGAGCTACTTTTAACTCAGTGGTCCTGGGGGTCTTGATACAAGCCACATGGCCAGGGTGGTGCAAGGACTTTGAAAGTCGAGGCTGAATGGCAAGAAGAGACAGGCATTGCTAAGGCTCGGGGAGGAGTGTTCCAGGTGTCTCTGTCAACTGCCAGCCACTGGCGTGGATACTAGGGCTGCCAAGATTGGTATGATACAGCACCTGCCTCTGAAAAGGTCATTTTCTAATTAATACTCATAATTAATTGGGACATGTTAATGTAAGGGAGTCCAGGTGTTCTATTGCCTTCTTGATATGACTAGTTGTTTCTAAAAATTATTAACTTATAACACCTTTATTGAGCAGCTACAACATGCCAGATCCCCTTCTAAGCAATCTCTCTATATAAAAGCCTAAGCGACCATTAAGACCAAACAACAGGAACGACCAGTCGACTAGTCGCACTGACCACCATGGGGCAGACGCTCAACACAGGAGGTGCTCCCTGGTGGTCAGTGTACTCTGACAGCGGGAGCACTGCTCAGCCGGAAGCCAGGTTCATGGCTGGGGAGCACAGATATGGAGGCGGGAGCCTCTCCCACCTTCGCAGCAGCCCTCCTGAGCAGGAGCAGCGGACACAGCAGGGCCGGAGTGAGTGGAAGTGGTGGGGCGCCCGGCCCCAGCTCGGGCTCCTCCCCAGCTACGTGTGGCTTAGCGCACTGCTACATCCCTCAAACCCCATAAGCCTGCAGTTACAATCTCCTGAGAATGAAGCGTGGACACTGAGAGTAACCAGGATGAGCCTAATATCACCACCGGGCTCCTGGAACTCTGCCTCGTGCATCGAGATCAAATCTCATCTTTGTCCCAGAGCTACAGAGGAAGACAGAAATATAACAGTGGCCACAAGGTGGCTGCTGACAATTGGGCTAAAAGTCAGAGATGGATCTGAAGGGTGGGGGCCTGGGCAACAGAGATCCTCTAATATCCCCAACTTTGTATTGTTCACCTTGGAGCATCTCTCATCTGGCTCTGGTAGAAAGCGTCCAACATGGCCCAAGGTGTCCATTGGGGACCTCCTGGCCGGCAAGGAGCCACCCTGGCAGCAGAAGGGACATTTGGAAATATTTTTTCAGGAAGCTGTGGGGAGGAGGACAGATTCCCCATGTAACTTCGCGTCGGCTGACGGGGATGTGGAAACTCCCCAGGCATGTGGGCATGGGCTCCCAATTTCCTTTCAATGTGCACGAATCCATGCACCAGGCCACTAGTTTTCATATATTCATAGAAACCCTATAAGGCAGGTTTGATGATGACTGTTATAAAATTGTTATTGTTGAACAGTTAATTAAAAAAAAAGCACAGAGTACGTAGTTTTTAAAAATCACAATAAGTGGGAGAGGCAGAAAGAAAGCCCCAGCAGTGTGATGCCAGTCCCAGCACACTTGACCTGTTGTGTTATACGGAAACTACTCCTTACTGTATTAGTAAGTATATCCTTCCCATGTGCAGTTCAGAGGTCACTATGTTTAAAAATTGCTCTTTTTATTTTGGAGCCACGTTTTTCTACACCAATATACTGTGTAACTATTTTTCAAAATGAAAAGTCATTTGTTGTTCATTAAAATAATTTCTAACGTAAAAAATAGGATAGAAAAAATAAAATGAAAAGATATAAATACAGCCCCAATTTTATTGTTAGATTTATTATATGTAAAATTACTCTCTCGACTTGCTGTAATAGTTCCTATACTCTTATTTTAAATTGTTGTACTTACCTTGTTGTGAATCGGTAAACATAAGAACTAATAAACATAATAGATTTTAAAAGAATTTGAATAAAAATAAAAATCACTCTATGAATGTGAGATATTACTTCTAGAAAAGAAGGCTGCAATTGAGAGAAGATTGTGGCTTTTTTTTTTCTTGTAACTTAAGTAAAATACAATGATCCCTAATTTTGAGTCAGTCAGCTATCTGAGGGGCACATATTCAGGAATAACACAATTAGTTTATGTTGAGTCTTGCTATAAACAGAAGGGGAATTAATTAAATGAACTAATTGGTATGCTAATTGAATGTACCTATATCAAAACCTTTGAAAAGTTGTGTGTGTGTTTTTATTTTGCTGAAGGTAAATTGACATAAAACAAACTGCACATGTTTAAAGTGCACAATATAACTTGACATATTTCTATACGCATGAAACCATCACCACAATCAAGATAACGAACATACCCATCATCCCCAAAGTTTCCTCGTGCCCATTTTAATCACTCACTTGCTCCCTCCATTCCCTCTTGTCCATCCCATCCCCCAACCCCAGACAGCTATGGTTCTGCTTTCAGTACTATAGATTAGCATTTTCTAGCAATTTATGTAATTGGAATAAAAAACACATATCCTTTTTTAAATCTGGTTGGTTTCATTCAGCATAATTATGTTGTGATTTATGAAATATATGTATATCATGTTTAAACACAAGTCATTAGCCCCTGGGAGCTCTAACTCCCTGGCACTTCTTGTCGTGATACCATTGTAATTAGCTAGTTATTCATCATAGGAAAGGAGCAAAGGGGGAAGGTCCGACATTATAGGCATGTAATTTGGGCAGCTTCACCAGGATGCTGCAACTTTGCACTCCCTGGGAACTACCAGCCTATTCCCTGGAAAACACTGGAGGAAGGGATCCAACAAAGAAAAGATAGGCACATGCCCAGTAAAGTTCAGTGACATAGGGAACGTACTTGCCTATCTATCTCATCTGGAAACAAAAATCATTAGCCAGAATGGGCGTGGCCATTGCAAGTGCCCAGAAATTTGGGAATACATAATCTCCTAAACAAAGGTGTTCTCTCTCTTGTGCTCAGCTCACTCTTTGCTTCTCTGCATTCTGCGGACACCACATGCAATGGACTGATGGGCTGCAGCAGGCAAACACAAGCTAAGCCTGCCTGATGCTGGACGGGACTGTGCAGACATGGAAAGAAAACTCTGAACACTGGCTCTGACTTCAGCCCCACTGAAGCTCCAACTGCACTTCTATAACTGGACTAAGGGAAATGGGACTTTGAAAACCCAGGGGTATAATTCCATGGAAATAAAGCTTTCTACTATATCTCATCATCCCACGCAAGTCTCAGAAAATTATTTTTCTTGGGATATCGCAAGAAATCCACCCCCACTAGCAACTGGGGGAGAAGAGGCCCTCTCCTATCTGATAACAGTCTGACCCTTGGTCAGGCCAAGGGAAGAAATTAAGCAGAGCATCTTAGGTGCTCGCAGTGGGGTGCTGACCAATCATGTCCTCGTTTACTGAAGAGGTGAGTGATGGGGGGATATGCTGTCTAGTACAACATTCAAGGAAGAACCACCATTCACCAAGGGCGGATTTAAAAACAGTCACTCTCTTTACAGAGCAGAGTAAGAAGCTCATATTGTATAGTGGATTTCCTCATCTATGGGATGAATTGAATAATAATAAAACTGACTTCACGGCAATAAAATGATGATCAAATATATAATTGATAGAAAACGCCTTTAAACAATCAAATTTATTGTGTTTTTTTCTATTAGGGGTCTTAGAAAAGAAGTTTTACGTTGTAGAGTATTCAAAAATTACTTGGAAGCTTATTAAAAACAGCATATTGTACCCACATCTAGAGTTTCTAACCTTGGATGCCTGTAGTGTGACCCAAGACTCTGCATTGTTTAAAATGTCTGTGACTCCAAAGCAAATGGTCTATGAGCCACACTGAGAAATGCTAAAACAGCATAGAATATATGGAAGGAGAGGGCAACTGGTTGTGGCTAAAAGATAGGTCTGAGTAAGGAGGCGAAGATTGTGTAGGAAACTAAGAGGAACTTGGATTTATCTGGTAGGCAGAGGCAACTGCCAAAGGCTTTAAAATAGGGAAGTGGTGTGCTTAGCACCGTATTGTAGAAAAATGCCTCTGACTGCAGAATTGAGGACAGATTATGGGGGTGGGAAGGTGAGGGGGCCACGGTAGTAAACTGGAAGAATGAGATTTGGAAAAACTGAGGCACTGATGTTAAAACAGAGAAAAGACCACATTGAATGCTAAAAGAGAGAAAAGAAACAAATGCTAATCAACAGATTTTAAAATACTGAAGCAGAACACAAAAGGTGTCTGTACATAGTATGCTCTTATGTTCTTTATAACTGTGTGAGCATGTGTATATGAACATATGTTACATAGAGAAGAAAGGAGAGGAACGGAACCCAAAGGCCAAATGGGAAGAGTAGTTATCTCTGAATGGTAGAATATAACAGTGATTTTAAGGATTTCTTGAATATATATTTTTTTCTTCCAAAATTCTCTGTAATAAATATGTATCACTTTTATAACATAGTAAAAAGAAATACAGTGGGGCCTTGACTTACGAGTGTCCTGACTAATGAGTTTTTCGAGATATGAGCCGTCTCTCAGCCGATTTTTTGCTTTGAGTTTCGAGCTAAAATTTGGGTTATGAGCCATCTTCAGATACCCCACCGCTAGTTGGCACAGCAAACGTCACAGTGAACGCCACAACATCAGCCCAGCATCACGTGTCTCACTCATTCACTTTTTGATTTGACATACGAGTAATTTGAGTTATGAACTCCATCATGGAACAAATTAAACTCGTAAGTCAAGGCCCCACTGTAGAAAGAAAGAGGAAAAAACTCATTATAAGAATTTCACCGGGATGACAGGGGAACATTCAAAGGAAAACCTATAAAAGGACAAGCCTATCCTTCTTGAGAACTTAGGAGCAAATTCTGGTGAGTCCTTTGGCAAAATTAGCAAAGTATGGTGTGGCTACTGAGGCACTTTTTCAGCTCCATTTTCACCGCATGTGCCTTAAAATACAATGAACTAAAAGTTACTACAGGTTGATTGATGGCTGGAATCCTGCTTGCTTGCAAAATGGGTAGTACTTGAACTATATATTTATTGCACATTCAAGGGTTGAAATGCTTTTCTGTTTCTTTAATGATTTTAAACTTTAGGGTAGAGTTGGATATTCACAAGGGAGAGAAAAATCCATAGTTTTCAGGATTGAGGGGAAAATGTGTAAGGCTTAGTAAAAATCATGCCAAGTATCATGGTGTGGTAATATATCTAAGAAAAATCCAATTACCAAATAGTTCTCCTTAGATTAGCCTGAGCTATGTTAATTTTGCTTAAATGAAACTTGATTGTTGATAGATGGGAGGTGAAAAAGAGTAACATAAACTTTGGGGTAACATAGCACAGAGCATTCAGGATTGCCAGTTTTCCAGTCTTTAATGAACTTCTGCTGAAAGTCTCTTTTCATGCTGTCAATTTATGCATGCAGTCCAAAGGCTCTCTGGGCTCCTCAAGCAGCCGATAGTCCTGAAAATTCCTCCCAGGGCCTCTCCATTGACATCCAATGTCAGGGGCTCGGGAGAGCTCCCAACCTTTACCCTCAAAGAGAAAAGCCAGACTGGCTTCAAGCAGTTAAAGGGCGAGTTACCTCACAATGTTAACAAAGGGTGTGAAGAGGGAGTCTCACCAAAAGCCGGCTTGAGCCGAGGTGTCATCGGGATGGAGGAGGCATAGGTCAGAAAGGGAAAGGGTTCATGCTCCGTGATCTTTCTAAATAATGCAAATGGCTCCAGCAAGGTTAGCAAGAGAGAAAAATCTGGTGCATATTTAGGCAAAGCTTATAAATGAGATTGCAAGTGGCAGAGTGCGTGCTCTAGAGAATATTGGGACATGGGGAGAAATTTAAACAAAATAACAAATAACAGGCAGATCTCAACTCAACACTATGGGGTCTCAATTCAACCAGTTGTTTGTTGTCCACTGCCCAAGAGGCCCAAAAGTCTCCATCCAGGAAAAGTAATCTCCAGATTCACTGGTTTCTGTTTTGTAAACTATGGACTTCTGGGGAGCCAGGGATGTTGCAAGAAGCCTTTAAACTGTAGGCATATAAATAAGAGTATAAGAATATAGAATTACCTGTTAAGAGCAATGGTGTTGCTTTTCACCTCTGTTGATATATCCACTGCTATTTTTAAAATTTAGATCAATATTATTGAGATTAATTCATAGTAACTTTGGACATTTGGTATTTTCTCTACCAACACATACCAAAAATATGCCAACTGTGATGTGAGGGACTGAATATTTTTGACAGGCAAGGAGCCCTTTTCTGCTCTAAAAGGTATGAATGCCTGCCTTAAATAATTTGCAATGACCAATACATGATAGTAAACGAGTTTCTGAGAATAGCTTAGAGCAGTGGTTATTTCAGAAGCCCCAAAGCCCCCTTCACACTCAGACCCATTAAGCCAAAATCGGTGAGGTGAGATCACAGAACCTGTATGTTTAAAGCACAAGGATGTACAGAATAAAGAAAATTACCTTTACCACCTCTTTCCCCAACCCCGTTTTCTCAGAGACTACCACTACCACCAGCATCTTGGCATTAATGCAGCGATATCCTAAGCATACATAAGCTTAAAAATTCATATGCTTATTGCTGTTACCTGAACTGACAATTATCCTCACCAAACATATGACAGTCATACTATGTGGATGGGTGTAGCCAAAGCCACGAGCCAAGTCCGCAAAGAAGTAAGCCGCTAACCTGAACAGAATCATTGCTTCTAAGTTCTGCATAAGAATTCCTTTGCTGCATGTTCATTAACTTTGCCATTTGTTAGCTTTCAGTGGTAGACAAGCAGCAATAGACACCAAAGGTTAAGAAATACTTTGGGAGATAAACTTTAGTTTAAGAAAATTCTATCAATTACCTTATTTTTTAAATATTATTATTATTATTATTATTAGCAAATGAATGTCACTGTTAGAATTTAACTTTGGATCCAGTTCAAGAGCCATTGCCTTGAAGGATTCAGAGCAGTGTGTGGGTGGAGATGACAGAAAGGGGAGAATGGAGCAAGAATGGCTTGTCCTGATTCTGTCCATTAAAATATCCAGCCCCAGAACACAGCCCCTGAGATGGCTCAGCCATCCGGACTACAAAACATCCAGCCCCTAGAGCAGTGGTTCTCAACCTTGGCTGCACATTAGAATCACCTGGGAATCTTTTTAAAATCCTGATTTCTGGGCCTCATCCTCCGGAAATTCTGTTTCTTTGTTACTAATGTTGTGGCCCCACCCCATAACAAAAAAACAGAATTTCCAGAGGATGAGGCCCAGAAATCAGGATTTTAAAAAGATTCCCAGGTGATTCTAATGTGCAGCCAAGGTTGAGAACCACTGCCCTAGAGGAAGAGGGTGAGCCAAGCACAGAAGTCATGTCCCAGGAGGTAAGAGTATTTAGAATTTGCTCTAAAGTCCATGTCTTTTTTTTTTAAATATATATTTTATTGAGTTTTTACAGAGAGGAAGGGAGCGATATAGAGAGTTAGAAACATCGATGGGAGACAAACATCGATTAGCTGCCTCCTGCACATCTCCTACTGGGGATGTGCCCGCAACCCAGGTACATGCCCTTGACCGGAATCGAACCCGGGACCTTACAGTCCGCAGGCCGACGCTCTATCCACTGAGCCAAACCGGTTTCGGCTAAAGTTCATGTCTTTGCTTTTCATTTCTCTGGCTCTCTCTGGGTTTCCCCTATCGTCCGGGACAATGTCTCATCACTAATGCACCCCTATTGTCTGACACAGTGGCTGAGCCTGGAAGGCAACGTGAAGATATTAATCCAAGTAAATCCTTCAGCCACTGTGAGAAGAAGGGTGAGTGCTTGAGAAGGAGGCAAAGGGAGATCTGCAAAAGTCACCAGTCACAGGAGAAGACATTGTCCCAGGAGATTTTCCAGGGAAGAACATGGAAATCAGAAGGCCTGGGTACAAACGTCAATGCTGGTCCTGTCTACATGGCCGGCACTGGACAATCCTTGTGTTTTGAAGCCTCAGTGTCCTCAGTTTCCTTGGAGATGTGGGCGCAGTGGGAGTGCTGTGAGAAAGGGGCCGCAAGTATCAGGCTGGCCGTCGTGCCCTGTTTCATTCAGAACTGCTCTGTTTTTATCTGGTTGGGAGGTTTTCCATAACATTTCATTTGAACAACGTTTTCTTACTCTAAATTTGGTTGAAATCCACTAGATAGATCATTTCTGAGATTTCTTTTACCTCTGACCTTCCAGGACTCAATCATTTCTAGATTTAGAGGCTCTGAAATTAATATTTCAGGTTCTTGAATTTTAAAATTTATTTCTTAAATTTGGCCTAGAAGTCAATCATTTTCTGGAAGGGCCATCTAAAATCTTATAGAAAGGTTCTCACACTGCACATGCATGTAAGCATAAATAGATTATTGGCTTTTCATTATTTCCCAGGAAAATCAATCATTCTCTTTTCTGGTTAGATGGGTATTACAGCGAATAGGATTTACGAGGTGTAAGAGTGTCCACAAAGACTTATCTCTTTCAGTAAAAATTTCCAGTGAAAATCAAAATGTGGAAAATATTTTTGCTTCCCCCCCAACTTCCCAGCAAGCCGAGGAGGAAGAGCCACTTTTCTGATAGTGCCAACTTTGCTCATTTAAAGATAACAAATGAGAGAAACGCTATCCTAATAGGAATCAGAGGACTGGAGGATTAATTATTTTCCCTGGGGCTGACACTCCCCACCCTGTCAGCGGGCTGGCTTTTCCTCCGGGGAGCTCTCCTGTATCGCTGATAATGCCGAAGCTGCAATTGTCACTAAATTTTCAAATTCTCAGGGCCTAAGATTCTGTGAAATTCAGATCCTGAGTGCACTGGGGGGTGGGGGGGGG
>NW_006288443.1:410920-423523 GCF_000327345.1 Myotis davidii
GTACTGGACTAGATCTAGGAACACTGAGTCCTGGTCTTGGTTTCACCGGGGCTTGCTGAGCCTCGGATTTCTCATCTTGGAGATGGGAATAACAATCCATGTTCTACGTATCCAAGGGGCCTGCATGAGGCAAGATTCATGAAGGTTCTTCACTGAATGTTGGAAGGTTGTCTTCATCTGCTCTTAATCTGGTGGCTTCTCACAGTTCTGCAGTTCTGGAGGCTGGAAAGTCCAAGGTCAAGGTCTCAGTAAGATTCAGTGTCAGTAAGGGCTCTTCTCCTGACTGGTAGAAGGTCATCTTCTTGTATCCTCTCACAAGCCAGAAAGAGGGAGGGAGAGGGGGAGGAAGGGGGGGAGAGAAAGGGAGAGAGGGTTAAATTACTTACCTTTTTTTATCCTCGCCTGAGGGTATGTTTACTGATTTGAAAGAGAGGGAGAGGGAGAGGGAGAGGGAGAGGAAGAGGGAGAGGGAGAGGGAGAGAGAGCACACTCTGGTCTCTTTTTCTGTTTATAAGGGCGCTAATCCCATCACAGGGACTCCACCCTCAGGACCTCACCTAAATCTAATTACCTCCCAAAGGTCCTGCCTCCTGATACCATTTCAGTAGTGGTTAGGGCTTCAGCATATGACTGGGGGAGGCACAAACATTCAGTCCATAACCAAGGTGAAGCACTATAGATATTAATAAACTACATGTTGGAGAATGTGCAATTATCCAATTAACATTTATTCCAACCTTTTTCCAGGATGTCTTCCTATATTGTTTGGCCTAAGAAGTAAAAATGACATTTCTCACATGACCTTGTGGCTGGTGGTCTGGGTGTGATTTGGATTTGGCCAATCACATGTGCGTATGGGAGACCTGAGTGAGGAATCGGTGTAGTGAAGAGCTGGGTTTTGCTAGTGTTTCTCTGAGGAAAGGGGTTGGTGTCAGAGTGGGCAGCTGTGCAGGCTGTCCGCAGGTGGAAAGGCAGTTCCATGACTGCGGCTGAAGCAGTAGCCCACCTGTCAGCCCAGGACTGTGGTGTGGTGTTGGGAGTCTCCCCTGGAAGCTCTGCCTACAGTGAGTTCCCTTAGTCCTCCCAAGTGGCTATAAATCCTGCCTTAAACACACTAAAGTCAAGAGGCATTTCTGGGCCCAGCTGACATGGCTCAGTGACTGAGCAAAGACCTATGAACTAGGAGTTCACGGTTTGGTTCCAGGTAAGGGCACATGTCTGGGCTCGATCCCCAGTGGGAGGGGTGCAGGAGGCAGCTGATCAATGACTCTCTCATCATTGATGTTTCTATCTCCCTCTCCCTCTTCCTTCCTCTCTGAAATCAATAAATATCATACATATATATATATATATAATTTTTTTTTAAAGGAGCATTTCTGTGTGTGTTTTTTAAGTCAGGTGCTAAGGAGAGATAGGCTCTCAGAGAGAAGTAGAAACAGGCCTTAAGACTGATGTTTAGCTATTAAAAATTTTGTGTGGCTCAAACACAGTAGGTCTCAGGACAGACTAGCAGGAGTGGTAAATTGAGGAAGTGATCTGAGAACAAATGTTAAAGTTTCCTGTATGTCACACTAAGGACACTGTGTCCCTATTTTGTAGCTAATGGGGAGCAGTATATTCATCTGTGTGTGTCTGGATGATCAGCCAGGATAGGCGAGGATTATAGTGCCAAAATCGCAGTGGTTTACAACAGGGCAGGTTTGTTTCCCCACCGTTTTTTCTACATGTCTGATACAGTCAGGCCCCAGCACCCTCCACCTGGCTTCCCTCTGGGACCCGCCAGGAGAGCACCCTCCACCTGGAACCTTGAAGGTCTCATGGGGAAGAGAAAGAAGTTAGAAAACCATGTGTGACTTACAAGATGGATAAAGCTAGAGGACAAGATGCCAAGTAAAATACAACAGACAGAGAAGACGAATACTGTATGATCTCACTTATATTTGGAATCTAATAAAAAAAAGTCAAACCCAGAGAAATAGTAAAAATGTTGTTATCAGGGGCTGGGGCGGGGGCAGAAGGGGGGATGTTGGTTAAAGGGCAAAAATTTTCAGCAGTAAGATGCATAAGTTCTGGGGATCCAATTGTATTTTAAACTTGAAAGTTGCTAAGAAAGTAAGTCTCAGATGTCCTCCTCACACATACACGTGCAATGGTAACTAAAAAGAAAAACTCACCCAGGCCATCACAGGCCCTGCTTGGACATGTCGCCGGATATTGCCATTTCATTAACCAAAGCAACTCACACAGCCAAGCCTGACACCAGAGCAGGAGAGAATACCACCCACACTCAGGAATAGGCAGGAACAGTTTGACCTGTCCTCGCCGGTTTGGTTCAGTGTTTGATCATCCGCCCCGGACCAAGGGTCTCAGGTGCCATCCTGGTAAAGGGCATGTACTTCAGTTTCAGGCTGGATTCCCAGCCCCGATCCAGGCACATGGGAGAGGCAACCAATGGATGTGTCTCTCTCACATCGATGTTTCTCTATCTCTATCCCTCCCTTCCACTCTCTCTAAAAATTAATGGAAAAAATATTGGGTGAGGCTTAACAGCAACAACAAAAAACAATAAAAGAAAGAATGAAACAGTTCTGAACAATAATACATTGTCCACACTCCGGGAGGCTTGCAGAGACTAGATTGGAGAGGAATCATAGTAGCAATGAACTCTGACTCCACCCTTGCACAGTGCTGAGCACTTGTTATATACACCATCTGCGGAAGATGTGCTGGGGTTCCGGGGACCCGAGGGCCCACGACCCACGGCGGTTCTTGGCTGCATGCAGGAGAGAATTCAAACAGTGGCCAGCATAGAGTTTAAAGGGAAGTGAGTTCAGTGAGATGGCGAGTGGGCTACTCCACAGACAGACCGGCCCTCTTCAGTGGTTTTGTACCTCATCAGCGTGCTATGCGACATGCCCGCATCCCTGGGATCAGAAGTGGAAAGTCCATCTGAGGACTCCAAATGGATGATGGAGCTCCTCTGAGAATCTCCACCCTTCTCCTGGGGAGACCCCGAATAGTGCTTCCCCACATTGAGTACCCCCCCCCCGCCCCAATTAAACGAACGTCAATGAAGGACGCGAATCCCACTGAAGAGGGCCCTACTATCTTCCTGACAGTTCTTGTAGCTTTTATCAATTGCAGCGGTTTTGCCACCTACCCTCCATCGTATCCATTCTGCTGTGCTGGCCACAGGACGGAGGCCAGACCAACGAGGCCTTCGGCTTCTGGGGGTTTTAGGCTAAAACGCATGACGTGCCATACTCAGTTATAAACCCTATTCCATGTAGTCTCTCCTTTAGTCGTCATACTAATATTATTCCCAGTTCACAGATTAGCAAACTGAGGCGACATAGAGAAGAAAAAGAATTTGACCAAGTCCCGACAGAGTGTGGCCAACAGATCTGCACCCGGGCCGTGTGACACACGATCCCTGGCCTCCCTCAGCCCTATGGAAGCTAGTGGAGACCTGTGGGGGGAGAAGAGGGAGCAGCTTCAGAGACAGACAGCAAGGAGGATGCCTGGCCTTGCTTCTAGAGTGGAAATGAGTAGTGAGAGAGAAGAGTTAGGGCACGTGGCAAATGGTGAGCAGCTTTAACTCACCTTTCACTAACACAGTGAGTCAGAAGCAGCCCATGTGTGCAGGAAGGTAGGTTTTGGACATTTAGGTTTGTTATTCCTGTAAGACATCCAGATCAATGTTGGAAAATATAGTTTGGGATCCAGGAAAAAGATGAGGAATAGAAATATAGGGAAACATGACGTCTAGGTTTTTCACTGCAGTCATGATGTGGGAGAAATTACATCCCAGGTATAAACTAGCTTACAATGGTTAAATAGCCAATTCTAAACTGCTGCAGCCCGAGGAAAGTGTGCAATTGTATAAGTCAGAGTAACTGGATGGATTGCTCCTGTAGACTGAGGGAGATGTTTCAGGTGATGCTCGATCTGGAAGTGACTCACTTCTTGTCAAAAGTCATTCAGTAGCTGGCAACTGGATTAGACATTTTGTAGAATATGTATCAAGGAAAGTAAACCTCCAGTGCTTCATACTTGCACGGATCTTTAGTGTAGCTAAGAGAAACTGAAATCAGGAGTTATACGGAGCTGACATAGACTCTGCACTTAGTCAGGATTAGATAGAATAATCAGGGTTATTTTTCTCATAAAACAAAGCCCTAGCATAGGTAATTAGGGGGGTTGGTTCAGGGATCAAATAATGGTCTTTTCTTCCTCATTTATAATCAAAAGAGCACAAACTTTTGCACAGCATGCCCCTAGCACACTTACAGTTATTTCTCACGGGCAGAAGTGGGTCACTTGCTTACCCCTCATCTAGTTCAAACGAAATTGAAAAATAGAATATTTGGGGGTAAAGCAAGTGACAAGAAGAAGAGAGTTGGGAATATTGGAGGTGGGTCATTTGGAATTACCTGTCACAGAAAACTTTGCATTGCAGTCAAATTAACCAAAACATCTACAGTTTTGGTACCACTTCCAATGTGTAGGGTTTTTTCTCACACCAAGTAATTCCTGTTTGATACCAGCTAAATGATGCCCCTGTTTATCCAGAGATAGCATAGATTTCCACAGAATAAGGGCTCCGTCCCTCAAGACTGGCACCCCCCACCCTCTTGCCGCCCATCACAAGTCCAGGTTATCACCTGTGTACCTGACCAACTAGCTACGGATTGGAGGTTACAAAGGCCCCCTCCTTGTAGGCAATTATTTGATTTGATTAATTCACTAGATCAGTTCACAGGCCTCGGAATACCATTGTACTTATTACATCCTCGGTTTATTATTGAAGGATACAACTGAGGAACCGCCAGATGGAGAAGAGGCAGAGGGAGGTATGTGGGAAAGGGCTTAGAGCTCTCATGCCCTCTCAGGCCTGCCACTCTCCCAAATCCACATGTTCGCCAACCTGGAAGTTTAAACCTAAAGCCATCCTTTTGGGTCTGTAGTCTTGATTACACAGGCATAATCGATTAAATGATTAGGTGATTGATCTAACCACCAGCCCCTAACTCAGCAGTTCTCAACCTGTGGGTCGCCAACCTGTGGGTCGCGACCCCTTTGGGGGTCGAATGGCCCTTTCACAGGGGTCGCCTAAGACCATCGGAAAACACATATATAATTATATATTGTTTTTGTGATTAATCACTATGCTTTAATTATGTTCAATTTGTAACAATGAAAATACATCCTGCATATCAGATATTTACATTACGATTCATAACAGTAGCAAAATTACAGTTATGAAGTAGCAACGAAAATAATTTTATGGTTGGGGGTCACCACAACATCAGGAACTGTATTAAAGGGTCGCGGCATTAGGAAGGTTGAGAACCATGGGCCTCACCCTTCCTGGGAATGCAGGAGACTGAAAATTCCAACCTTCTAATCACAGGACTGATTTCTCTGGCAACCAGCCCCCACCCTTAGTAGCTTTCCAAAAGTCACCTTATTAACATAAACCCAAGTGTAGCTAAAAAGGTTTCCTTAGGAATATTAAAACACCTTTATCCCTCTTATCACTCGGAAATTCCAAAGATGTTAGTAGCTCTATACCAGTAATGTGAAGGAAGACCAAACATATATTTATTTAAAAATCACAGTATTGCCCAGTGTGACTCAGTGGGTTGAGCTTCATCCTGTGCACTGAAAGGTTGCTGGTCCAATTTCCTGGCCAGGACAAATGAGGGGTTGTGGGCCCACCCCCCAGCTGGGGTATGCAGGAGGGAGCCCACTGATCTCTCTCTCTCATATCAATGTTTCTCTTTCTCTCCCTCTCCCTTACCCTCTCTCTAAAATCAATAAAAACATTTTTTGCTATTGTGATTTTTTACAAATCAGTTATCACACACCTAACATTTTCCCCAGAGAGAGTAAAAACCAGAGAGTCAAATGCACACCATCCATTTCCTGCAGGTGTGTGTCTCCCCTCCATCTAGATTAGGGGACCGAGAGAATCAGCTTCATAAACAGAGGTTCTCAACACAGAAGCCTTCCCCCTTGCCCCCCCCACCCGCCCTCCACCCCTCACCCCCACTCTGAGCTACTGAGCCCAGTGACTAAAAGGGCAGGCTCCAGAGTCAGGGGGGCATAGATTGACTTCTAGTTCTGCCCTTTCCAGCTGTCGATCTTGGACAAGTTAACGTTTAAAACCCTCATGTTACTCATTTGAAAATGGAAATAACTTACTTATCTCCTGTTATCACTATGAGGATTAAATGAAAAACACTAAATACAATGGCTGCACTCAGTAAATGTTAACTGTTATTAACATTAATAGTAGCAGCAAAACTTTTCAAATTTAAAGATACTCCAACTCTATCTCAACTTTGCCCCAAAGTCAAAGTTAGCATTGAACAGTATGCTGAATAGTGATCTCCTTTCATTTGCATCTAACATTGACCCCATGGTTTGCTGGAATCCATCCTTGGTTCTCTGTTACTGTTGGTGTCTGAATGACAAACTCTCCCCTACATTTTTACGAGACTTGTAAAAAAAAAACTAGGCCATCCCTGACTTTGGTGATCAGTCCTGATAATATATCTAGTAACTTCATTAATGGCCTGTGGTAGTATCTTGCCAAATTCAATTTGCAAAGACAAGAGCTGTATAGCCATTTCTTTTCATCTTGTTTGTAATATTGCCCATTAAATAGAAGATGTACCATGCCAGAGCTTGTTCGTTTCAAAGCAAATTATAGGAGGTGACTAAATTGTGCATGAAGAGAAAGAGTCCCATGTTTCACCAGCAGAGCCCCAGAATCAGACATCTGCTTTCTGACAAGCTGACAGATCCAAAGAATTGAAACTTGATGAATCTTAATGCTGTCTGTCATAGACACAATGTTCTTCAATTATTTCTTTGTGGAGGAAAAAAAAATGACTAATGATAATTCCTACTAGAGGATCATTTGCATATTCAAGCTCAAGTGTTTTATAGAGAAGAGAATGTCAATTTGTTGAGAGGACAAACTCCTTCCCTCCAGATTAAAACGCTGTTTTCCACACACTGCTCCATTAGGCTTGCCATTGAAACCCAGGGAGAGATGAAATATAATTCACGAGCTGGGTCCAAATCTATTTTCTCATTTCCCAAAAAAATAAAAGAGTGTCCTTTCGTCATCTGTTAGACTAGACTTTTCAAAGACATGCTCCGCAGCTGCCATTGTTCATAAACGAAAACTGATCTGATACAATTGGCCCAATCACCACTTCATCTGAGAACAGGAGTGGGCGATTACACCTCGTGTCACCCACACAAGCAGCTCTGACACCGGGGTCCTTTGGAAAATGCTGCTCCTGAAATAAACGCAGGCAGGTGCCTGGAGACTTCAGCCTCAGGGACCCAGGGAAGCTGAGCCAGCGCCTCTAGTGGGCCATTCACAGGCCAGCGGGCTGTTCTGCTGTCCAGGTGAAGGGGTGTCAGGACACCTGTCCTTGGACCACGGGCAGCTGCTGGCCCAGGCTGCCGCCTTCCAAAGAGGTGGAGCTGGAAGGAATCCACCTCTGTCAGGCTCTGGCTCCCGCAGTCTGACCGGCTGACAGTGTGAGACCAGGGACATATCAGAGGGCTGGCTGCTGCTAGGAGACGGCACGTGTTCTTTCCGAATTGCAAGGGGAAACCAACATTATCATGCCAGGATCGAAGCAGCAGCAGCACCCTCTGTACTGCGAGCCCACATCCTCTGACAGCATGAAGCCAAGCCGGGCCTGGGCTGCCTCCGAAGTCCACTCGGGAGCAGGGAGTGGGACCTGCAGGACAAAGAGGAGAGGGTGCTTTTCGTGAATCAGGCCCACACGTTTGAAACACCACGATGTTCGTAGCAGTTTCCTAGAGTGGCCTTAACAAAGTGTGCAACCACCTGGGTAACTTAAAACAACAGGAACGCATCGTCTGACCTTTCCGGAGACTAGAAATCTGAAATCAAGGCGTTCTCGGGCCTTGTTCCCTCTGAAGCTGTAGGGAAGAATCCTTTCTCGCCTTCTTCTTGGCTTCTGACAGTGAAACTCCACCCTCTGCCCCACCACGGGGCCTTCTTCACTGACTCTCCTGGCCTTCTTATGAGGACACCAGGCATCGGATGTAGGACCCACCCTCATTCAGTATGGTCTCATCTTACCTTGTCTACCTCTACAAGGACCTATTTCCTAACAGGAAACTTCACCATGCCGTGTCATTCACCTCAGCACATCTTTCTGGGAGATACAATTCAATGCAACACTGGCACATAAAAAAGGAATAGGAAGCGTGTAAGAGAATATAGAGGAGAGGCTATTTCTGAGAGAAAAAGTATCATGAGTCAGGCCACGGGACTTGAAACACCCTGATGCTTGTGCAGAAAAACAAACAATGCAGTCCTCTGGATTCCCCTCCTGCCTTCACTCCCAGCAGACCCCTGCCTCCCTCTGCCGTGCGATCTATGACGCGTAAGATGACTTGTTCATTGCATATACAGAAAGGTCACTAATGTAACCACAATACCTGCCCTTAACATTTGCAGGGTTCAGGTAAGAATACAAATAGTGCCCATCCAGCATTTGTCTAATTATTTCAAAGTTATATTTCATGGTACAAACTGTTAACTAAAATATATTCAGTTCTCCTATTTTGACAAATAGACCTTCACTACTACAACATTTAAAGAGAAATTGGAAAGCTTTGGTTTTGATTTGACTGAAAGTCAGCAAAATATCAAAGATAATCTGCCTGGGTGTTCTGTGGGTTGGAGATATTAGAATAAGTACCGAAATAAAGACATACATAGTCCATAAATCATCATGTATTTATTCTATAGAATTTATTTTTCTTGCCTTAATTTCAGAAAATGTACTAATTATGTTGTTACCAAGCTTTTCACATAATTTGTGTTTTATTGACAGAATTGCTAAATCAGACCAAATTCCTTGAGTGATTATTGTTCTTAAGTAGTTTTAATGAATTTTAATCTTAAGAAACTTCACCTAGCTAAGGCAAGAGCAACTGGTATTTTCAACAAAATGCTTAAATCAATGCCTAGATTCAGATATGATCCATGAATTTTATAGACCATGTTCAAACATAATTCATTTACATATGAAAATATATAATTATTACAGAAAAGGTTATACTATATTTAATGTCATCATAAAAATTGCTATACCATATCAGTTTTGGCCATTATTTAAAGCAATATTTAGAGCTATTCCACATTCTTAAGTTTTTCTTATTTTAAATATTTTAGTATTGAGATGTTTACAAAGAAAACTGAAAATAGCAGTATGTTCTCAGAGTTGTTCAAATATCTCTTTGAACAGGACTATACCATAATCTGTAATAGCCAGAAGACAGTCTTTTTAAGAATTGGTTTAAACATTATTTAAACATATTACTTTCTTCTCCTTAATGTCTTTTCTGTTTCTGACTCTTAATTATTATTTTGATATTGTGTTGACATGTCACTTTGCTTAGTAACTCACATATAGTTTATTTTCTTTTGATTATAACAATACATTTTATGATTTAAATTTATGGACCTTGGGCCCTAGCCAATTTGGCTCAGTGGATAGTCCATCGGCCTGCAGACTGAAGGGCCGCAGGTTCGATTCTGGTCAAGGGCACATGCCAAGGTTGTGGGCTTGATCCCTAATAGGGGATGTGCAGAAGGAAGCCAATCAATGACTCTCATCATCGATGTTTCTGTCTCTCTCTTCCTCTCCCTTCCTCTCCGAGGTCAATACTAATATATTTTTGAAAACAGGATTTTGGAGCCTGTTTCCTAGAGTTGGGAGGACAGCGTCCTCCCCTTTTCAGGTCAGTCGCGGGGAGGAGAGGAGCGAAGACAGGGCTGGGATGTCCTCCCTGGGGAGCGAGGCGCACGGTCTGCAGAGCCCACGTGCTCACCTTCCTCCCGAATGGAAACTGCCAACAAACCAAAAAAAGCAACAATCAAATGGGAGAAGATATTTGCAAACAACAGCTCCAACAAGGGGTTACTATACAAAATATATAAAGAACTCAACACCAAAGGAACATTCAAATTAAAAATTGGGCAGAAGACCTGAACAGACACTTCTCCCAAGAAAACATACAAATGATCAACAGATATATGAAAAGATGCTCAACTTCACTAGCTATTATGGAAATAAAAATCAAAACTACAATGAGATACCACCTCACATCTGTTACAATGGCTATTATCAACAAGTGTTGGAGAGGTTGTGGAGAAAAAAAATTCTCATTCACTACGGTGCATATGTAAACTGGTACAGCCACTATGGGAAATGGTATGGAGGGGCCTCAAAAATTAAGAATAGAGGCCCTGGCTGGTGTTTC
Source organism: Myotis davidii (assembly GCF_000327345.1). NCBI lineage: Eukaryota > Metazoa > Chordata > Mammalia > Chiroptera > Vespertilionidae > Myotis > Myotis davidii. Next base: position 421,250 of record NW_006288443.1, read on the forward strand.
TCAGGTTGGAGCATCAGGCCATGCACTGGAGGGTTGCATGTTGGATTCCCGTCAAAGGCACATAACCTGAGTTGGGGGTTTGCTCTTAGCCCGTGGTCCAGGCCCGTGCAGGAGGCAACCAGTTAACCAGTTGATGTGTCTCTCTCACGTCTCTCTCTCTCTCTCTCTCTCTCCCCTTCCTCTCTTTCTCTCTCTTCCCTCCCCCCAATCCCTTCCACACACACTCTCTCTCTAAAGACTCTCTCTGAAAGCAATGGAAAAAATATCTTCAGATGAGGATAACAACAGAAAAGAAGAATAATAGAGCTACCATATGAGCCAGCAATCCCTCTTTTGGACATCTACCTGAAAATTTTGAAAACATTTATTTGCAAAGATATATGCATCCCTATGTTCATTGCAGCATTATTCACAGTGGCCAAGACATGGAAACAACCCAAGTGGCCCTTTATAGATGACTGGGTAAAGAAGATATATATATATATTATAGCAACCAGCTTTAATAAAACCCTAATATGCAAATCAACCGAATGGCAGAACAACCAGCAGAATGACTGGTCGCTATGATGTGCACTGACCACCAGGGGGCAGATGCTCAACACAGGAGCTGCCCCCAGCCCACAGGCCCCAGGCCAGCCAAGGCGTGTGCCAGCAGGGGGCTCCCCAATCACCCTGTGGGTCACCCCGCAGAGGGAGGCAACAGGTGGTGGGGGGCGGGACCAGCAAGTGGGTGGCACCAGGCTGGCCAAGGTGGGTGCCAGTGGGGTCCCCCGCGATCACCCCGCTGATCCCTTCACAGATCAGCCCTGATCACTGGCCAGGCCTAGGGACCCTACCTATGCACACATTTCATGCACCGAGTCTCTAGTATACACATATATATACATATACATATACATATTAAACAAATAGAACTACATCAAACTAGGTTTTGCACAGCAAAGAAAACCATTAACAAAATGCAAAGACAACCCACTGAATAGGAGAACATACTCCCCAATACATTTGAAAAGGGCTTAATATCTAAAATTTATAAAGAATTTACATATTACACCCAAAAAAAACAAAGCAAAAAGAAAAAAATACACAATCCAATTTTAAAAATGTTCAAAGAACCTGAATAGACACTTCTCCAATAGTGCCATCCCAACAGTGATATCCCCAAAGAATATATATACAAACTTTGAATAATTATTAATTCCAATGGGCTAGATCTGAAAAAAAGAAACATATATATAATGGACTACTCAGCCATAAGAGAAGATGAAACACTGCCATTTGCAACCCGAGTGGACCTTGAGTATATCATGACAAGCAAAATGTCAGACAGCAGAAAACTAAGAACCATATGATTTCACTCATGTGGGATATAAAACTAAAAACAACAAATGAACCAACAAGACAAACAAACAGAAACCCAATAGACACAGAAAACAGTATAGTGCTTACCAGGGGGAAATGGAGGTGGGGAGTAGTGAAGGGTAGAGGGGTTGAGTGCATTTTGATGGAAAGAGATTTAACTTTGGGTGGTGGGCACACAATGTAATTTACAGATGATGTATCATATAATTGTACACTTAAACCTATATAATTTTATTAACCAATGTCACCCTAATGAATTTAATAATAAATAAATACATGTATATGTCTATGTATGTGTGTGTATACAAGACATTTGGGATTTTTTTTATATTACAAAGTGTTCTTCTGTGATGGATTCAGTGCTAATTCTTGTGACCCTTCTAAACCACAAATTGGAACACCAAGAGAAACCAAAAAATGAATGCTGGACATGACAAGGAAAAAATACTTCATTCAGCAAAAATCTAGTGCATTCATGCCATGGCAGCAGAGAGGAAAGATTGGACAAAATAATTTATTTGCCTTTTCTCTTAACTAAGTGCTCCTCAAATTCAAATCTTTCTCAAGCTCCAAAGTAGTGTCTGGTTCCAAAGTTGGAAGTTATTCAATTCCAAAATTGTCACAAACAACAATGCTTTCAAGGATATGGGGTAAGACATTTGGTATCTCAGAGACATGATATGTGGGCCCTCTGATACAGAAGGCTCAGAGGTAGTAGGGGAAAAACCAAGATGGTGGCATAGGTAAACACCGGAGTTAGCTGCCTCAAACAACCACTTCAAAATACAACTAAAAGACAGAACAGACATCGCCCAGAACCACAGGAAGACTGGCTGAGGGGAAATTCTTCAACTAGAAGGAAAGAGAACAGCATACGAGACTCAGAGGAGGAGCAGTGCAGAAAATATAAAG
>NW_006288443.1:424724-425985 GCF_000327345.1 Myotis davidii
TATGAACAGCAAATACATACCTATCAACAAGTGAATCGAAAAATCAAATGAATAAAAAATCTGATGAACAGAGGTAACTGGTGAATATAATAGAATCAAGGACATAGAAAGGGAGTGGACTGACAATTCTTGGGGGGAAGGGTGTGGGGGGGTGCGGGAAGAGACTGGACAAAAATTGTGCACCTAAGGATGAGGACAGTGGGGGGGGTAAGGGCAGAGGGTGGGGTGGGAACTGGGGGGAGGGGAGCTGTGGGGGGAAAAAAGAGGAATAAATGTAATAATCTGAACAATAAAGATTTCATAAAATTAAAAAAAAAAAGAAAGCTCAGAGAGACACCCCTCTGGCCCAGGTATAAGGATGATACTGCAAATAGTCATCAATTCTCTGGGACTCTGTTCAGTATAGCTCACTGGCTCCCGGGCTCACTACCATAGGAACCTGACTGACAATAGTGGCCAGTAAGATCTCGAACGTTTCTCATAGCAATATTTTTTCTGATATATCACTTGGGCAAGGGAGACAAAAGAAAAAATAAACAAATGGAACTACATCAGACTAAGTTTTGCACAACAAAGAAAACCATTAACAAAATGAAAAAGACAACCCACTGAATAGAACATATTCCTCAATACATTTGAAAAGGGCTTAATATCCGAAATTTATAAAGAATTTACATAATTCAACACCAAAAAAAAAATGAAAAAACACCACAATCCAATATTTAAAATGTTTAAAGAACCTGAATAGACACTTCTCCAAAGAGAACATACAGAGGAACACTAGACATATGAAAAGATGCTCAACATCACAAATCATCAGAGAAATGCAAATCAAAACTACAATGAGATATCACCTCACACCTGTCTGATTGGCTATCATCAATAAATCAACAAACAACAAGTGTTTGGGAGAATGTGGAGAAAGGGGAACCCTCCTACACTGTTGGTGGGAATACAGATCGATGTAGCCACTGCGGAAAGCACTTTGGAGTTACCTCAAAAAATTAAAAATGGAACTGCCTTATGACCCAGCAATTCCAATTCTGGGAATTTATCCAAAGAAACCCAAATGACTAATTCAGAAGAATATTTGCCCCCTTATGTTCACTGCAGTATTATTTACAATAGCCAAGATTTGAAAGCAACCCAATCATTCTTCCTACATGTCTGATACAATTATACCCCAGCTCAGTTCTACTTGACTTTCAGATGCACTAAGAGCCCACCCTCTCCCTGGGACATTGAAGGTCTCATGGGAAAG
>NW_006288443.1:427531-434562 GCF_000327345.1 Myotis davidii
AACAAAGAAAACCATTAACAAAAAGAAAAAGACAACCCACTGAATAGAACATATTCCTCAATACATTTGAAAAGGGCTTAATATCCGAAATTTATAAAGAATTTACATAATTCAACACAAAAAAAAAATGAAAAAACACCACAATCCAATATTTAAAATGTTTAAAGAACCTGAATAGACACTTCTCCAAAGAGAACATACAGAGGAACACTAGACATATGAAAAGATGCTCAACATCACAAATCATCAGAGAAATGCAAATCAAAACTACAATGAGATATCACCTCACACCTGTCTGATTGGCTATCATCAATAAATCAACAAACAACAAGTGTTTGGGAGAATGTGGAGAAAGGGGAACCCTCATGCACTGTTGGTGGGAATACAGATCGATGTAGCCACTGCGGAAAGCACTTTGGAGTTACCTCAAAAAATTAAAAATGGAACTGCCTTATGACCCAGCAATTCCAATTCTGGGAATTTATCCAAAGAAACCCAAATGACTAATTCAGAAGAATATTTGCCCCCTTATGTTCACTGCAGTATTATTTACAATAGCCAAGATTTGAAAGCAACCCAATCATTCTTCCTACATGTCTGATACAATTATACCCCAGCTCAGTTCTACTTGACTTTCAGATGCACTAAGAGCCCACCCTCTCCCTGGGACATTGAAGGTCTCATGGGAAAGGGGAAGAGAAGTTAGAAAACTATGTGTGGTTTATAAGATGGATAAAGCTGGAGGACATGATGCCAAGTAAAATGCTTCACACAGAGAAAGACAAATACTGTATGATGTCACTTATAAATGAATATAAAAATGTTGAACTCCAAGAAACAGAGAGTAAAATGGTTGTTGTCAAGAGCTGATGAGATGGGGGAGTGAAGAAAAGAGGGTGATGTTGATTAAAGGGAACTGTTCTATGACCCATTGATCCTATTCTGGGAATATATCTGAAGTAACTAAAAACACTGCAACATTACTTACAATAGGCAAGATTTGTAACCAGCCCAAATGCCCATCCTATATAATAAAACCCTAATATGCAAATTGACTGAATATCAGAACGACCAGCAGAATGACCTGTCTCTATGATGTGCACTGACCACCAGAGGGCAGATGCTCAACACAGGAGCTGCCCCCAGTCAGGGGCAGCTCCTGCATTGAGGCCCCCCAAGAAGGAGGTGACCAACAGCTATGATCAGAGGGCGGGGCCAGCCAGTGGGTAGCACCAGGCCACCAGCCAAGGCAGGTGCCAGCGGAGTCCCCCCCAATCACTTCACCCACTGGTTGCCCTACAGATGGTCCTGATCACCAGCCAGGCCTAGGGACCCTACCCTATATATTGGGAACAGTCTCTTAGATTTAAAAATTAAACCCTGGCAAGGGAACTCTAACACTGAAAAAACAGGATGATGCAGCGATGACATGCATGGACTCTGGCTTGCACATTTTGTGGTCAGCCCTGATTCTGACACTTATAACTCTGTGACAAAGCCAATTACTTAACTTCCCTCTGCTTCAGTTTTTCCATCCATAAGATGGGGAGAATGGTACTACTGCCTCAGAAGGATCATGTTATGTACTACTTTTTATAATCAGACCAAAAAAATGTAGTTGTCCATACAACAGCAGGATGCCTTTTACCTGTATGAAAAGTATGGTCACTAGTGCATGCAGCATCCCAAATTGCAAGAGGGGTGTCCGACTGCTGGTTTAGGCCTGACATCCCTGAGGGATCCCAAATTGCAAAAGGATGCAGGCCAGGCTGAGGAACACCCCCGACCCAGTATAGGAATTTTGTGCACTGGGCCTCTAGTCAGTAGATAAGTGGATAAAAAAAGCTGTGGTACATTTACACCATGCAATACTACTCGGCCATAACAAAGGACATCTTACCCTTTGCAACAGCATGGATGGACCTGGAGAGCATTGTGATAAGTGAAATAAGCCAGTCAGACAAAGACAGGTACCATATGATTTCACTCATATATGGATTCTAATGAACAAATTGAACAAGCAAAATAGAGACAGACTCATAGATAGAGATCAGGCTGACAGTTTGTTGGAGGTGAGGGAGGGGCGGGGGGGTTCTGGGAAAGTGGAGGTATTGAGCAAAAAAGAAAAAAAGAGAAAGAACTCGTGGACATAGACAACTCTATGGTGATTGTTGGAGGGGTATGGAGGAAGGTGGAAGAGGTGGAAGAGGGGATGGAAAAATAAAATAAAGAAAAAATAAAAAGTGGCATTTCAAATAAATTGTGATGGATATTAAAGCAATTAGCTATACATTTGAAAAAAATTAGATTCCCACTTCCTATAAATGCAAAAATAAAATGTATATGTACTGTATTAAGTATATAAGGGATAGACTGTTAACATATCTGAAGTAGGCCCAAGATGGTGCTGCTCATAATAAGTCCCATGCCAGCAAAACAAAACTTAACTATGTTTCAATGCTCGGGTCTCCCGGAAAAAGGCCTAGTTTGACCAATCACTGGTCGTCTGCTCAGCACAAGGTACCTAACTTTGCTCCACTTCTCCAGCCAGCGAATGCCCACTAACATCCTGGTTCCTGCTCACTGTGCTCTATAAATCTCTTGTTTTGTGCAGCTCTTTAGAGCTCTTTTCTATCTGCTAGTTTGTATGCTGTGCAATTCATGAATCACTGAATAAAAGCCTACTAGTAAATTGTCTGTGGAAAATTTTCTTTTACCAAGACCAACTTGACATTTTGGTTTATTGAACACTACACTCAATAACTGCGGAGTACACATGGAACATTCCCCACGACAGACATGTGCTCAGCCATAAAACAAGTCGTGAAAAATTTGAAATGAAACCAGAATAAGTTCATTGATCACAAAGGAATTAAATTAAAAAGCAATAACAGTAAGATATCTAAAAAAATTCCTAGGTACTTGATAATTAAACAACTTGATAATTAAATATAGTTGATTCAAGAAATAAATCATAAGGGAAATTAGAAAATATTTCAAATTAAGAGGTAATAAAAACACAATCTATCAAATCTTGCGGGAGGCAACTAAAGTAGTGCTTAGAGAGAGATTTATAGTGCTTATATTTGAAACCAGATAAATATAAAACAAATGATCTAAGCTTCTACCTTAAGAAGCTGCAAAAAAGAGAAAATCAAACCTAAAGTACATAAAAGAAAGGAAATAATAAGGATAAATCAAAATCAATGCGGTAGAAGACAAAAAAAATTAGCAAATCAGCAAAATCAATTCACTCTTGGAAAAGATTAATAAAATTGATAAGCCCTGAGCAAATCTGATCAAGATGAGAAGAGATAAAACAGAAATTACCAATTTCAGGAATAAAGATGGGATGTTACTAAGACCTTACAAGTGGGGTGGAACCAGGTAGGGGCCCACACCAGAGAAAGGAGGAGCTGCAGTGGCCCAGAGTGGGAGGTCAGAGTCCAAACAGGGTGAGGGGAAGATGTGAACTTGGGGGTGGGGGAGAGAGAGGAGACTACACTCAGGAAAAGTGATCAAATAACTACATATAGTAAGGATAATGGGAGCATTTTCTCACTGGCCAAGAAGGGTCTATAACTACGAAAGGGAGAAAACGAATGTGTGGGATTTGGTACTAGATGTGCAAGTGTCAATGCAAACCGTTGTTTTCGATATTCATATGGAAATAGAATAAATATAGAAAAAAGAAGTAAAGATATAAATGTATATGCATCTGTGTGTGTGTGAGTGTGTGTGTGTGTGTGTGAGTGTGTGTGTGTGTACACATATACATATATTCAGGAGCAGGGATACACAAGTAGCACTAAGCATACCGAGTTCTCAGATCCTGGCTTCTAAATATCCTTCTCCACTGAAAGGAAGCAGGGTTACTTGAAGAATGATTTTCAGGCTGAGGCAGAAGAAATGTAAGTCTGAAACCTCTTGCTGTATCAGGGAGCGAGGAAGTGCTTAGTGATTATCAGGAGACAAAAAGGCACACAAGTCAGCCTGAGTAATCAGGGTGGCCAAATCAGGGACAATGTGACCATTAAAAGAAGTGACAGGAATGGATTATAACCCATTGGCTAAAACAGAAAATCGTGTTCATACCGAGGCAAATAAACACATAAATGAATACGTAAAAAGTTTCATGAGGAGTGGATACCTGCATGGTTTCAAAGTAACTCCCCACAAATGGCCTACATCTAGTTCAACCTTGAAGAACACTAAGGGGTGGAGGTGGGGGAAAGGGTGCACCCAGCCCCACTCAGTCGAAACCCTGAAGTATAATTTTTGAATCTATAGTTGGTTCTTCCCATCTGCATTCTCAGACTCAACCAACCCCAGATTAAAAACAGTATTTTCAACCTGCAGTAGGGAAACTGCGGTTGGGAATGTGAAAATACTATTTCAATCCCAGGTTGGTGGAATCCACAGAGAGGAAACGCGTTGGTATGAAAGACCAACTCTACTTATTGAAAAAAAAAAAATTCACATGTAAGTGGACCCAAGCAGTTCAAGCCCATGTTGTTTAAGGGTCAAGTGAGATTACACAAGGATGGAAGAGTAGCATTCCAGTGGAAAAGGCCTGCAGACAGCACCTTAATGAAATGATCCAGGTGAATATAAGCAGTAATGGAACAAATGGGGAGTCGCATGCCACCAAGTAAGAAACAATGAGAAGAATGGATTTATTTCTTTGAATTCCCACCAGTATATTCCTGTGTCTAGCCGGAATTTAATCGTGAGGAAAAATGATCAAACCAACCCAAAATTGAGGGACATTCTACAAAGAAAAAGCGACATTACAACTAAGTATAACATGCGATGCTGAAATGGATGCTTTTGTCATAAAGAACATATTGGGACATTGGCAAAATGAAGACTGCAGTCTCAGATTACAGTTTTAATGTATTGATGTTGAATACCTTATTTAGATAATTCTATTGGATAACATCCTTGTATGTAGGAAATTCACACTGAATTTCCATACAGGTTGTGGAGTACCAGGTTAGTAATTTCCTCTCAAATAATTTAGGAAAGTAAGTTATTTATTCTGTACTTGCAACTTCTAAGTCTGCAATTCGTTCAAAAACATTTTTAAGATATCTACATAAAATAAGAGTATATAAAGTACATTCCAAATATGGATATAGAAAAACAAAACTATGGGCGGTTTTACATACACACCTATGGAAACAGGCAGACACAGCTTTAGATGAACAGTGGTTACATTTGGGAAAGATGGTGGGGGAAGTTAGGAAGGATTCTTGTTTGCGATTAAAAATACTTCTGTATGTTTGCATCTTTAAACAATGATAGTACTTTCATACATTGCTTATATACAATGGGAAGGAGGAGATAAAACTATCACTGTTTGTAAATGATATGATTATATACTTGGAAAATAAAATTAACTTGAAAACTACTATAAGCAGTATGAGAATTCAATAAGGTAGTAGAGTAGAAAATTAATACACACAAATCAATAGATTTCATATATACCTGAAACAAGTTACAAAATATAATAGGAAAAAAAAAGCCCATTTCTAATTGCAACAAAAAAGATATAACTTCTAGGGGGGAAAAAATAACAAGATGTCAATTCTTCCTAAATTAATTTAGAAATATAATCTCAAAAGTATCAATAGGATCCTTTTTACAAACTAAGAAAAAAGGTTATTATAAAGTTTATATGGAAAAGGAAATAAGGAAAATAGCTTAAATTTTTTTGAAAAGTTTCTAGAACTATCATGTTAAAACAGATAATAAAGCCTTTTATGATGAAATCAGTGATATTACTTCAAGGATAGACAGTGGAATAAAATAAATACCTGAAATAGACTATAAAACAGTGGCATCTGATTGGAGAGTTGATGGCATTTTCAACACGTGATGTTGGGAAATCTAATAGCCACCGAAAAATAATAATGGTTTAATTTTACATCCTACAATCTGATAATCTCATAAGGACCAAATAATTAAATTTTTTTTTAAATAAAGGCACTTGACTAGAAGAAAACTTGAGAAAGATGTTTTATAAACTTAGAGTAAGGCTTTCTAACTATGATTTAAACTAGAAGCTATTAAAGAAAAGGTGGAAAAATGAGTATACTCACATCCATAAAAATAAAAATTATTCAATAAAAACAAAAATATAAGCAAAGTCAAAATAAAAATAATTAAATGGGGAAACTATTTAAATTTATGTTAGAAATATATTGCTAATCTTCCTAAAGAGCTTCTAGAAAATAATAAGACCAAGACCCACAACCTAACAGTAAAGGGAAAAAAGAGATGAATAGGCTTTTTACAGGGAAAGAAAAAAATGTTCCTTAAATGAAAAAAAATCTAAGCTTTATTCATAGTAATAGAAATACAAATTGAAGACATACTAAAATATTACTTTATTCCTATTATATTGACAAGACTTTCAACTATTTCACAAACATATGTTGGCGAGGCTGTAGGAAAAAGGCATTTTCATTCATTGCTTGGCTGGAGCACAAACTGACCCTATGGAGGCAACATGGCTATAACTATCAAAACTGCAATATAGTAACTATAAAATCTTAGAGGAATCCACAGGCAGCAAAATATCAGACATACTTCGTAGCAATATATTTGCTGGCACAGCTCCTAGGACAATAGAAACTAAGGAGAAAATAAACAAACGGAACCACATCAAAATAAAAATCTTCTGCACAGCGAAAGAAACCATCAACAAAACAGTAAGAAAGCCCACTGAATGAGAGTATTTGCCAATGTTATCTCCGATAAGTGTTTAATCTCCAAAATTTACAGGGAATTGATACAATTTAACAAAAGGAAGACAAACAATCCAATCAGAAAACAGGGAAAGGACCTAAATAGACACCTTTCTAAAGAGGACATACAGAAGGCCAAGAGAAATATGAAAACATGGTCAAAGTCACTAATCATTCCAAAGATGCAAGTGAAACAATGAGGTACCATCTAACACCTGTCAGAATGGCTATCATCAACAAATCAACAATGACAAGTGCTGGAGAGGATGCAGAGAAAAA
>NW_006288443.1:434774-435276 GCF_000327345.1 Myotis davidii
GAGGGGGGTGGTGGGTGGGGGAAGGGGTAAGAGATCAACCAAAGGACTTGTATGCATGCATATAAGCATAACCCATGGACACAGACAGTAGTGGGGTAAGGGCAGATGCAAGGAGATGGGAACGGGCTGGGGAGAGGTCAAGGGCGGGGGCGAAGACATATGTAATACTTTAAAGTTTAAACAATAAAGAATTTAAATTAAAAATGCAATACATTTGCCATTTGACTGGAAAATTCCAATTTTGAGAATATATATCTATATTTTTAAATATATCTTAATCATAAATCTGCACACATAGGATATAATGTCAGTCCTTTTCTTCTTAGCAATTATCCTTTTTATTCTTCTAAATTTAATTTCTAAATTTATTTTTCAATTGCACTTAACATACAATATTATATCAGTTTCAGGTGTACAACATAGTGATTAGACATTTACATAACTTAAGAAATGATCACCCCAATAAAACTAGTACCCATCTGACACTGTACATAGTTATTAA
>NW_006288443.1:436255-440411 GCF_000327345.1 Myotis davidii
CTGACAGTTAATTTGCATATCTCGCTGATTAGCCAATGAAAAGGGTAGCGGTCGTATGCCAATTACCATGTTTCTCTTTTATTAGTGTAGATTATCGACTATATATTCCCTATACTGTACTTTATATTCCCTTAACTATTTTTATAAATGGCAATTTGTACTTCTTAATCCCATTCACCTTTTATAATGTCAGTCTTATTTGTTAAAATATTGCTTATAACAGCAAAGTATTTTCCAATGAATTAATAGTCATCTTAAAATTATCATCAACCTGAAAAATTAGTCAATCGGGGCCAATAAAATAAGACATATTATACTCTTACAGTGGAATATTTATATACTTGGGATTTTTTTAAAGGATGAGACATAAAATACATTATTACGTTTTTCAAAAAGCCAAGCACAGAACAGTGAGTATGGTATAACTCCTTTATTTGCAAGAAAAAGAAAAATGAATGCATATTTTTATTTGCTTTTATTGAGGTAAAGATATTCTGGAAGGAGACACAGCAACCATTAAAAGGAACATTAGGCTCGATGGAGATAAGGGTGGGAGCAATTTTCCCTGTAGTACTAATTTTAAGCACCCCATGGAGCATGGGGTAAAACTGGCTGGCAATATTTACCTCAAAACCCTGAGAGGCACAAACATTGACCAGAAAGATAGGAAATCACTAAACTTCAATGTAGATGAGAGATGAAGATACCCCTTATTATAACCAAGAGCTGCAAAAAGAATAAATATAGCCATCACTTAAAGGCCTTCCACAAATCTGAAAATAAGAAACATTTTTTTAGAGGAAGTGAAGGAATGAAACACTGCCTGATTGGGAAACGCAAGTGAGCAGATGTCTGATTCAGGCAGAAGGATAGACCATGTGAGGAACATTTAATTTACAGATTAGCAAGATGCTGCCGCGTCATCTGTTTGCTCTGCTGGCTTCTCACCCTCATGGCTTCTAGCTCAGGAAGTTGGTTCAACGTGCTTTTTTGAGATGAGAAATCAGAGCATAGGTCTTCTTACTAAAAAGACCAATTGTTTCGGCCTCGATAAAGATGACAGTGAAATTTAAAATAATTAGATCGTCCTTAAATTGATCAGATTACGTTCATCTACTTTTTCCTTACTATTTATGGCATTTGAAAGTCAATTTTTCTTCCAGGGAAATACTAAGAAATTTGCCCTTAAGAAGGTAGAGATTGATCTTCAAAACTTTGAATGTAGGAGAAGAACACAGGAAACTACACAATGTAGGTCCTTAAATGAGAACTGGTCTTATAGTAAATAAATCTATTGGGCTGGCTTGCTCTTTCTAATATTATGAGAAAACAAAAAGATCACAGTGAAAATATAGTTTGCTCCTAACTTTCCATTTCCAACATATAATTAATGACAGATCTACAGAAGTTTACAAAGATTCTTGAAGGCTTGTCACACAGAATGAGTTGAACAGATTCTTAACAAGAGTTTGCATTTGAAATATTGCATTGTGAATTTCCACAATGTCAGTGATTTCATTCGTAATCACTGAAACAAAAGGCACCTGTGTGTGTGTGTTTGTTTGTTTTTTATCTCAGAAATAATTCAAACCCCATTTCTGATTTGTAAGACATAAAGAGATTTTCCTAGGGTTACCTTATATTAAAGGGGTAAAAGGGAAGAGACAAATTAAGACAAACTCTTTACTTAAAGCAATAAGTCTTCTTATTAAAAAGACCAGAACATCACAAATTTTTCTTTTGGTATCTCGGCGTCCTGTGTCCTTGTGACCCCAGTTTGCAAGGAGGAAATAAAAAGGTCTCATGCTAATTTGAAAGAGAAAAGTCATTAAGCACAAGGGTACCCAAAGGCTTTGGCCAACATCTGCTCTAGGATGGAGCTGATCCATTTTGGAGAATTAAGAGTCCATAGCTAAGTACTAAAAGTAAAGAGTCAATTTCTGAGAGTAGCCGCATTTGTGGAATGGTTTATTCAAGTTTAGTGATTAACCAGAAGCTCTTAGCAGTGTTAGGAGTGAATTAATGCCCCTTTTTTGAAAAACTGTTCTAACCTGTATTATCTCACTGTCTGGGGTGGTTTCAAGTTTTGTGAGGTTTGAAGTTTCTACAATTTGGTGGAGGGGCATTTTTAAAGAAAGAAAAAAAAGAACTAAGTTATTAATACAAAATTTGTTAGAAAAGTCAATATTTATTTTGAATGAGAGATGATAATAAATTATAAATTTATAAAAACTGATAAAGAAATCACAAAATTAACATAAACACAATGTTTTTATTAATTACCTGCCACACACTAAACTTTTTCATACAATTTTCATAACCTTTGAACACTTCTTCATATTGACAATTTTGTAATATATTAGCTCTAGAAGTAACAGACACATAATTCGGTCTGAAACATGGCTGATGAAATTTGTGTTACAGTACTGATATTAAAAAAGGGGGGAGGGATTGTTTGCAGGGCTAGCTGAAAAAGGTAAAGGGATTAAGAAAAAACAACTGATAGACACAGACAACAGTATGGTGATTACCAGAGGGAAAAGGGGCTGGAGCAGGTGGGAGAGGGTAAGGGGGGTAAATGTTGATGAAAAGAGATGACTTGGGGTGGTGAACACATGACACAATATACAGATGATTTATTATAGAATTCTGTGCCTGAAACCTGTAAAATTTTATTAATCAATGTCACCCCAATAAATTAAATAAAAATAAAAATACAGCCCTAGCTGGTTTTTCTCAGTGGATAGAGCATCAACCTGCAGACTGAAGGGTCCCAGTCAACAGCACATGCGTGGGTTGTGGGCTCAATCCCCAGTGGGGGGCGTGCAGGAAGCAGCTGATCAATGATTCTCTCTCATCATTGATGTTTCTAACCACCTCTGCCTCAGCCCCCATTCGGCTGTCCAGTCTAATTAGCATATTACACTTTTATTACTATAGATAGATGATCACTTTCACAATTATATTTGTAACATTTATATTTTACATTCTATAGCTCATATTTCTACACCAGCCAAGGCTCCTCAGGGAGCAAGGCAGTCCCTTTGCAGGGAGGGTAATAGTTAAGAGTGCTTGAGTCAAAATGTTTTTTTACTTAGAGTATTATCAGAGATATATAACTTTTAAATTTTTATTTATTGCTTGGATGCTCATACCACTTATCTTTCCAATTTGCCAGTGATCTGGTGTGCCTGCGTTTGGATATCTGTTCATGAATACTACCGGGAGCACTGTACATTTTCTCACCTGTAAAATTCACATATTTTTAAGGAAAATGATTAGCATCTTTAATCACTGCTTCTATTCCAATTATGTATTTGGTAACATCAATTATAAAAACATGGGGTCTCCTCAGCTTATCCTTTATGATGTCATGGCCACCAGTCTCAGCTGGGTCATTCATGTTTTTTCTCCACATTTTCCCCAAATGCCTCTGTCCTATTCAAACTTATAGACTCAGGAAACTAAATATAGTGCAGGAGTCAGTGCCATCGCTCTCTGTGCTTTTGTACATAGTTCCAGTGCGCACAGCCACACTAATTAATTTACATATTGTCTATTGCTATTTCCACACTAAAATGGCATAGTTGAGCAGGTGAAATATTTACTTCAGTCCTTTACAAAGTAAGTTTGCTGACCCCTGTTTTAAATTCATCACCCACGCCCTTTATTCTGAATATATAACTTCACAAGGAATAATAAAAAGGATAAAATCAGTATTAGCTTTCAGGCTAAAAATATATGTATAAACTAGAGACCCAATGCACGATTGAAATCATGCGAGGTGGTGCCCCGCCCAGGCGGCCGGGACCCATGCCTGACTTCCGCCCCAGGCATCCTCGGCCCCCCTGACTGTGTCTGCTCTGGGCCCCCCTGTGCCTATCTCCATCTCCACTCTGGGCCTCACCTGCGTGGGCAACCTCCTCCTGTCTGGTCGTGACCCACGGCAGTGTCCTGGCCTAATTTGCAAATACACACACACACACACACACACACACACACACACACACACGGATGCATGCCCACACACATGTACATACCATACCACACTTTTTTGTCCATAGAAATCTTTGATATATCTCAAACACTTGAACCCATAAAACTCTAAAATCAAATCCAGTCTATCAATTTAAAGAAATGGCATTCTCTCTCATCC
>NW_006288443.1:441990-442596 GCF_000327345.1 Myotis davidii
GACCCCTATTTGCCACCTGAGCCCCTGCACTGATAAGCCCCGCCCCCAGCCGGGACCCTATGACTATTGGAGAGCAGGAAAGTGCCCCTGAGCCGTGGGTCGCTCTGGTGATCCGGCCATTGGTAAGTAGAAAAGTGTGGCCTGTAGTCAGCCCCCAGCTGCGCCTGATCTGGGAGCAGGAAAGAAAGCCCGGCCTGCAGGCAGCCCCCAGCTGCGCCTTCTCCCAAGTCGCCATGAGGATTGATCAGGGAGCAGAAAAGCCCGGCCTGCGGACAGCCCCCAGCTGGGCCTGCTCCCCAGTTGCCATGGAGACCTGTAAGCAGGAAAGCCCAGCCTGTGGGAAGCCCCCAGCTGGGCCTGCTCCCCTGTCGCCATTGCAATCCTGGAGCAGGAAAGCCCAGCTTGCAAGCAGCACCTCCATCCTGGCCATAGCTCAAGGGAGAGTACAACATGCAGTGGAGGCCAGGAGCCTGAGAGATCAACACAGAGGGGCTCTTGCTCCAAGCCTCCATGGTGTGGCTGGGGGAAGGCCCCCAGCATACACACACACACACACACACACACGACAACTGCTTCAAGCCTACATGGCTCGGCTGGGGGCTGGCC
>NW_006288443.1:443386-444976 GCF_000327345.1 Myotis davidii
CTGCATTCATGAATTTCTCCCTCACACATTAGGAACAAACTTGTTTGGCATTTGTTTCCATTTCTCTTCTCTCCTGACTAGGACCTCACTAATTCCTTCTGCTTTCTATTTTCCTTATCATTACCTTATTGTTATCATTACCTTATCAATACCTTAACATACTGACACTTCTCCCTCCATAAAGGAAAACAAACCAAAACAAGAAACCAGTCTTAAACTCTGTCCCATCGCTACAATTCCTCTTTGCCATCTTAGCCAACATCCCATGTTTCATATTTGCAGCATCCATTTCCTTACTCCAATCCTACTTCTTTCCCTCTCTAAAGACCGCTGTCCTTTCCTCTCTCAAAAATTAAATTTGTATTTTAGCTTCTTATTTGACTGCTCAAAAGCATTTGACACTGTTAGCCATTCCTTCTCTTGAAACATTCCCTCTTCCAGCATCTGAGGACACTCTTCTGGTTTTACCTTTGAGATCATTCACCCTCTTTTGCAACCAGCTGCTCCTGTCTGTCTATGCCCTGCCTCGCCTTCTCTTCACCTGATCCTATGCACACCGATTATCAACTGTATACCGAGGATTCCTGACTTCATAACCCAGATCTCTCCCACATTGAAGATTCACATAGCCAACCAAATGCTCGGTAGGATCTGAAAACTCAACAGAATCCAAATCAAAATAACTCCCTCCTCCCATAACTGCTGTCCCCCTTGTTCTCCTATGTCAGTGACCCATATTATTCTCCATCCAGTCTCAAATAAAAAACTCGGGGTCACCTTGACTCCTCTCTCCCTTCTAACATGTGCAGTTGGTTAATTTCCAAGCTCTCTCAGTATTTCCTCTCAGATCTCTCCTTTATCCAGCCCAGCACAGAGCACTATCATTCCTCATTTCTTCAAAGGGCCTCTCTACCCTCTTTGAGCCTCCTACAATCTATCTGAAGATCTAGTTTTTTTTAATTCCTATCCCCTTACTCTCTCCCCTTTAGATTATCATGACAGAACCCCACTTAAAATCCCTAAGCACTCATAGTTAAGTTTGACTCCTCTAATAAGGCCTTTAAAAAAGCATGACCTTCACCAACTGGTTTAGTCTTCTCCTCCCTTCACACAGTAGGATATAGCCATGTTTCTTTCATTCCTGTAAGTGCTCCATATAATCCTTGGTCAAATTCTGAGGCTTACACAATGAGCTGAACAATACTCCCGCTAGGCGCCTGACTTCCACTGTCTCAATTTAGACAGCATTTCATCAGGAGGCTATGTGGGATCTCCACCGCCACCCAAAGGCTGAAGCTCTTATATGTGCAGCACAATTCACATGCTGAATTGAGTGGTTGAGCATTAACCTATGAACCAGGAAGTCACTGGTTCAACTCCTGGTCAGGGCACATGCCCGTGTTGTGGGCTGGATCCCCAGTAGGGGGCATGCAGGAGGCAAACATCATTGATGTTCTATCTCTCTCTTCCTCTCCCTTCCCCTCTGAAATCAATAAAAATATATTTTCAAAAAAAGAGTGTAGATTTCCTGAGGATATGAAACATCTGTACCTTGTTTATCACTGTAAACATGTTCAGCACATGCCAGGA
>NW_006288443.1:445600-446962 GCF_000327345.1 Myotis davidii
AGCAAAAAACACCCAACTGTAAAAAGAAAAAGAAAAAAGGATCCAAAAATATGAAGATAGTGTAAGGAGCCTCTGAGACAACTTCAAAAGTACCAACATTTTGGGGGTGCCAGAAGAAGAGAGAGAGCAAGATATTGAAAACATATTTGAAAAAATAGTGACAGAAAACTTTTTTCACCTACCTGGTGAAACAAATAGACTTACAAGTCCAGGAAGTGCAGAGAATCCCAGACAAAAGGAACCCAAAGAGGCCCACACCAAGCCACATCATAATTAAAATGGCAAGGGTTAAAGAGAAAGAGAGAATCTTAAAAGCAGCAAGAAAAAAGCAGTTAGTTACCTACAAGGGAGCTCCCATGAGACTGTCAGCTGACTTCTCAACAGAAACTTTTCAGGCCAGAGGGAGTGGCAAGAAATATTCAAAGTGATGAATAGCAAGATGTTACAACCAAAATTCCTCTACCCAGAAAAGCGATAATTTAGAATTGATGGTCAGATAAAGAGCTTCACAGATAAGAAAAAGCTAAAGGAGTTTATCAACACCAAACCAGTATTATATGAAATGCTGAAGGGTATTTTTTAAGAAGAGGAAGAAGAAGAAAAAGGTAAAGATACAAATTATGAACAACAAACATGCATCTATCAACAAGTGAATCTAAGAATCAAGTGAATAAATAATCTGGTGATCATAATAGAATCAGGGACATAGAAAGGGAATGGACTGACTATTCTTGGGGCGGGGCAAGGGGTGTGGGAGATGCGGGAAGAGACTGGACAAAAAACGTGCACCTATGGATGAGGACAGTGGGTGGGGAGTGAGGGCGGAGGATGGGGCGGGAACTGGGAGGAGGGGCGTTATGGGGGGAAAAAGAGGAGGAACAAAAATAATCTGAACAATAAAGATTTAATTAAAATAAAAATAAAAAAATAAAATAAAAAAGAAAAGGAAGCTCTCCTTAGAGGAATGACAATTTTTTTTTTGCCACTACCCACTGCAGATGCATGCAAGCCTCCCTGTTACCAAGAGAGAAAAAAGTAGCCACAACATAGTATGTGTAAGATTTCCACCAACATATGTTCTATTTAAAAACAGTGATCAAAATAAATCCCTCCTAGCCTCCTCTTAGAAACAAATGATTCTGAGGTGGTGAATGGAGACAACACAACATTCCAATATCCTATATAATAAAAGAGAAAAATGGTAATTGGTGTACGGCGATACCCTTTTCATTGGCTAATCAGGGCTATATGCAAATTAACTGCCAACTCAGATGGCAGTTAACTGACAACAAAATGGCAGTTAATTTGCAAATGTAGGCACAATGCAGGGAGGTGAAAGGGAAAGCAGGAAGAAGCCCCCTG
>NW_006288443.1:447156-447605 GCF_000327345.1 Myotis davidii
AAGTAGGGGTGGAGCCAGCGATGGGAGCTGGGCACGGTCGAAGCTGGCAGTCCCAGGAGCTAGGGGTGGCCCGTGCCGGCCTAAAGCGGAGCCCACGATCGCGGGGCCACTGCCGCTGCGGGTCCCTGCTGACCGGGCAGGACGCCTTGGCCAGAGGCGTTAGGCCTGGGCAGGTGCAGAGCGGGAGATCGCAGGGAGAGCGGGGTCCCCTGCCCAGGCCTGACACCTCTGTCGGAGGCCTCAGGCCTGGGCAAGGGGCCGATCCAGTGATCAGCAATCGGATGGTGATGAGGGTCAACTCCTCTGGCCGAGGCATCAGGCCTGGGCGGGGGGCGGAGCCAGCAATCGGAGGGGGCTGGGGGCCCCCTGCCCAGGCCTGATGCCTGGGTCAGAGGCGTCAGGCTTGGGCAGGGGGGTGGAGCAAGTGATCAGAGGGAGATGGGAGTCAC
>NW_006288443.1:448081-449086 GCF_000327345.1 Myotis davidii
CCCCTGCCCAGGCCTGACGCCTGGGCCAGATGCATCAGGTCTGGGCTGGGGGCAGAACCAGTGATGGGGGGAAATGAGGGAACCCTGCAAAGGCCTGACGCCCCTGCCCAGGCCTGACGCCCCTGCCCAGGCCTGACGCTCTCCTCTGGCAGAGGCGTCAGGCCTGGGCAAGGGGCCAATCCTGCGATTGGAGATTGATGGGGGTCAATGCCTGAGGGCTCCCAGTATGTGAAAGGGGGCAGGCTGGGCTGAGGGACACTCCCCCTCACCCCCACCCAGTGCAGGAATTTCGTGCACCGGGCCCCTAGTTCTAAAATAAATGATTAAGGGTGCTGATTGTTTCAGAGTAGAAGAGATAAGGTTATACAGTTCATTTTAAGTTTAGAATATATGACCACTTGTCCTATCCTATATAATAAAAGCCTAATATGCTAAGTGTCCAGTCCTCTGGTCATCCATTCAACCAATCAAAGCGTAATATGCTAATGATATGCTATGGCCGCTCAACTGCTCGCTATGACATGCATTGACCATCAGGGGGCAGATGCTTTGGCTACTGGGTTAGCTTGCTGTTGGCAGCCGGCAGATCGAGACTGAGTGAGATGGTCCAGACACACCCTGGAGCCCTCCCATGGTCCGTTTCCAGCTGGCCAACCTCCTACATCCCTCCCCGGCCCTGATCATGCACTGGTGGGGTCCCTTGGCCTGACCTGCGCCCTCTCACAATCCGGGACCCCTCAGGGGATGTCGGAGAGCTGGTTTTGGCCAGGCCAAAGGACCCCACTGGTGCACAAATTCATGCACTGGGCCTCTAGTTTAACTATAATGCAAGTCAAATATAGAAAAACTAGAGGCCCGGTGCACAAAATTTCTGCTTGGGTGGGGGGGTCCCTCAGCACAAATTGCAAGATGGCACAGGCCAGGCCGAGGGACCCCACCGGTGCATGATCGGGTCTGGGAGGGATGCAGGAAGTTGGCCAGCCGGGAAGGGACCGGAGGAGGGCT
>NW_006288443.1:449245-469128 GCF_000327345.1 Myotis davidii
GGAGACAATACCATTCAAAATTGTTTAAAAAATAATAAAATACCTAGAAATAAATTTGACCAAGGATGTAACAGACCTGCACTTGAAAACTTATACTAGTAAGACACTGAAGAAGATACAAATAAGTGGAAGCATGTACTGTGTTTGTGGATAAGAAGAATTAACATCATTAAAATGTCCATACTACCCAAAGCAATCTACAGAATAAATGGAATTCTTATCAAGATACCAATGACACACTTCAAGAACTAGAACAAATATTCCAAGAACTTATATGGAACCACAAAAGACCCCTAATGGCAACAGCAATTTTGAGAAAGAAGAATAAAGTAGGAGGAATCACACTACCTAATATGAATTTATAAGGCCATAGTTCTCAAAACAGCATGGTACTGGCATCAAAACATACTATGGGTCATGGAACAGAATAGATCCCAGAAATAAATCCATGCCTTTATATCAATTAATATTTGACAAAGGAGGAAAATAAATACAATGGGCTAAAGACAGTCTATTTAATAAATGGTGTTGGTAAAATTGGACACATAACATGAAAAAAAATGAAACTAGACCACCTTCTTACACTACACACAAGAATAAACTAAAACTAGATTAAGGACTTAAATGTTAGATTTGAAACCATAAAAATCCTAGAAGAAAACATAGGCAGTAAATCTAAGACACTATATATATATATACATACATACATATTTACATATCTTCTTGGGCAAGGGAAACAAAAGGAAAAATAAACAAATGAGATTACATCAAACTAAAATGTTTTTGCACAGCAAAGGAATTATTAACAAAATGAAAAGACAATCCAATGAATGGGAGAACATATTTGCCAATGATACATCTAATAAGGGGTTAACATCCAAAATTTATAAAGAACTTATACAACTCAACACCAAAACAACAAACAATCCAATTTAAAAATGGGTAAAGGACCTGAATATACTCTTCTCCAAAGAGGACATACAGATGGCCAATAGGCATATGCAAAGATCCTCAATGTCCCTAATCATCATAGAAATGCAAATTCAAACCACAATAAGATATCACTTCACACCTGTCAGAATGGCTATCATCCATACATCAAAAGGCAAGGATTGGGGAGGATGTGGAGAAAGGGGAGCCCTTGTGCACTGTTGTTAGGAATGCAGATTGGTGCCACCACGGTGGAAAGCACTATGGAGTTTCCTCAAAATTAAAAACGGAACTGACTTATGACACAGCAATTCCAATTCTGGGAATTTATGTGAAGAAACACTAATTAGAAATAATATATGCACCCCAATATTCATTGCAATGTCAGTGACAATAGCCAAGATTTGGAAGTAGCCCAAGGGTCCATCAGCAGATGAGTGGATAAAATAGCTATGGTATATTTACACAGTGGAATATACCGTGTAAATATACCATAAAAAAGAAGGAAATTTTACCCTTTGCACAGCATGGATGACCTAGAGAACATTATGCTAAATGAAATAAGCCAGTCAGAGAAATACAAGTACCATGAACAAACTGAAGTAACAGGTAAAATTGAGACAGACTCATAGAGAGCAAGCTGACAGCTGTTGGAAGTGGTGCTGGAAGAGGAAGTATTGAGGAAAACAAGAGAGTGCCCAGCAGGTGTAGCTCAGAATTGAGCATCAACCTATTAACCAGGAGGTCACAGTTCCATTCCTGGTCAGGGCACATGCCCAGGTTGCAGGCTCAACCCCCAGTACGGGGCATGCAGGAGGCAGTTGATCAGTGATTTATTTTCTCTCATCATTAAGGTTTCTGTCTCTCACTCCCTCTCCCTTCCTCTCTGAAATCAGTAAAAATATACTTGAGAGAGAGAAAAAGAGAGAGAGAGAGAGTGAGAGAACTCATTGACTTGGACAATGGTGTGGAAATTGCAGAAGGGGAAGGTGGAAGAGACTATGGAGGGATAGTGATGGAAAAAAAAGAAAAAAAAGTGTGATGGTGTAATGGCTTCCTGTGGTTGCTAAAGCCTGGATTCTTCTGTGCTCCCAACACCTCCCTGTGCAATAGATTCCTTCTAAGAATTCTCTGTTGGAAGAAATGAGTGTGGTTTCTATTTTTCTGGTTTGACTCAGTACATTTATTCATTTTATATTTTCACTAGAGGCCTGGTGCATGAATTAGTGCAGGGGTGGGGTCTGGCTGGCCAGGCCCAATCAGGGCCAATCGGGGCCAGCCATGGTGTGGGGCCATGGGAGGTCAGCAGGCCAGCCCTGCCCCCAATCAGTGTGTGTGGGGCCAATCTGGGGTGGGGCCGGCCAGGGGCGGGGCCAGCGGGGGGGAGGGGCCACGGGAGGTTGTCTGGCCAGCCCTGCCCTCATTGGGTTGGTTGGCTGGCCTCAGCGTGCATCACAGTGACTGGTCATTCTGGTTGTTCCAGTTGCTTGGCTTTTATATATAGATAGATAGATGATAGATAGATAGGGGTCTTATCCTGTTTAAAGGGGAAGGAATGATTTTCACAGGGAAGTAGTCACTTTAAACTTAGGAATCTGTGTGGGCTCCTCCATGTAACTTGACTAATCTCATTGTTCTTTCTGTTTCTTACCTCCCATACTTGCTTCCCACCTACATAATGCCCAACCCATGCCCTGCTCTCTCCCACTCTTCATCTTTAGAGCAAATGACATCTGTCTCCTGGAGTCATATTCCCAGAGGCACAATAATTTTAAAATTTTTAAATCCCTCTTTATATAATGTTCTTAAGAATATCACAGGCCTGGCCAGTGTTGCTCAGTGGATAGTGTCCACCTGCACATTGAAGGGCCATGGGTTCAATTCTTGGTCAAGGGCACATATCTGGGTTGCAGATTCGATCCTGGCCCCAGTTGGGGTGTGTGTGGAGGCAAATAACTGCTGTGTCTCTTTCATATCTCTTTATTTCTTTCTCCCTCCCACCATCCCTCCTTTCCACTCTCTCTAAAAATCAATGGAAAAAATATCCTTGGGTGAGGATTAACCCCCAATTAAACAAAACACAAAAGAATATTCCAACTGTAGGATAGCAAAAAAGGTCACTGGATTTTCCATCCAGAATCTGAATCTGTGTGACCTTGCTTGATTTACTGAGCCTCTTCCTGCACAACTGTGCCTTTGACAGTAAAACAGGAAAAAAAGATGACTTCATCAGAGCTATGAGCAGCAAATGAGAATAAAGCACATGAAAGGATTTTGTAAATGATAACTGTCTTTCTCGCTTCCACTATCTCTAAAAATCAACGGAAAACTATCCTCAGGTGAGGATTTAAATAAATAAATAAATAAATAAATAAATAAAAGTAAATAGGACTACAGTGGAGCCTGGGTTCTCAAACTTAATGTGTTCTGGAAAGCTGTTTGAGAAGTGATTTATTTGAAAACAGAATCGTTTCCCCCATTAGAAATAATGTAAATTGAATTAATTTGCTCCAGACCCCCAAATAATTGTTTTAATCTTTCTTATACACAGCACTAGAGGTCAAATGCACGAAATTCGTGCAAGAGTAGGCCTTCCTTCCCTGGCTGCCGGCATCAGCTTCCCTCTGGCACCCGGGACCCGGGCTTCCCTCTGGCCACCAGCAGGCACCTGGGACCTGGGCTTCCCTCCGGCCCCAGCTTCGTCCAGAATATATTACCCTTTTATTATTATAGATATGTCTAATGTACTGTTTAATCTATATACTTTTCTTAAATTTATCTAACCACCCCCTGCTAGCCTTAAAAAGATCACTTTCAGCACTTGTTTCAGGGGTGTCTTTCAGGTCAGTATGCAGCATCTTCACTTTTTCACATATCACTGCCTCCAAAATGCTGTCACCAGCAGCTTTTCCTTTCTCCAAATCAACAAGTTCCTCTCCCTCTTTAATTGCCTGTGATCATTGTTTCTTTCACACCCTTAGCAACAATAACACTCTTAATGACTCTTTAAATTTTAAAATTGTACTAATAGTCCATTTCACCAGCAACAAATGCAAAAAATAAAAATATTCATGTCCTAGCCGGTTTTCTCAGTGATTAGAGCATTGGCCTGAGGACTGAAGGGTCATGGGTTCAATTCCTGTAAAGGGCACATACCTGGGTTGCAGGCTCTATCCCCGGACCCGGTCAAGGTGTGTGTGGGAGACAACCATTCAATGTGTTTCTCTCACATCGATGTTTCTCTCTCTCTCCCTTTCCCTTCCACTCTCTCTAAAAATAAATGGTGAGGATTAACAAAACAAAATATTCACAGCACAATTTCCTGAGGTAATAATGCAATGTTTAGCAGTAAAATGATTCATACTGGCACGTTCTCTCCTCTGTGGCCTGAGAGATGCTTATTTTCAGGCTGTTTGAGCATGAAAGGGTTGTCAGGCCCAGAACTCAATTGTTCCAGATGGGAAACATTTGAGACTCAAGGTTTAACAGTAGTTACTTTTTCTTGGAACAAATGTAATATTAGAAGTTAGTAGCAAACGTTTTTCTCATTTGCAATTTATACTGGTTTAATAGCATCATATAGCCTTCATCTAAAACAGGGTTTCTCAATCTTAGTTCTAGTGACGTCTGAAACTAGGTAATCCTTTGTTGTATGGGTCTACCCTGTACATTGTATAATGTTTAGTGGAATCTCTCCCTTAATCTGCCAATACCAGTAACACCCTCCTCCTCAGTTTGACAACCAAAACATTTCTAAACACTGCCAACTGTCCCCTGGGAGAAAGGAGGAGCTAAAGCACCCCAGATTGAGAAACACCTATCTAACCAAACCTATTTGGAAAAATGGCACCTCATTTTAAATTTTTTTTTAAAGTTGGGTTTAAAAGAATATTTTGGAAACTATCTTTTAAAAATGCAGTTCAGTAATAAACATAACCTCTTAGAGATCCATGAACCCACAAACCCAGTGAAAGTCAGTGGTTATTATGCCAGTAATGATGTGTGCTATTAAGTGATGTTGAAGAGCCTAATCTGCCTGCTGAGTATTGTGGTTGGACTGCCCAACCAAGATGGGCTTTCCTCACACAATGAATACTTTTGTGATTTTTTTGGTAGGTATCGAAAAAACCACACTAATACTTTATACCTGATCATTATGTTGATATCTTTTGATGTCATTTATGTCAAGGAAATTCAGACTAAATATTAGTAGGAGCATATATTTCAGAATATGACTCAGATATTCTGGGTCTGTACCTGTATAGACTACTTTTGAGTGACAGCAGGAGTCAGAATTTTATGAACATTGTGACTAAGTCATAATCAGTGGAAATTGCATATTATTACTATTCCTAATATGTACCATTGACTTTCTAGAACATTGGAAACCAAACTATAGCTATGTAAAACCTAAAAATTATTATTTAAAAAATATTGATCCCAGCTCTCCAAACATGCCTTTTTTTTAGCTTAGTTTATCAACAGGTTTCAAAGACCAATTTCCCATTCCAGATGTCCGTTAGCTTTCTTACTAGCTTAAGAGAATATTGATCAAAGTGGGGGGGGAGCGGGGGGAGGGGGGGGGGGGGAGGCAGGGAGAGGTAGAAGAGGGTAAAGTGGGGATAGATTGTGAAGAAAGGAGACTTGATTTTAAGTGGTGAACACACAATACAGTATAGAGATGATGTCTTCCTGCAGGGAGTGAGATTAAGCTGGCAGTCGGACATCCTTAGCGCTGCCACAGAGGCGGGAGAAGCTCCCACCACGCCGCTGCACTTGCCAGCCATGAACCCAGCTTCTGGCTGAAGTGCTCCCCCTGTGGAAGCGCACTAACCACCAGGGGACAGCTCCTGCATTGAGCGTCTGCCCCCTGGTGGTCAGTGTGTGTCGTAGTGACTGGTCGTTCTGCCATTTGGTCAATTTGCATATTACCCTTTTATTATATAGGACTAGTGGCCTGGTGCACGGATTCATGCACATTGAAAGAAAATTAATTAGAATATTTTAATATCACTATTTGCCCTTTCTCTATAATAGAAGTGTCAACCAAATTCACAATCAACGACAGATTGTAACACACACGTGTGAATGGCACCAGCCAGAGTTTTCTATGTATTGCACATGCACAAATCAACGTAGTGCTTTATATCTATAGAACAGACTTGCTTACTTAGACCTGCTTTCTGACTTAAACTTTTTCCAGGCCAATGAAGCACCACAACTTTTCTTTCAGATAATCAGCAATACAGCAATAAATATCAACACTAAGCAGATTATTATTGTAGATCACACAGGGAGAACAAAGGGTAAAATATTTAACTGCAGCAGTGTTTGACTATATTCTGCGCAGTGAGAAAACCTGAAGTCATTTTCAAGGTCCACCATTTCTTCTTTTCAGTTGGGTCAAGTTTCTAAACTTTCTAAATCTCCATTTTCTGGCTAATGAAAAAAAAAAAGATTCTGCAGAGACTCCTATCTACTTACTCCAGGACTTCTGTGAGGATCAAATGAGATGAGGCACGGGAAAACGCTTCACAGACATTTGGTTAATGTAAAATGTTTGGACCTGACTATAAAGCAAGTCATGTCCTGGGCTGAAAAAACTCCAAGGGGGCTACTCACTAGGGAGAAAAAGCTGGGTATTGTTATGTGACATTACCCAGTGCCCACAGTGAATGTTGCAGGGCTGGGCTGCATTTTGTGCCATGGGGTGTTGGCAGTGTTGGCTGCGATTTGGTGGGGTGTTGCTCCGGGGTGATGGCAGGGCCTATGTCTCACTGGAGGGAATCTGAATGTTGCTTTGTTGGCGCCAGGTCTGTGGTGCCGTTTGTTTGTAAATGGCCAGTGCGAGTCACAGCAGCTCCTGTGTTGAGTGTCTGCCCCCTGATGGTCAGTGCACGTCATAGTGACTGGTTGGAGAGTCAGAGGGACACTTAGCATATTAGCCTTTTATATATATACACCGGAAACCCATAATTATATTAACCACTGTCACCCAATAAACTCAATTTTTTAAAAAAGAGCAAGAGCCGAAACCGGTTTAGCTCAGTGGATAGAGCGTCGGCCTGCGGACTGAAAGGTCCCAGGTTCGATTCCGGTCAAGGGCATGTGCCTTGGTTGCGGGCACATCCCCAGTGGGGAGTGTGCAGGAGGCGGCTGGTCGATGTTTCTCTCTCATCGATGTTTCTAACTCTCTCTCTCTCTCCTTTCCTCTCTGTAAAAACTCAATAAAATATATTAAAAAAAAAAAAGAGCAAGAAAATATTGACCAAAGCATATTGCAAAACAGAAGCAGGTTGTAGTGATGGGCTTCTTTTGCTGGGAAGATGGTAGAGATGTACTATCCTTTACATGTGTCTATTGCTAACTTTGTGGATACACGTCTCTAAGGTTGTAGAAAAGATACTGTTTCAGGAGAATTGGACTCACTTCATCTATGATTTTGCATTCTGCTTAATCTTCCTTTGGGGCATTATGGGTCCTCTTTGAAGGACTTATGAACATTAATAATTCCACTTTAATCATTAATATTATACAATGCTCTGCTTCAGTTGAGGTAGGTAGGAGTTTAGGATACAGACAGTGCCATTAAGTTGGGACTAAAAGTTAGGGCCCTCTTATTTGCTGTCATAGTATTGAATCTGCATGACTAGACAAGGCCCACCACATTGACTGCCATTTCACTAGTTCAGTGATGGCGAACCTATGACACGCGTGTCAGAGGTGACACACGAACTCATTTTTTTGGTTGATTTTTCTTTGTTAAATGGCATTTAAATAT
The DNA here is from genome assembly GCF_000327345.1 of Myotis davidii. Classification (NCBI taxonomy): domain Eukaryota; kingdom Metazoa; phylum Chordata; class Mammalia; order Chiroptera; family Vespertilionidae; genus Myotis; species Myotis davidii. The sequence continues at coordinate 456,957 of NW_006288443.1, forward strand.
ATAAAATAAATATCAAAAATATAAATCTTTGTTTTACTATGTTTGCAAATATCAAAAAAATTCTATATGTGACACGGCACCAGAGTTAAGTTAGGGTTTTTCAAAATGCTGACACGCCGAGCTCAAAAGGTTCGCCATCACTGCCCTAGTTCATCACATACTATACCTGGTCTGTGACTTCCCTTCTATCAGTTCCTTTGTTAACATCTGAATTTGTAAACTCTGCCAGGACAAAACTTGGGCTAGCATTCCACACTATAAATGAGTATTCTCCAGTAAAATTTTCTTATTTCTTTAGAAGAAATCCACTTGAGGTATCAGTGTTTGCCTCATGTTTGTTTGTTTGTTAAGATCTGAGAAACGAATACATAGATATTCGTTTATATATATGATCTGAGCCAAATTCCCCATCTTCATCATAACTAAGGGATGACAGTGATAATGTGCCATTTCACAGTCCTTCCTGTTACCTCTGATTAAGGAAAGATATACTGTCCAGATGGAGTTACAGGCACTAGATTTATCCCCCCACTTGTAATAACCAAAACCAAACAAAACCAAAAACAGATAAAATACATGGAACAATGGTTTTCATGATAAAATAGAGTTTATATTTTCAAGTAAACACAAAATAGACCAATCAATTCTGAATAAGTAGTAACAACTTTATTTTAACACAAAGTGCTGAAATGCCAAAAATATTTTCAGCAACAAGATACCAAATGTATCTCATCATCATGAGCTGATTAAAAATGAGGCTGAAAAGTTCGATATAAGTCTTTATACATTTGAAACTTGAAAATCAATTTCCCCCAGAACTAATATTTAAATAATTTTAGCAGAATTTTATCTTCAAAAGTGGGACACACTTAAGTTTTATCTTCATTCTAAAAACCTGAATACACAATTAACTGGGTTACAGTATACAATGATAAACTCTAACAACAGAAAAAAATTTAAATATAAGAATTCCTTTTCAAACATTAAGTCCATATACTGCAAGCAGAAAACACGGTGTGATGATTTAATTCCTAGTGAAAAGGAAGTCTTGCATATGGTAGGCACTCTATATTTATTCAAATGGACCTAAAATTTACATCATTCCATGAACACTTAAATAAAGTAGAGCTCATAATCTGTATAAAAGAGGTTTGCAAAATACTCTTATTTGTGTGTGAAAGTGCTGTCTTTATCATCTGAAAACACTAAACCCACCCGCCCACCTTATTTTGCAAGAATATATTGAATATTTTTATTTTATTCACCAAAGAGCATGGAAGTCCAACTTGGAATAATTCAATACTTAAAGTATACTTGGCTATGAAAAAAGCTTGTGAGTTTAACAAAACAACTTACTGAAATCCCCAGTGTAATATTTTAGTAACACTGGGTAGCATCTATGATTCACAATTTTATAAAGAATTCTGCTTAGGTTTTAAAACTTATGCACAAAACTTAAATGGGTAAGTAAATTAGTAATTATATTTTTGGCAATTTAAGCTCTAACTTAGGTATAGTTTTTTAAAAGCCAATAATGTTCATGACAACATTCTAAGAGATCGTTAATATTTTAAACTTAATTTTAGAATTAATGATGTCCTAAAAAGGCACTGTTTGTCATGCAGTAAATTAGTCACATTTTTGAGAATTATAATTTCCTCTATCAATCAATTGTCCCAGGTAAAGCACATTTAAATGGTATATTTCAACTAGCCTGAACTTTCAATGTTTAACTGAGTCCTATTTTTAGAAATTAACTCTTGAATATATCACACACAAGTCCAAGTGAAAACAAGTACATGTACACTCACACACACACATGCACGCAAACGTGCACACAGATGCCTAAATAACCACATAATACATGCAAGGTTCTCCAATTACTATTTTAAGACAATGACACACGAATATTCAAGGAGGTAACAATGGCAGCCATAATATTATGGCACCTTCATATTTGTGCTCCAAACACCAATACACATTAAAATTCAAAAACAAAAAAGGCACAAATATAGTGTTTCCCTATCTGAATCTAAAGAACAGTTTTCCAATGGTTACTTTTGTATTTATGTAATGTTTAAAACCAGTCACTACTTTTTAAGAAAAGTTCTGTTTAGGTGACAAAAGAGAAACAGGAACAGGCTGATAATCAAAAGGCAAGACTGCTCTAGACAGAATCTGTGCCTCCTGAAAACAATGAATTTTAAAAACAAAAAAGGCTATTAGAGCACTTATTTCAGAACACATTAACAGTTTTCTATCACAGCCTCAAGAACCCACACAATACCAAAAATATACGTAATAAATAAAAAAAATAAATCAGTTACCATATGGTTCTGTTAGTATAAAGGTAGGCATTATATTATCTGAAAAGTGGACATTTCTACAAACATGGATCTTCTTACAGCACAGTGTTTGACGTTTTTGGTACAAAATGTACTACCAAACTAAAATAATACTTATAATAAAACCCTTAAGATTTGCAATAAACATGAAAACAAGTAAGTGAGGGAAATCTGAAATGTTCATTATATGGTGTTATTGGTGAAGTCACTATAGTTAGAAATGTAGATTCAAGCAGTGAATTAATTCACAATGTGCCTCTGTGCATTTGATATACATGGGTTCACCAGCGTTTTTTTGTGTTTTTTTTTTATACATATGACAACAAAATTCTATAGCCCGAGGAAGGAGTTTTTGTTTTCTTATAAGACCCAGGCAAAATTTAAATTAAAATCTTAGTATATATGTATGTGAGCATGTATTTTTTAATTGTACATTACAAATTTAATTAATTCAATCTTATGGCGAAGTTAAGCAAATGAATTTCTGCTCACTATAGCACTGATGGAGTCCACTAATATTTAAGAATCTTTCTTTTATCCCAAGGTATTCTTCCAATTTAAAACTTAACATAACAAAGACTCAATGAAATTACAAAGAGCAAAATGAAGATATCTGAAAAAATAAGGTCTTTCAAACTCGTTTGCTATGGATAACAAATGTGTATTTGACAGTGTTGTTCAATGTAAATATGAATCACTCTTGATGTATTAGAATTGCTCAGTGAGTATCTAACAAAGAAATACAAAAAACCTATTTTAAGACCTCAGGCTTAATTATTTTCCTTTTGTACTAAATTAAAAACTAAATAAACAAATTATACAAATTTTAATCTGGAGAATAGTTATGTATGCAAATATATAGGTATGTGCATTTTTTTCCAGTGACACACTTTTCCCCTTGTGGTCCAACATCAATCTTGCCTAAGAAGCATGCTGTCCTATTTCAGAAAACCAGATGCAGAACAGACCTCCACTGTGAACAGAGCTATCCAACACTGAGCATGTGTATGTGTTTAAAGCTGAAATTCATTTATAATAAAGAACTGGCCCATGAAAAGCAGTTTATAAAGTTTATCCTGTTCACATTATGCAGAATTTCAGTATCATCCACAATGTTAGTACAGTAACTGAAACAGAAAGGAAAAACCAAGGGGTTGGGGAAGGTTCAGAATGTGGCCTGACAAGTTTCTGAGGGTTTTCATAAAAGGAGAGACTTCAGTCTGCAAATAATATCAGTTTGTTGTTTTTAGGAGAGTAGGCCGTCTAGGATTCACTTATTGTTCAGATGCCTTCTCCAATGTGTGATAAAAAAAAAAAGAGTGAATTTAATAATGATTAACTGAAATGGAAACGAATTTAACTATAATGAAGGATATCTTTCTTATCTATTATCACAAACAGCCAGTTACCTCCATCTGTCTTAAAAAATTATTTCAAAAGTTAAGACACAATTAACTATACCTTATTAATTCCCTCAAAAGCAAAAAAATATATGTACCATTCAGCATACAAAAGTTACACATTAAAAGTGCATATATCTCTCTCTTAATTGGCCCACTCATTAAATTTACATTTGGTCATCCTTACTTTTAACATGTACAGAATTCTTCATATAAATGTAGGCCACTATAAATTAAAAAAAAAATTAATTCAGCACAAAACATGCTTTCTTATTGAAATCTTATCCTCAATCAGTTCTCAATAATTGTAAACTTGGATAAACCCACAAAGAAACACAAGCAAAGGTTTGTTATGCTTCTTAGTTTTCTGGACAGTTAACATATAAACATCCAAATTCTACTAAAAATCTGGGCCAACTCATTACATAATTGCCCCTGAAATGAAAAATAAATTAGAACTGAAGCAGTATATTGCCATAACTTACCTTGAAGGCAAGCAGGTTCTCCTGTATTTATAGAACTCAGACTGGAGACATTAACAGTTATCTCCAATACAAGTGCTTTTAAGAACCTAGTCTTAAACTTTGAGACAGCATAGCAAAAATCCTAGAAAATTAATTTTGCTTTTCTGAAGCTAATGGAAGATCCTTTTGAAACTTAATATCTTCAGTTGTCAATATTACTGCATTATGGAGCTAGTGCAATCCTGCATAGCCTTGGTCAAAATGACAAGGCACAATAAAAAAATTAAAGTATCATATGAACAAGAGAAGTCACTGGAGATAATTTAAGGCCTTGAAGTGAATTAGAGTATAGTCAGTCTAATTTAAAGCTGAAGAATAAACCATAAATTATCCACCTGAAATGCAAGCCATACGCTTTTTCAGCTTCTGCTCTGTAGACAAGACAACAGAAACAACTCTTGCTTATGGTTTGTCTATTAGAATCCTTCTGGACCTGGAGGAATAAAAGTCAATTCCATTTTTCTACAGTTCATGGAAGATTTCAGGACTGTTTTAGCCGTTTGCGTGGAATGCCAAACTGTGGACACTGTGCAGATGCTAGTGCTCGGAAGGCTTCTGCTACTAAATGCGGGTGAGACTGAATCATGGACTTCCACCCTGATGTTTCCATTATGTCCGTTGCTTGGCTGAAAAATAAAATTAAGAGATGTTTGTTAAAGAATACTTTTCAAAATGCATTGTTGTATTGTCAATTTTTAAAATTTATGGATTTCATAATGTTTTGAACACTGCCTCTGTATGTATTCCAACCACTTGAATTCATTAAAATATCATTCACAAAATATCTTAGTAGTATTTCTGTAACAAATGAAACTATTCGAATTTTCTGGAAATTCTATTCTCCTGAAGCATGTGACACTTGTCCCCATAGTTTAACTTTCAAGAGCTCTTTTCCCTGGCTTACACTCAGGTTTTTTCTCAAGTTGCAACTTTTGCCTTCTACTCTTTTAACATTCATTATTCATCCTATCTCATCCATTCTTCATAATTTTAGCTATCATATTCAATGATGACAACTACTGATTTGCTAAATCCTAAGCCTCCTAACAAGGTTCATTCCCAACAACTTGTTCTCTTTACTTGGATGCATTTCAAGTTCCATAAACTCAGCATTGTTAGATAAGAAGAACTCAACATATCTCCCCAAACCTCAAATTCTTCCTCCCTTATTTCCAGTCAGCTAATGCTTCTACCATCATCCAGTGATTCAAGTCAGAAACGCTGGGTATCATCCTAGACCAGTGATGGCGAACGTTTTGAGCTCGGCGTGTCAGCATTTTGAAAAACCCTAACTTAACTCTGGTGCCGTGTTACATATAGAAAGTTTGTGATATTTGCAACCACAGTAAAACGAAGATTTATATTTTTGATATTTGTTTTATATATTTAAATGCCATTTAACAAAGAAAAATCAACCGAAAAAATGAGTTCACGTGTCACCTCTGACACGCGTGTCATAGGTTCACCATCACTGTCCTAGACCCTTTCCTTTTCAATCAAAAATCAAAACTCTGATGATTAATAAAAACACAAACCTGATCGGGGCCTGGCCCAGGCTGCAATCTTTTACTGGATTAATCTTTGAGTAATGTCTTAAAAAGCCCTTAAAGTTAATTTAGATGGCTTCCCAGGATCTTATCCCTGCCTGCTTTCTCTAGCTCAGCTTCTTCTCATAACCTCTCTCTCTCACTCTATACTATTGTTTCTTTTCACCCAATCTTTGTATACCTGATTTCCTTTTTCTGAGATACACGTTTCTACCTCTTCCCTCTTCTTTATCAAGGTAACTCCTACTAATGCTTTAGGTCTTTATTTATACAATTCCTTGAAAAGGCTTTCTCTGACCCCTAGGTTAGGTTCGGTTCCTTTGCAATATGCTCAGATGGGTATGCTATACTTTACGTATCATCACACTTTACTTCAAATACTTGTTTAATTACTATTTATCTCCTGCTAAACCATAGACTCTGGGAAGCCAGGGAAAACATTTATCATGTTCACTATTATATTCTTGATATTGAGCACAGTGCCTTGGGCCGTATTTACTGAATAAATATAAATACCCGTAAAATGAATGTTCAATTACTGCCTTTAGGTTTCTGTACTTTAAGTTATCCTTTCTGTCTGCAATGCCTCTTATTTCTTTTTTAGTTCCTCTAATTCCTCTTCATATTTTAAGACACATCTGTCATCTCCAGTAAGCCATCCCTAAACCTCCCCAGCACATACCTTCTTTTATCACACTGCTTACCATATTATAAAAAATAACATATTCATGTATTTGTGTCTTTCATTAAATTTCCATCTACATATGAATGATATATTCATATATTTGTTTCTTTCATTAGATACATTTCTATCTATATATAAATGACATATTCATATATTTCTTTTATTAAACCAATTTCTCAAGAATAGGGACTTTTCCTCATAACTGTTTTTAAAGGCAGCACATTAGCATGGTGCTTGAGTCACAATAGATATGAGGTACACGTTTGTTAAACTAAACAGTAGCTAATAATAAAACTACCTTATTTGCCTGACATCAGAGTAACCATTGTGTTTATAATTTCAACTGTAGTTGTTCAGAATCACACAGATATCTCTTAATATACCTGACATTTTCACTTATTTAACAAATATCTACTGAAGGTCTGTACATACAACAGCTTCTTCAGGGGATATTAAAATACTCTTGATATTTTTTGACATTGAAAAAGTTAAAAATGTAAAATATTTTCTTAACAGAATAAAACTAGAGCTTGTAAGTGGCTAAGTACAAAGGATCATAAATTGTCATTTGGTGCATACACATTATGTTTTAAATTTAAACTGATTTTTGTCTAGATCACATACCATAACATATTATCACACTGATCAATATTCAGAAAAACCAATAAACTAAAAAGATAACTCACGAACTGACAGGAATTCAGGTAACTTCACACACAGCAAAACAAATTAAAACAATAGGAAATAACTAAGTAAAAAAAACATTAATTTTATTGTCTCTAACACTGACTTCTCTGACTTCCTTTTATCCACTTGTCTTTTTTGACATATTATATCAACTTTTGGTAACTTGCAAAAATGGAATTTAAGGGTTTACAAGCAAAAACGAATCAAAAGATGCAACTTTCAACCTATCAACTCTTTATCCTTTTTTATTTTGATTATAAAGAATAGAAAATTCTCCCTAAAAATGAGAGAAGAAAACAAAGAAGAAGAATAAATTCTAATATTCAGAAAGCTTGGTCTTAGAAAAGATATAAGAACTATGCTACCTCTAACAGTTTTACCAGGAAAAGTAAAGATCAAATTACTCCCATTTTTAGAATACTAGGTAGCTGGCTTAATAAAGCATCCAATGCAAAGTACTTGGCTAACCTAAGAAGCAATGGGTTAGCATTCAAATGTGAAGACGTTTAGGGCAAATATGAAGGGCACATTCCTCAGAGAATAAAATGAACATTTTCCATATTCTTAGAAATGCTTTCTGAAGGGACAGGAAAAGGATCTCCAGTTGCCACTGAAATGCCTGGACTCAACTACATACTAAGTGAGCATATGAGCTTCAGAAATTAGGGCATTCATCTCAGTTCACATTAGCAGCTGATCTACAAGGGGGCATAGCCTTAAGAATCCACTAAGTCAAATTTATTTTTTTTTAAATACCCAGCAGTTTACTCCATATAAATAATATCTCAATTCCTACTTATTGTAGTTGAACAAAAGGCCTATGCAAACACTTAATTCTATGTAGGCAGATCAACTTTGAGTCAGAAACTGATGTCATCTTACTTGCTGTTCCAGTTTTTCCCATCTTTACACCCAAGCTGTCGAAGTACACTGCACCTGCATTGAAGATTTAAACACACTTAAAAAAGTTCGGTGACAAACGCTGAAGGTGTCATGCTGCTGAAATACAAGCATAGCTTACCTATTAATAAAGTCTATGGCTTGTGCTTTCAACTGTTCTGCACTGTGCAAATCTGCAAGGACAAGGGTATCAGCAACATTTTCCACTGAGAGGTTACTACACAAAGCTTCTTCACACAGGACCTTCAGTCTTTCCAGTGCATACTATTCAAAAGGAAAACATAACCATTAAACATTCACTGAAAATACCAAGTTTTTAAATACATGAGAGTTGGACTTAGGAAATAAAGTTAAAACACGTTATACTTTGAACTAAGGGTATTTTAAGTCTCTAAATTATTTTTAACCGAATATGAAGAAAATATTAATGAATAGTGTAAAATACTATATTTTAAAAATAGGGTTTTATTCTTAAAAAACACACACACCTTATTACTTAATACTTTTAATGAGTACAGTTCTCTTCTCTATTATTATGAACACTAGAGGCCTGGTGCATGAAATTCATGCATGGAGGGGGGGTTCCCCTCAGCCCAGCCTGCACCCTCTTCAATCCAGGACCCCTCAGGGGATGTCTGTGTGCTGGTTTAGGTCTGATCTCGGGGACTGGGCCTAAACTGGCAGTCGGACATCCCTCTCACAATCTGGGACCGCTGGCTCCTAACGGCTCACCTGCCTGCTAGCCTGATCACCCCTAACCGCCTCTGCCGGCCTGGTCACCCCTCACTGCCCACCCTGCTGGCCTGGTCACCCCCAACTGCTTTCCTCTGCTGGCCTGGTCGCCCACAACTGCTCTCCCCGCCGGCCTGGTCATTCCTCACTGCCCCACCTGCTAGCCTGGTTGCCCCCAACTGCACCCCCACTGGTCTGGTTGCCCCCAACTGCACCCCCGCTGGCCTGGTTGGCCCCAACTGCCACCCCTGCCCGCCTGGTCACCCATGCAGCCTGTTCGGTCGTCCGTCTGGTTGTTTTGGTTGTGATGGCCCCTGGCTTTTTATAGATTAGGATGAATGTACCAACCAGTACACTCACTGCATGTTGTCACAATCCAATGCATGTAATTCTTAAAGAATGAATTACAAAGCTAAAGAAATCATATTCACAACCACTAAAAATCTTTAGTGTATATGTTATAACATCTTTAGTAGCTTTATTGAGGACTAATTAACATACAATAAACTGCACTTATTAAAGTTTATACTTCGATAAGTTTATAGACATATAATCACCATTAAATCAAGATAGTGAACATATTCATCATCCCCAAGTTTCCTCCTACACCTTTGTAATCCTTCTCTTTCACCAAATCCCAAGCCAACAGCTCATATGCTTTCTACTGCTAAAATTTTATTCACAAAGTATAATTATTTTGAGATTCACGCCTGTTGTTGCCTGTGCATCAAAAGGTCAATACTTTTTATTGCTGAGTAATATCCTATTGTATATAAACACACCACAATTTATTTATCCATTCATCTGTTAATGAACATTTGGGTGCTTCCAGTTTTTAGCTATTACAAAGAAAGCTTCTATAAACCTCCATATATTAAGTCATTATATGGGCATATGCTTTCTTTTCTCTTGGATAAAAACCTGAAAGTGGGTTCCTTGGGTCATATGCCAAGTGTAAAATGTCTTAGGGAACAGCCAGTCTTTCAAAATAGTTGTACAACTTTATATTCCCATCAGCAGTGTATGACAGTCCTAACTCTTCCACAGCTTTTGGTCTTGTAATTTGTAGTTATTATGGTATGTGTGTAAAAGAATCTTGTGGTGATTTTTTATTTACATTTCTCTAATGGCTAATGATGTTGAGCATCTTCTGACATTGATTGACATTAGTTTAGAAAAAGGCTGTTCAAATATTTTCTATTTTTAGAAATATCACTGCTTTTTTTTTAAAATTGAGTTTTGAGAGTTCTTTATAATCTGAAATAAAAGTCCTTTATCAGATATCTTCTGAATAAAAGGCATTCATCAAATATATACTATGCAAATATTTTCTTTCAATCTGTTGCTTTTTATTTTCCTGTGTCTTTTGAAGAAAAAAAGTTTTCAATTGTACTGAAGTCTAATTATCAAATTTTTAATTTTATATAGTACTAGGGGCCCAGTGCACGAATTTGTGAACCTTGAAAGAAACTGTGGGCCGCAAGGCTGCGGTGGGCACAGGGGTGGGTTTCGGTACATCCTCCCCGCCTCTGCCCGGCCCCTCCCGCCATGGCCCCCAGTCCTCTGCTGGCAGCCCCGCTCCCACTGCCATCGCTCCCACGTGCTGATGGCGCCGGCCCCGCTTGCACCCACTGATGGCGCGGAGCTTTTGGGGCTGGCTCCAGCAGCGGGTGCGAGTGGGGCCGGTGACAGCAGTGGGTGCAAGAAGTGGCTGCTGGCACCGATCACCCCTCAGGAGCAGGGGGAGATAGAGAAGCCCTGAGGGGCGATTGGGGCCTGCAGCTGTCACTTGCACCCAATGACAGCGTCAAGTGATTGGGCCTGGCACCAGATGCCAGCAGCAGGTATGAGCGACAGCTCCGGCGCCAGCAGCAGGTGTGGGCAGTGGCACTGGAGCAGGACTGTGGCGCGTAGGAGCCCTGCCTTGGTCTGGTGCCCTCGTTCACCTGCCCCACCATCCCACCGTGGTCAACGCCTGCCATATTCCACGCCCTGCCACCTGCTGCCAATGCCCACCATGTTCCGCGTGCACTTCCTGTTGGTCAACACACATCATAGTGGCCAGTAGTTCAGTTGTTCTGCTGTTCGGTCTATTTGCATATTAGGGTTTTATATATATATAGATGTTTTTGGTGTCATAGTTAAGAAGTCTTTGCCTAACACAAGATCACAAAGACTTTTTCCTGTGCTTTCTTTAAGAAGTTTTATTATAATCCCATTTTGCATATATTTTTATATATGATGAAGTTCATCTACAAAGGTCACTTTTTCAAATGAGTTCAATCAAAATTCACTTTGGGGGGCATTTGAGTATCTGACTTTTCCAGCACCATTTGTTGAAAAGACTGTCTTTTCTCCACTGTGTTATTCTTGCACTTTTATTAAAAATTAAGATATTCATATATGTGACAGTCTATTACTGTACTCTCTTCTGTTCCAGTGAATTATTTGTCCATGTTGTCACCAATAAAACACTGTCTTAAATACTGAGGCATTATAATAAGTCTTGTTGTCAGACAGTGACAGTCTTTCAATTTGATCTTCTTTTTCAGTTCTTGATTATAGGTCCTTGTCAATTTATTGGTGGAAAAAAACCCATTAGGACATGTTAATTCTCCTAATTAATTTTAAGGAGAATTGAAATTTTAATAATATTCAGACTTCCAGTCCATAAACAAAATTTATCTCTCCATTTATTTTGGCATGCCTGCATTACATTTAACAATCCATTGTAATTTTCTGTATACATATCTTGAACATTTTTTGTCTATGTATTTATTTATGCCTATGTATTTAATATAGTTGATACTAATGTAAATAGCATTTTTAATTTAATTTTTTATTGAGATAGTTGTAGATTCGTGTGCAGCTGTACGACATAATATATTCTATATACATTTGGCTCAGTTCCCCTCAATGTTAACATTCTGCAAAACAAGTGTAATAACACTTTACATATACGTATCTACACTAATAAAAGAGAAACATGGTAATTGGAGTACGACCGCTACCCTTCCCATTGGCTAATCAGTGAGATATGCAAATTAACTGGCAGCCAAGATGGCGGCCGGCAGCCAGGCAGCTGATGCGAACAGGGAGGCTTGCTTGCTTCAGTGATGAAGGACTCCAGCGTTCCCCACCTGACTTGCCGGCCACTCAGCTGCAACTCTAAGTAACTATGTTGCAAATATAGAAGCTAAAAAAACCCCAGAAACCTGCTTTACTCAGCGGGGCTTCAGCCAGCCAGACCACAACACTGTATCAAATACAGACGGTAAACAAAGGCCAGAAACCTGTTTTCAGCAGCCAAGACCTCAGAGCTAAAGCTGGCCCAGAATAAAAAAGAAAAAAG
>NW_006288443.1:470047-476217 GCF_000327345.1 Myotis davidii
TCCTTTGGGGAGGAGGGTCCTGCTGGGGTGCCTGGCCAGCCTGGGTGAGGGGCTGAGGGCCGTTTTCAGGCTGGCTTCAGCCCCTTCAGGGTGGGGTGGGGGAGTCCTGCTGGCGTGCCTGGCCAGTCTGGGTGAGGGGCTGATGGCTGTTTGCAGGCTGGCCACAGCCCCCAGCCACCCAAGCTTCCAGTGGAGGCTGGCTGGAAGCAGGTATCTGGGATTTATTTATCTTCTAGAATTGAAACTTTGTTGCCTTGAGCGGAAGCCACAGTCGGCCAGGGCAAGCAGGAAACTTGGCTTCCTCCATCAACGGGAAAACCAAGCCTCCTGCTTGCTCCAGCTCCGTGGCTGCCGGCCGCCATCTTGGTTGGGGTAATTTGCATACAGTCACTCTAATTGGCTGGTGGGCATGGCTTGGGGCATGGCAGAGGTACGGTCAATTTGCATGTTTCTCTTTTATTAGAGATATATATACACACACACATACACATATACATTCACATATGCATATACATGGATGAAAGTCACATGACAATACTTTTGGAGAAAGCTCCCAATGTGCTCTCAGGATTGAAAACTACTGGCTTTAAGATTTTTTGGTATTTTTGCACTGTTTCCCTATATTAAAAAAGTCACCATCATAAAAGAGCATAACATTATCATTATTTTCTCTTTCTACACTATTAAAAAATCAATCTATAAACAGGGAATTAAATTAGTCAATATAAAAAATTTTCAATTATATATAATATTGTGTGTTCTTATAAAACAGTGAAGATACACTCAAAACTATTGAGTTTATAATTTAATCTCCCATAAAAAAATTTACTTTCATATAAAGATATTTTTGTCTTATTGACTAAAAAACCTCACTGTATGCTATTTTTTAATACTTTCAAGAGCTATCTACAAATCGTATAAATTAATCCAGTATTTCAAGTTATTTGGGGTTTTCATTTGATGACAGCATTCTTGATATATCAATGGCTTGAGGACATTTTTCAGCTCTTTAAGACCTAATTACTTACTTTGTCTGCAGCTGCCAACAAGTTGTCAGCCATTTTGTCAAGGTTTGGTGCTTTCCCTGTGTAAATGAATCTCATCATTTCTTTAAAAACCTCGGGGTCTACATCATTTATTTCCACTCGATTCTGATATTGAAAACAACACATAAGAGTTACTACTTAAAGAACACAGACACACAAACAAACCAAGGAGAAACTTTGACAGTAATTTAAAAGCCCCAAATCTGTACAACTCAAATATAGATTAAACTCTATTTTAAAATTTATCTTCGGTAAGCTACGCAGGCAAAGTGAAACAGGCAGGTCTAAAAGGAAAGTATATGCACCAAAAACTACCATGTAGAAATATAAACCAAATTTCTTAATTTAAAAGAGTAAAACAAAAATCTATAGGCCAAACGAAATACATCTGCATGCAATTTCTGACCTCTATCTTAAAGATGTCTATTAAGTTTTTCTTTGCAGGATTCCTAAGCTGTACTACAATGCCTAAGATCCTGTAACCACCTTTAAGCAAAAGAATGGCCAGGTATATGAGATAATTTCAGAGCACCCATTACATCTCAGAACTCTCCCTTTTGCAAAATGGCATGTACTGTTATCTATGGCACCTCACCTCTTTGCTTAACACATGCTCAAGTCCAAAGAGGACCAGTTCCTTTTTTATTCCTATATCTTTTAAATTTGGTTTCTCTCCTGGGATTAATCGAGCTAAATATCAAACAATAAACAACAGTAAACTTTTCTGACCCTTTGCTGACAATAGCACTTGACACATCATTGCTGTCTGCTTACTGGGAAGTGATCAGAAAGTTGATTATAGTACCTGCCCAGACCAACAATCAAAGGAAAAGAAGCAGCTATTTTGTTGCAGCCTCTAGTTCTGCAGAAAGAATAAAGCTGAACCCACATAAACCCTGGAGTCGTCCAATTGGAGCACTAAGAATCAATCACATGTAATGATGCAACCAGCCAAGAGTCAATCTCTGAGCTTTAATCTGACATTTCAAGACGACAGGTGACAGAGAAACGCCTGGGAAAACCAAATAGGTAATATCTTTTGAGTATAGCTAATTTATAATAATGTAATCTATGCCATTTTTTGTTAAATCTAATAAATAGCAAGTTACTTTACTGCTTAAAATGTAGGCATTACTTTTGCTCTAGAAAACAAATTCTAAAATCTACTCATAAAATCTAGAAAGGAGAAATATACTTCTTTTTTAAATAATATGTTCTTATTGCTTTTTAGAGAGAAAGAGGGAGATAGATAGAAATAGAAACATTGATGAGATAGAGAGAGAGAGAAAGAGAGAGAGAGAGATATTGATTGGCTGCCTCCTGCCCACCCCCTACTAGGGGTCTAGCCCACAATCTAGGCATGTGCCCTGACCAGGAATAGAACCAGGAACCTCTTGGTTCATGGGCTGATGCTCAACCAGTGACCCACCCCAGCTGGGTGAGAAATATACTTCTTAATCAGAGAACTCCCAAATAGCTATGGCCAAGAACAGTCCTTTGATAACCACCCTTCTGTACAAGAATTACCTACTTATTTTTCTACCAAATGGTCACCCAAATAGCTGTTATTTGGAATATTCACCCACTTTAGGTTACATCGACTGTTCTACTAGAGAACCCATTTTTCCCACCTTTCTATTTTTTTCTAAAATCATAGTATAACAATTGAGAACATGCACTGTTACTTTTAAAATACAGTCCACTATTCTACTTTTGCACAAATTTATTGTTAACCCTTAAACCATGGTTACCTTTTTGCTTTCTTCCATTTCATGTTCAAACATTGCATTAAAAACTGGGGATCGAGCTGTAACAAGATTAAGCATCATTATTTAATGCACACATTTATAAGAGAAATGTACTATATTACCCAAAAGTAGAAAGTACCTGCAAGTACAGATTTATGAGCTCTAAATTCGTGTCCTCTCACAAAAAAACTGCAATCTGTAAATCTTGTGTTTTCCCAGAGATTACCTAAATCTTCTGCTAGTCGACATTCAGGAACCTTCAAAGTATTTGTATTAGTATGCCCTGATATATTTACTGAATCTTGGACCACACTCACCTAATAAAAAAGGGACAGTAAGAAAAACACTTTTACAATTTAATATCAATAATTAGTTACTAAGACTATACTTAAATATCTTATCATTAAAATTATTTGAATAATTAAATGCACTCCTGATAAAGATGCTAATACCTGATCATTGAATTTAAGGATACAATTTAAAGGTTATAAAACTACAGTCTATGATTTGCAATTTGGGAAGTATTTTAAGTGCTCTTCCTACATGTTTCAACTCTGGTAAGACTGATTTAAATATATAGTTAAATTGATTTAAATTTTAAAGTATAAGAATTCTCACAAAAGCAACTGTAGTTAGAAGTTCATGGGATCTTTTATTTTTTTAAAATCAACAGTAAGAATACAAATATGATTTAGTTTTCCAGACCTTTTATTTACTTAATTCACTAATCAATACAAACTGATATAATTTCAACATTGCTTTTATACAAACTCAAATATAAAATATGGATTAAATTATTACTCAATGGAGAGGACCACTATCTACTGAATATAATCTTAAAACACTATTAAGTCTTGTACACCACTCTGAAAGAATTCTACTATAAGGAATTTCAAATTACGTTTAATAAATTGAAGAAAATACTACCTCAACAAGTAAAGCATGTTTTTTAGAGTAAATAAATCATTTTTTTACAAAACTGCTATGTTAGTTAGCCATTGTTTTTAAGCTTTTAAGTTTTGTGGTCATTTTTTTTTTTAAATCCTCATCTGAGGATATTTTTTCCATTGATTTCTACAGAGAGTAGAAGGGAAGAGAGAGAGAGATGAAAGGGAGGGAAGACGGAGAGAGAAACATCAATGTAAGAGAGACACATTGATTGGCTGCCCCCTGCACATGCCCTTACTGGGGCTGGGGTTCCTGCAACTGAGGTATGTACCCTTGACCAGGAATTGAACCTATGACCCTTCTGTCTACGCCAACGCTCTATATATTGAGCAACCGGCCAGAGCTGTGATCATTTCTTATGCAGCAATAGATATCTATGTTCATTTGAAAACATTTCATGTGGCTTTTATTAAATAAGAATAGGTATAAATAAGGACACATATAAATACAGTAAACTATGTAGAAAATGTAAATTACAAATAGGTAAATTGGACCAAACTACTAACATGCTAACACGAAAAGTATAATAATAATCCAGTATAAAATATCTGGAGAATATTAAATCTTGGAAGTTCTCATTCATCTAGATGTATAAACATGTATCTCACTTATGTGAATGGGCACTTCTAAAGAAAAAACTTACTGAGGTATTTTTAATTAATCATTTTGTTTTTCCAACTTGCATTATTAACCTTTTGGAATCATATGTCATAGAAATCATCCAATCAATCACCTTATTTGGTAAAAGTTTTCAAAGTGAGAGCAAGAGAAGGTAACCAAAATGTCCTAAATCACACTGCTGGTCAATATCACAGGGAGACTAGACCTACATTCCCAGATTCTACTTTTTCAGCACTCTTTGTACTGCACAATATTTCTTTAGATATATGTTTTTTAAATTAGTAGTACTACTTTAGTGAAATTATGATTCAAAAAGGATTTATCACAACACTCTTTGGAGATGCTTTCCTAAACACAAGTGCCTAAATAGTGTGTATATAAAGATTCTCCTATTAAGTTTTTAATTATCCAAATAGTTTCTAAAATTTTAATAACTACAAAATAGAAAAAAGCATCATCACTCTTTACTTGATTGCCCTGTTACACCATTATAACTTAATGACACATAAACCAAATATGTTGGTGTTAATACTCAGGATTTAGTTAGGGATCAGTTTTTTATCACATAGTATTTATTTGTTCATAGAAAGCATTTCTCTTGAGATTTCTAGACAGCAGGAACTCTATCAGTTCAATTACTTGCATAATGTATGCAGTGGAGTTATAAAAATGTAATGATATGTTTAATTTAGGAATGGATATCTTAAATTCTATACATTGCCTATTATCCTAACTCAAAATAACACATTTAATGTAAAGATTTGGCAAAAATCTGGTAACTGAAGAAATAAAAGCATCAAAAAATAAAGCCATTATTATCAGGCTAGAACGTGATGTTACATTTCATTTGTATTTTGTATATGTAATTATAATTCAAAAGAATTTATATTATTGACATACGTATCTACTGTCATAGCAACCACAAATTTTAATTAAGACATTCCATTCTCCAAAGGGTATTCAAAGGACTATTTATTGAGCAGAAGTTAATAATCTAATTAAAAATTGATATGCATTAAATTCTGATAATTATTTTCTTGATACCTATATTAAAAAGTTAGTTAAAATTTTAGTTTGTCCCTGGTACATATTTAAATACGGGTAATAAAACATTCTTATTGAATGGAACCTAGAGTAAAAAATTCAGAAAAAAGGCTGAGATTCTTTCCTGAGGTTAAATTGTTTTTCTTTCAAAATAAAAGGGCAAATGCAGAATACTCAAAATTGACTAAATACTGCAAAGCAAAGCCTCAAATTCATTTGACAGCTCTTTCCTAAATTTGCTTTTGGCTCAACTCTGAGACTACTATTCAGACTAAAAAGAAACACGTGCATGCTCTTCTCAACTGTAAGTACTCTGAAAATCTGGGTCTCCTCAAGTGTGGAATTAGGTGACAGCTGGTTCCAATTTTTTAAAAAATCTCAATTCTCTAAATTAATTCTGAGAGCTAGGAATTTACAAAGGTGTATAGGACTACAAATTTTTCTGCTCTAGTTAACTACCTAACCATCCCTCACACTGGTTCCAAAGTAAGAAGGTTTTAACAGTGTGATTTCACAACATCTTATAGAATAGTGGGTCTTAAGATTTTTTGATTTTCCTAAATAGGTGGCATCCTGTTTTGAAATCTGGGTGAGAGAAACAATGTTATCAACTTTTCATTTTGCTATGAAAGAGCTTTTTAGAGAATAAAAGCCAACGTTACAAGTATTTTAAAACTGAAAGAATATCTTGGCAAGAAAAAATAGGATGGGGAAAAAGGTATCTTTCTAAATGAAATAAGTTAATTTTATGAAAAACTCATAT
>NW_006288443.1:476281-479344 GCF_000327345.1 Myotis davidii
TAATATATATTATATATACCAACCCACTCCCCCCCGAATATATATAATAGAATGGCATGGGTCTGTAGACTACAAGGTTATTTAAAATCTTTTGGATTTAAAAAGATGAATTAACCTAAATAATTTTCTATTTTTCCTATTTTTCTACTTATTCCTCAATTCCTGCCCTTTGTATCACTTTGGGAGAGAAGGCATAGAGCCGTTTACACAGTTAGGAATTTCTACCCCTGGCTACTTGATTTATAGTATGGAACTTGCAAGATTAAATTATGTCTTGCACAAAAAGGGTAGCACCAAACTGCCTTACCTGTCTACAGCACCACTTGCAGGGGAGGGGGAGGAGGCAGTTCTTTACGTGGGCAGTGCAATGCTTCCTCCTCTTCTGCAAGCAGTGCTGGAGATGCTGTAGAAGGAAGGGCAGCAATGAGAGGTGTGAAGAAATGGTGGAGGGCATGAGGAATGTTTGTTCAAAGTACTTTTTGCCTTCCTATGCCTAATATGGTGCCCAGGGTATAAATGTCTACATTGATAAAAGGGCACTTAATTACAGTATCCAAACTGAATCCGATCAAAGCCAACTTAAAATGTAAGTCCTTGTGGCTCTATTTTAAGGTCACTAGCGTGCACAATCTAGCAGATAAAAAGTATACCTCAAAAAAGTGTATTTTCAATTTCAGCCTTTATTCTGAATTTCTTGATTGTCTAGGTTCCAATGAAACATGCTTAAGAACATACCTGTAAATAATATTTCAATTCTAAAAAAAGAAATATTACCTTAAAAAGTTAAAATGAAAAGTTAATAGTAAAAGTCTTTACAAACAGACTTTTAGCTACAGTAGTTTTTAATTGGATTACATAGCTTTTAAGATTTTTTAAAATTCTAAGATTACAAGATTTTTAAAAAAATTAACATGCTAAAATTTAAGATAACTACTAAAATTCTTGGAAATGTTATATGAAGAATACTAAAATTTTAAAACAATATGACATATTTATTTAGAATACTTCTTAGAATCTCTTTTGATAACAAATGTTTAGTTATTTTAAAAAAATTATTTAATAATCATTTATGCTCAAGATATTTGTGGTATGTACTTTATCAACAAAATAATTGTATTCATAACAAACTCATCATACAGTTCATTTAACTTGTCTAAGTAAAAATAAGATGTACTATATTTGCACTATATCGTCTTTGGGGCCATGTTTCAATTATTCTTCTAACAGCACAATGGCATACAATTAGTTTGTAATCTTGCCAAGAAATCTTCCACATTTTCTACAAAGAACTCAAAGCTAACTTAGTAGTAATTAAGGAAGTTACTAAGTTTTCAAAACACTCATCTGTCTACAATAACCTATTGAAATATATTTAACACTGAGTTTACCTGATTATATCCTATTAACTGGCACTCCTTTGAAAATTATCAACTACTTTAAAATTTTTCAATAAAACTATGTATCCGATGCACAGTCTTTATAGTAAACTATACTAGTAACATAATTCTTGAATTCACTCCAAAGCTGAATCTCAACAATCTGTATACATAAAACTACCTAATGATAACATGCAGACATGGGCATACTTAAAAATTTGAGAAACTATTGCTAAAAACATTATTTTATTAAATGAACCCAACTACTTGAATGAATAAAAAGCTTCCCAATCTTTTTCAGGCAGTTCACTGTTCAAATATGGTATCAAACTGGTAAACTACTACTAATGTCTTAATGTTTAATATGTCCAATTTGAATATGACAAAAAATATTCAGTATCTACGTCAGAATTATCCAGAATGATGAAGATATTTACATTTTTCAAATAAAAATATATACACCCATAGACACCCATAATCTTCATAAAAGAAAGGAATGTTTAGTATGTGTTAGTGTAACTGCATATATAACTTACAAGTAGAGATATGACCAGATTTTTTCATAGTGGGCTACTATACTGATTTCTAAGACAATCTAGTCAACTTTTATTAGTAAAATATTTTCAAATGAAACCTTATCAATTATCCCAGTTATTATTTTTTATAATATACCCAATATTGTTGTTGTTTATAATTTTGCTCCACTGCTAAATATAACCACGAAGTTCCATGAAATAAAAAAAATGTACCCACCTCACAAAATAATGTAAGCTTGTCATCTGGTAAAAGACCATTAGCTTCATCAAGCAAAAAATCCCTTCGAATGAATTTTTTAAAACCCCAGTCCTTCCCTTGTACAAATCGATATGCTCTTTGGCTTTCTGGTGGGAAACAGAATAGAAGTTTAAATAAAACAAGTATCCAAGAAACATTTTTGTAAATGATAACACAGTTAAGTGAATATGAAAAAATAGTAAGAAGTACAGATATTTGTGCTCATAAATAAAATGTGTCATCAGAGGTATATCAGGTAGAGCCAGATCATTCCCCAGCACTACTCAAATTTTGGCCATCAAATGAGCTCACTTTCAGATTCCTGAATCTCTAGGTAGAAGAAAATGCAGATCAAATCTCTTGGAGAAGAAAGATCTAGGCCCTATAATAATAAAATAAGATCAAAATACACGGGCATGGGCATACTGCTCATCATCTACCATAAGCACCTGATTACAAACACAACTCTCATTTCCTTCTTCTCCCTTTAAAAGCAGATGCTCTAAGTCATCAGGAAATCCTTAAACTTAAGCTTTCCTGGGACATCCATCCCACTGACAAGTTTTACCGAACCAGAAGACACCCATTAACTGGTGAAAAAGCTAAATAATGTCACTTATCATTCCCAGGTCTTTAGACATAATCCCCTAAAAACAATTTTCATAAAAGTCTGAAAGACGGTTTTTAGTATAATTTAATAAATAAATGTCTGAAGTAAACTGTATACTATGAAATAAACAACATCCTCTACAATTAAGTATTCACTGTCTGTTACACAAAAAATTAATTGGAGGTGAAACCAGTAGTAAATCTAATTGCAACACACTATGTTATGGACTGAATGTGTGTATCCCATCAAAATTCTTATGTGGAAACCATACTGTTACAGGATTCCAGGCAGGAATAGGGAAAG
>NW_006288443.1:479493-480495 GCF_000327345.1 Myotis davidii
GTAAAGGGGGGGGGGGGGGGGTGTTGCTGGGAAGGAAGGGAAAGGAAAAAACGGCAGTTTTACTCCCTAGGTGGAGAAGCCAGCAGTCTTAAGGCTTGGCAAGATAAAGTTGCCAGGTGCTACTCATGATTTCTGGGAAGGCCAAAATATAGTAAAAAAAGGGACTTTGAGAATTAACCTGTACCAAAATATTCAGCAAAGGAATTTTGAAACCTATAAACAAAAAGGCATATAAAGCCTCGGACTCCCTCCCAACTCACTCTTCAGAATAGCTGAGAACCCATCTGTGCTTCATAACCAGAGATACAGTTTGCTAGCTTTGCTTCTTTAATAAAGGTGCATGCTTTATAAATGGGCTTTCCACAATATAGTTAAGGTCTCTCGTATAAATTCATTTATATGAGAAGATAAGGATTGAGGTTGGAAACAGCCTTCTCCCACTGACTCAGGGCACTGTCCTGGAACACCTCTCTGGAGTTGGTGAGAGGTGCCTATAATACCTTCCAATGTGATGGTATAAGACAGTGATGGCGAACCTATGACACACGTGTCAGAGGTGACATGCGAACTCATTTTTTTGGTTGATTTTTCTTTGTTAAATGGCATTTAAATATATACAATACATATCAAAAATATAAATCTTTGTTTTACTATGGTTGCAAATATCAAAAAATTTCTGTATGTGGCACGGCACCAGAGTAAGTTAGGGTTTTTCAAAATGCTGACACGCTGAGCTCAAAAGGTTCACCATCACTGGTATAAGAGGTCAGTGATTGGGATTAGATAAGTTCATGAGGATGGAGTCCTCATTAACGGGAATGTTGCTCTTATAAAAGACCTCACTAAGCTCCCTAACCCAGGGTGAGCAAACTTTTTGACTCTAGGGCCACAATGGGTTCTTAAACTGGACCGGAGGGCCGGAACAAAAGCATGGATGGAGTGTTTGTGTGAACTAATATAAATTCAAAGTAAACATCATTACATAAAAGGATACGGTCTTTC
>NW_006288443.1:480640-483658 GCF_000327345.1 Myotis davidii
TAGTTTTATTTCAAACAGGCCGGATCCGGCCCGGGCCGTAGTTTGCCCACGGCTGCGCTAACCACTTCCTCCATGTGAAAACATTAGTTAGTCCACAACCCAAAAAAAGGATCTTCATCAGAATCTGACCATGGTAACATCCTGATTTTGGACTTCCCAGCTTCTAGGGTCAGTGAGAAATAAATTTCTGTTGTTTCTAAGCCATCCAGTCTGTGGTATTTTGTCATGGCAGCCTGGACTAAGACACTCCACTGTCTTAAATGCCAGATAATGTGACACTGTATTACTTTGGCAATAAAAGATAATATTAAATAGTATGCATTTAGAGGAGGTTATTTTGTGATGTTAACTTGATTCTGTGAAAACACTTAAAATTTAATGTAGCAGTTATGATATATTGTCCTACTCTGCACATTATACATCTTCTTTTGAAACTCCAGGTTACATGATTTCAGCAGGTTACATATGGGAACAAGTCTTAATGCTAAGAAAAACTGACTTCCTTTCAGTCAATGTTCTGGTCTATTATTTAAATAAAACTTTAGGGACAAAATAAGACATTAAAAATCTTTCCAATATTCTTCAGATTTTATCTAACAAAAATAGCAAGGGAGAAAAGAAATATTTCCTGAGCACCTATTACATATGCCAGGCATGGGACCAGCAACTGTGTTTTCAAGTGACAAGTGAATGTCATTTTAGCACATGAGAAAATTAAATTTTAGTATTATTTTAAATAATTTTACATGTCTATGAAGTCTAAAACTTACTACAAAAAACTATAGCTCTACACAGGTGTTTAAAATTAATTAATAGTCAAATTAAATGTTTTAGGTTAAGCAGACTTTAGTGGGAAAATATATCCTAAGCTTTGTAGGCAAACATGCAGAAGTCACAGCAAGTAGTTACAGAGTCTTCATTCAGTTTGCAAATCACTTACCCATTGCTTTTGTTTCTTCTCTTTTAGCGTTCAGAAGGGAAAATTTGAATTTTGCTCGAACTTCACTTTTTGGGCAGCTGACTAAAAGCAAATATAAGGACAAGTAGTCTTTACTTTCATCATCTAATCCTTTTGGATTTACCCTCAGGCACCTAAAATAAAACAACAGGCTCACATGGAGGAATATGACACTTGAAACATTCAGAAAAGAGAGGCAATACTGAAATCATTTGTTAATATCCCCTCAATCCCCCCCCTAGTTCTTTACAATTCTCTATACTATTCTTAGAAATCTGAGGTAAAATAGACTATTATCTGTTCAGATACAGTAACAACAAAACAATAAACTAGTCAATGATAACATCGAAACTCTAAGCAAACAAAAATCTTACCATTTCATTTTGTCACTTGGGCTAGATGAGAATGTTGAACTTTTTAACACTTCACCCATTTCTTCTCGACAAAAACTGAAGTTATTAATGGTCCACATGTAGGAAAATTTTACAACTTTAACCTAAGAGATTCAAAAAAACACTTTCATAATGAACTTTATGCTTTTAACCTGTCACATGTTAAACATCCTATGACCCAGTCTTTTAACATTTCTAAGAACTATACCAAAGTACTTCATAATACTCTCAAAATACTGTAAAATTTGTAAGTCAAATAAAGTGAGGCATTTCTATGACATGTACCTGTGTATAACACCAGCTTTCTGCTATAGGAGCAGTAGACATATCTCCAGGGAGAGGTGGGGTGGGTTCCCGAGACATTGCCAATTTACTGCAGTCTTCCAAGATTTATGCACTATCCCATACAGTGGAGTACTTTACTAAAAGGAAAAAAGTTTCATTTACTGATCAAAAAGCTTAACTGACTAAATTCAGGGAAGAAATATTTAAACAATCATAAAACAATTATATGGGAACATGTATTTCATTATTTTTATAATTTCAAGAAATCAGCCTTTGTAATTTAACACTAGAAACATAAACAAACCTAATACTTGTAGATAAGGTATTATTTTATAAAGGTAAACTTACCAAAATACTATGAATCAAAAATTACATAGCTTAATAGTACAATCATAAACACAAAATAATATAGAAACAATATTTGATTCACCTTCCTTCATCTTTTTATTGACTATTTGTAAAAATACAAGGGGTTCTAAAGTCAGAAGAGCTTTGGATATTACAAATATTGGTCACTCATATGGTAGATCCCAAAATTTTGACCAATGAAACACAGATGGGACCTAACTGTAATGCTGTGAAGTTAAGAAATACATAGATTTCCCCAAAAGTCTAATTTTATCTCACAATAAAACTCCATCCCTATCAGTTTGTTCCCTATTAAAGACTATGTGTCATGCTGAAAAACCAAGATGATGGCATAGATAAACACTGGAAATTGCTGCCTCGCATAACCACTTCAAAAATACAATTAAAAGACGGAACAGTCATCATCCAGAACCACAGGAAGGCTGGCTGGGTGGAAATTCTACAACTAGAAGGAAAGAGAAAAGCACACCGAGACTCAGAGAAGGTGCGGAAGTAAAGTGCAGAGGTACAGAGGCACATGTGGAAAAGGGCTGGCAACTGAGGACACGGTTCTTTTTCAATCGAGAGAAAGTCTCAAGCTCCTGACTGCTCTGAACTCCAGTTCCGGGCGAGTCTCTGGGGACCCAGATTCATACAGGGAGAAACTGGACTGTCTGGCATCGGTCGGAACTCAGGGGCGGCTTTCTCTCAGAGGTGCTTGCAGCGATTACCGGGACACTGAGACATGGGACCTCTTAGGGCAGGACTGAGAATCTGCCATAGCTGTTTGGTCTGCCCCGATGATTCCCTGAGACCCCGCCCCACCCAAGCTGCAAGCAGAGGTTTTTGCAAATGAATGCCCTGGCCCTTTGTAATCTGAAATTACCTAACAAACTGCAGCTGGGTCAGAGAGACCCAGAACTTCCAAAAGAAGGCCCAAGGCCCCACAGCAGATTGCACTGCTTCACAGCTAAGCCTCATCTGGGCACCTACAAACCCCCAAAAGAAGAGGAATCTGCAGATCTCTCCATAACT
>NW_006288443.1:484916-485950 GCF_000327345.1 Myotis davidii
GTGGGGGGGGGAGAGGGTAAGAGCAGAGGGTGGGGTGGGAACCAGGTGGAGGGGAGAAACCGGGGGAAAAAAGAGTAACAACTGTAATAATCTGAACAATAAAGATTTAATTTAAAAAATAATAATTAAAAAAAGTTTAAAAATATATATACATAAACTTAGGTATATAATTTATATGTAGAAATAGAATGTCTTATACAGCACATCATTATAAAAAAAAAAACAACCTTATAGTAGTAGTGTCTTGCCTTGGAAACAGAACTAGAAGCAATACTCTAGGTCACTATTTATTCACTGCTGTCCACTCAATGAAACAAGCAACCTGTTCATCATTATTAAAAGGTAATCAGATCATCTGAGTAAGACAAAGCCGCTTGCAAAGAGGAATGGAATCCATACAGGAAATGGCAAGAAGTCTTCTGAAAACATCATCTATTCTCTAAGGACAAAATTGCTACATCAAATGGGATTGTCACTTTATAATACATCTTGTGGCTTCCATGTGGAAGAAATAAAAAGAAAACTTCCACAGTTTCCTGGGGGAATCCAGTGACCTTCGGAAGGAAGACAATGGCATTGGCTTTTCTTCCTATGAACAATCCAAGTACAAGGAATGACTTCTTAGGTGTTAACTTTCTCCTCAGGATCTGATCTGAAAGCAATAAAAGTACTAGGAACCCCTCCCCCCCCAAAAAAAACCCAAACAAAAACAAACTATGTCATATCATAAAATTTCCACCCAGTTAGCTGTTCTCATACTATATCCATTTAGATGCATAATTATTTCCTGATAATCTGGCCACGATATTAACGTCTAGATGATTATGCTTCGTAACTTGGAAAGTCAATGAAAGAGCTGCATATGTAGCTTTGCAGTGGTAAAGGTGGGGGTGTGTGTGACGATTACATTCCAACATAGGAACTCAAATCTGGAGAACCCTCTTTTCATTTAAGAATAATTAATAAGGAAAGAAAACCTCACGAGTCCTACAAAAAGAAACTACTTGGGGGACGGGGGGGGGGGGGGGGGGGGG
>NW_006288443.1:485988-492407 GCF_000327345.1 Myotis davidii
ACCCAATGAAATAACAGCGTAAAATGAGAAAACAAAGATTGAAGAAAGCCATCTGAAATATACATAGAATCATCTGGCTGGCTCAGTTGTTGAGTGTCAACCTATAAACCAGGAGGTCATGGTTCAATTCCCAGTCAGGGTACATGCTTGGGTTGTGGGCTCGATCTCCAGTAGGGTCTCTCATTGTGTTATTTCTTTCTCTCTTTTCCTTCCTCTCTCTGAAATCAATCAATCAATCAATATATTTGTACCATCATATATATATATGTATATGTATATATGTATGTATGTGTGTATACACACACACACACACATATATAACCATAAAGACATATAAAAGGTATGAAAACATTTTAAACTACAAATGAAGAAGGATGTTAAAAATGTGCACTAGAGTTGAAGCTGTGGCCTCGTGTAGCAGATGAACCTTGTTGAACCCTGCCCGATCTCTTGATATTGCTTAAACCTTTGTGCTTGTCCAAGGAGCCTATTACTTTAAAACTAGAGGCCCGCTGCACAAAATTCATACACGGGTGGGGGGGGTCCCTCAGCCTGGCCTACACCCTCTCCAATCCCTGTGGGATCGGGCCTAAACTGACAGTCAGACATTCCTCTCGCAATCCAGGACCAGTGGCTCCTAACCACTCACCTGCCTGCCTGCCTAATGACACCAACTGCCCTCCCCTGCAGGCCTGGTCGCCCCCAGCTGCCCTCCCGTATAGGCCTGGTCACCCCCAACTGCCCTCTCCTGCCAGCCTGATCTCCACCATAACTGCTTTCCCCTGCCGGCCTGATTGCCTCTAACTTCCTTTGCCTTGGCCCCTACCACCGTGGCTTTGTCCAGAAGGTAGTCAGACCTCTGGAAGATGGCCAGTCAACCTGGTCTAATTAGCATATTACCCTTTTATTAGTATAGATAGAAGATAGCTCCCAGTAGTCAAGTATATGCCAGTACTTGTCAATGTCCCAAATGGGAGGATGTAAGCACCTAGGTACAGGATGATTGGCAGCCATGCTCTCAAGAAGCAGCTTTTAAAAGTATGCAAATATGTATACAGTCTGTGGGACCCTGCTACCCACCAGAGACAGGTGATTTGGAGGTGTCCACTGGTGGCAATTGCAAAAATAAGGGCTCTAGATGCATATAAATGCTTTTTTTCTGGAGCAAGGCAGAGGGAGAACACCAAAAGATGTCCAGAGCCTATAATCCTTGAGAACAGCTATTTAGGACACTAGTCTTGTGCCAAGCATAAGGCCTGCCCCTCAGGTCACAGCTCCAAGTCAAGCAAAGAGGTCCTGCCTGGTCAGCAAAGCTGCTGGCTGTCCTATTTCCTTCAGACTCGGTTTTCTACTTTTAGCTGACAAAGCCATAAGTTCCCTAACAGCAGACCCAAATCCAATTCAACTATCTGGCAGCAAAGATACTTGGTTTTCCTGCCTAGCCCCAGGATGGTGAAACTGTGCTGGGGATAAAAATAGGAGTAGAAATATGAGTTGGACAGTTCTCTTAAGCACATTCATTCTATATAACAAAAGGCTAATTTGCAAATTGGCCAAACGACAGGTCACTATGACGTGCACTGACCATCAGGGGGCAAATGCTCAACGCAGGAGCTGCCCCCGGGTGGTCAGTGCACTCCCACAGGGGAAGTGCTGCTCAACCAGAAGCTGGGCTCATGGCTGGCGAGTGCAGCAGTGGTGGCGGGAGCCTCTCCTGCCTCCACTGCAGGCGGGCAGTAAGGAGCAAGGGGTCCCAGACTGTGAGAGGATGCAGGCTGAGCTGAGGAACCCCTTACCCCCCTAGTGCATGAATGTGGTGCACTGGGCCTCTAGTAGCTAATAAATATACTAAAAGAGTAATGATTCTCAGACTTACCAGTGAGAAACATGTGAAAGGGTCTTACGCAATACTTCTGCCAGTGACTCTGCACCATGACCAATTTCAAAACAATAAACCAAGAGAAGTGTTTGCAATGCATATAACACATAAAGAGTTCATCTCCCTAGTATATAAAGAATTCCTAAAAACTATAAAGAAAAAGTAGACTATAAAACACACAGAAAAAGAACCTGACTCATAATTAGACAACTATAAATTAAAACTAAATTAAGACACAATTTTTTAGCCTATCAGACAAGCAACAATCCAAAAGATTGGTGACAGTATAAGCACAGGCACTCTCATACATTTCTAGTGGGAACATAAATTTAAAGTTGTTTTAATAATTTCCCTTTTCACTTTTTATGGTGAAATTTCTGGCAAAATAGGAAGAAATGATAATGTATAGCTAATTTTATATAAAAATGCCGACAGAATATTTGATGTCCATGAAAACCATCCTATCTAATAAAGAGGGAATATGCTAATTGACCCTCACACCATTGCAAAGATGGCGGCACCCACAACCAATAAGGAGGGAATATGCTAATTGACTGCCATGCCCTCGAAGATGGCGGAGCCCACAACCAATAAGGAGGGAATATGCTAATTGATTGCCACACCCTCAAATATGGCGGTGCCCACAGACACAAGATGGTAGCGCCCAGTCTCCCTCCAGACACCCAGGGCCAGCCCGAGGGACGAACAAATGACTGAACAGCAGGCTGTGTGGGGCGACCAGGCTGGCGGGGGGGCCATGAGGGGCGGCCAGGCCGGCTGGGGGGGTGTGGTTGGGGGCAACCAGGACAGCAGGGGGTCAGTGAGGGGTGACTAGGCCGGCAGGGTTAGGGCAATTAGGAGCAACCTGGTCGACAGGGAGGGGGGCGGTGGGGGCAACCTGGCCAGCAGCGGGGGCCAGCTAGGGGTGACCAGGCCGGCACACAGAGGCAGTAAGAGGCGATCAGGCCAGTGGCGGGGGAGGGGGAGTGGCAATGAGGGGCGACCAGGCAGGCAGGCCGGTGAGCGACTAGGAGCCAGTGGTCCAGGATTGTGAGAGGGATGTTCGAATGCTGGTCTAGACCAGTAGTTGGACATCCCCTGAGAGGTCCTGGATTGGAGAGGGTGCAGGCTGGGCTGAGGGGCCCCCCCCCCCCCGCATGAATTTAGTGCACCGGGCCTCTAGTTTATATATAGTTCCTGACAACTAAGAATGATTTCAGAAACATTCATAAAAAGGTATTGAGATGAACAAGCAATTTATAAGAAAATAACTACAAAGGGAAGAAAAATCTTAACCTCATTTGTAATCATTGAAATACAAAAAGAACCCATACCATTTTTCACCAACCGTATCATCAAAGATTCTTTTAAATTGTCAATCCCTACAGTCAACAAAATTGCAGACATTACTGGTAAGACTTTTCTGCAGGACAATTTTACAATTCGTATCAACAAAAATTCTTTCTCAGAGTCATCCTAGAAATTTATCTTGGGAAAAATGTTACAACTGTGGGGAAAACATTGTTAGCTATAAACATAGTATATGTTGGGATATATTTATACACGAAGAACTATGAAACCACTAAGAGTGTATTGGCAGGGTAAATATGTAAGATATGCTATATATTTAAAAAATCAAAGGGTATGTATGCCTGAAAGGACCTCACTTTTAAGTAGAGATTGAGAGATGTTAGGTCAAAGAGGATGGTAAGTCAAAGAAAACTTTTATAAGACTCTAGTTAATTTAATACTAATAAAATACTTAAGTAATTTTAAAAACCTGAATAAAGAAGAAAAAGTTCTTTAATACCTGTGTAGGAGTTATTACCTTCCTAAGTGTAACTCACAAAATAATCTTATATAAGAAAAGGCTAATATGCAAATAGACCGAATGGCAGAATGACCAGTCGCTATGATGCACACTAACCACTGGGAGCATACACTCAATGCAGGAGCTGTCCGGGGCACGTGGAACATGGTGGGTGTCAGCAGCAGGTGGCAGAGTGTAGAAAATGGCAGGCGTTGGCTGCGGTGGGATGGTAGAGCAGGTGAGCGAGGGCAGCAGACCAAGGCGGGGAGCCGGTTGCTGTCATTGGGGAGGTTACTGAATTCTTTGTTCCTGCATGCCAAGGTCCCACCCAGCACTCACACCCACTGCTGGCAGTGGCCCCAATCCCTCCGCGCCATCAGCAGATGTGAGTGGGGCTAGTGCCATCAGTGCATGGGACCAGTGGCGGCAGGAGTGGGGCTGCAGGCAGACAGGGGACTAGGGGCTGCGAAAGGGGCAACGAGGATAGGCCGAGACCCGCCCCTGTGCTCACCACAGCCTTGCAGCCGACAGTTCCTTTCAAGGTGCATGAATTTGTGCACTGGGCCCCCAGTTCATATATAAAAGCAAACTAAATAAAAGGTAAAAAAATTTGTTTTCATTCCAGTTACTCCTTCAAATGATATAGTTGTGGGATGGAGATATGGAGAATGCTGGTGAGCAGACTGCATTGGTTAGCACTTACAAGACATTTTGTACCAACACTGTTTATTCTTCAGCAACTCTATGAGATGGGGTAGTAATAATCTCATCTTAACCATGAGAAAATTATTAGATTGGCTAGATAGCTTACTTTACACTTTAAGTAACCAGAAAGTAACTGAACACAAATTTATCTGGCTCCAAACTCTATACTCTTTCCACAGAATCATGCTAAACCTCCTGATATTATAGAGCCATTTTAAGCCCTTAAATATCTGGTGCTACTCTTAATTAACAGATGAGGATCAAGAAGAAAAATAGTTTAGACTAGAAAAATGAACTGTCCATGCTTACACTTAGATAATTAGAAGAAAAAGATGTCCCAATATTCATTTCAGTGCTATTTCCAGTATTCTAGTTTTTCCTTCTCTTCAAAAAGGAAAAAAAATAAGATAGTTGAATATCCACTACATTACAGATGCTCAAGACTTCCTATTTTTATTACTGTAGAAAAGCTTGCAGAAAGAGAGAGAACAACCAAAATAAGATCTAGAGCAGGGGTAGGAAAACTTTTTGACTCGAGGGCCAGAATGGGTTCTTAAACTGGATCGGAGGGCCAGAACAAAAGCATGGGCGGAGCGTTTGTGTGAACTAATATAAATTCAAAGTAAACATCATTACATAAAAGGGTATGGTCTCTTTTTTTTTTTAGTTTTACTCATTTCAAACGGGCTGGATCCGGCCTGTGGGCCGTAGTTTGCCCACAGCTGATCTAGAGAATATAAAACAAGCGATTTACACCAATGACCAATTAAATAAAGGATTCTTCCATGTAATTTTTTATTTTAACAAAATATTTGCATGTCAGAATTAATGTTCTATATGCACATCATAGACACATCCACAGCTACAGAAATTATAAAGTATTCAAATATTTAGAAAACATAATCATGTCAAACAACCATCTTTTCACCATCCTTGTGTATCCATCCCCGCCACTATCATCAAATCTTTTCCCCTACCAGAAGTTATCTGTATCCTAAATTTGTTACACCAATGAATTTCTTTACATGCTTATTTTTCTGTGAATCCTACACTGTAGAGAAGGAAGTTCACAGATATGTTATAAAGTATATGCACATGCACGTCACTAAAAATGGCAAAGTGGGGAATTCTAAAATTCCATCCTTCCACAAAAGCAATGAATAAGCTGACAGTAACTATCAGAATCATTTTTTTGGAACTCTGGAATTAAGTCAACAGTTACAATCTGGGTATTGCTTAATGAAGAATGCAGCTTCAGAATTTTAGGGGAAAACTGACATTTTAACATACTCACTTACCATGCCGCGCTCCCGAATTCGGCAGCAGTCATGAAGACATCAGCCTGGTGCAGGCTGCGGGTACCAGAGTGAACTACATATTAGACCTATTCGTAAAGAACTGTGTGGTTGTGTGCTTTGTCCAGTTTGGTAAGTCCCTAAAGATTCAGTTCAAGGTCTTAGCTTTGTTTCACCTTCCCTGGAGCTTCCCCAGGGGAGAATCATTTCTGGACAGCAGTATTTGTCAAAAGTATTTAAAGGTAAACGTATTAGCACAAACAGTAAGAGTTGGAACTAGCAATAGCCAAACAGGAAAGCCTGGAAAGAAAGAAGCTGAGAATATATTTGGGGAAAAGGGGATTTGAAAAGTTCCCATACTAGAAAAACTAGAAGGCTATGTGTATACCTGGGACCTAATACATGCTTGAAAAATATGTGAGAAGACCCTAAACCATCAACTTGGCTGACTATTAAAATGCCAAGCTAGCAGAAAATGAAGCCTAAGCTGTCAGTCAGACATCCTTAGCGCTGCTGCGGAGGTGGGAGAGGCTCCTGCCACTGCTGCTGTGCTCGCCATCATGAGCCCGGCTTCTGGCTAAGCAGTGCTCCCCCTGTGGGAGTGCACTGACCACCAGGGGGAAGCTCCTGCATTGAGCATCTGCCCCCTGGTGGTCAAGGCACATCATAGCGACCAGTTGTCTTTCAGTTTGGTCGATTTGCATATTAGGCTTTAATTATATAGCACTAG
>NW_006288443.1:493556-504596 GCF_000327345.1 Myotis davidii
AGCTTCTATATTTGTAACAATGTTTCAAACTGCAAGGTCAGAGGCCGGCAGCGGCAGGCAGGGAACACTGGAGTCCTCCGTCACTGAAGCAAGCAAGCCTCATGTTAACTTCAAGCTGCCTGGCTGCTGGCCGCCATCTTGGCTGGCAGTTAATTTGCATATCGCCCTGATTAGCCAATGGGAAGGATAGCTGAGGTACGGCTAATTACCATGTTTCTCTTTTATTAAATAGGATAAGCTACTACATAGACAATATTACAGAAACTTATCTGTTCTGTAAGAAAAGAGCTATCTAAAATGTATAACTAACATTTTTCTGAATAGAATCAATTTAATAAGACCAAGAGTAAATACGTTTTAAAGACTTTCTATATGCCAGGCTTAAGTATAATTTGATTCCCAAAATAACTCTATGAAGAAGGTTTTAAGTGCTTCTTCCAATACTATAGATGTGTAAATTACCGTACAAAAGGCTATGTAACCTGCCCAAGATTATAACGTTAAAATATGGCAACGCCTGCCTGGATTTCAGCCTAAGCTTACACTAAAGACATGTATGTTATTAAAGACACCCTTTCCAGCACGTTAGTAACCTCCACTGGCCAAAATCACTCACAAAACACCTCATTTTAAAAAAAACCATAACAAGGGGGATTATTCACTCTTCCAAACTCATATGAGACACACACACACACACACACACACACACACACACATATATCTGGATCAGATATTGTACTGAAGATGGAACTTTGAAAACAGTCCACTGCTCAAGGCACAGAAGT
Source organism: Myotis davidii (assembly GCF_000327345.1). Lineage (NCBI taxonomy): Eukaryota > Metazoa > Chordata > Mammalia > Chiroptera > Vespertilionidae > Myotis > Myotis davidii. The sequence goes on from NW_006288443.1 coordinate 494,342, forward strand.
GAGAACACTTATGTTTCTTTTATTTCCCCAACATAACAATGAGATGACAATGAACATTTACAAAAGAATGAAGGTGCCCAGCCAGCATGGCTTAGTGGTTGAGCATCAATCTATGAACCAGGTCACAGTTCAATTCTTGGTCAGGGCACATGCCAGGGTTGTGGGCTCGATCCTAAGTGTGGGAAGTGCAGGAGGCAGCCGATCAATGATTCTCTCTCATCATTGTTGTTTCTCTCTCATCTTTCTCCTTTCCTCTCTGAAATCAATATATTTTTAAAAAAGAATGAAGGCATAAAAAGGTTGGAATATAAGAAAGGGTCATATTGGTGATCAGAAATTGAGAAATTCAAGGCAGATATATGGAAACAAATTAGCAGAGAAATCAATCAGATGGGAGTAAATTAGCAAAGAAATTAAGAGAGAAAATCAAAAACTAAGATAAGATAGGCATCTCTCCACAGTTTTTTCATGGAGGCCGAAAGAAGAACCACCCCTTCATCAAATATAAACAGCAGAAAAAGGGCAAGTGGCGATCATCAGGTTAATAATTTTAGAAACAGCATGTCAGCTATCTGAAAAGTAGGGGCCTTTCCCTTTCCCCAGGCTGGCAGTTGTGGTTTTTACCATCATACCAAAGACAAGAATTGTCCTCTAAGGAACTGGGCCGTCTGTCTGGGTACATTCCTTATGAAAGTGTCAGTGCCTGAGAGACAAACAGGATTGTGAAAGTGTCAGTGCCCGAGAGACAAACAGGATTTAGACTGGACTATCTCTGAATATCATAACAGACATATAGGGATAAGATGGTGAGAAGAGATAATTCCTAATAGAATTCCTATATTAAAGCACTCTACACAAAATAAAGCCCTCCTTACTTTGACATGTGTGGAGGTTCCCAACCTACCCACAACCTACATTGAGTGATCACTACATTGAAACACTTTGCCTACTTACACTGAATGCATCCATAGCTCCTTCCCTTTTAAGGGAGAGGCCTGCCCCAGGTCTACTTAACTTTAGAGAAAACCAAGCCAGATACCATTACTTATTAACTTAATTCTTCATCTCAAAATATTAATGGAAAACCAAAGGCAACAGATATTTGGGAAAAGATCCAAAGAAAATAAAATAAACCAATTCAAGTAACCCTGGGAGAAATGGAGACAATTAAGGGTCAAAATGGTATACTTAAAGTATACTTGAATAAAACAAGAACAAGATGCTTTAAAAAAAAGGTCAGAAAACAAGAAAGAATTATTGTTCTCATTACTTACATTAATAACTTATATACAAGGTCCAATAAAATATAAACCTATCTAAATCTATATTAATAGCCATACCTACTTAAAATATATAAAGCAAATATTTCTCATTTTTAAAGGAGGCTGTTTATAGAAATCTTATAAAGACAGTACAGGGATTTTTGAAAATCAACTTTATTTAGTTGGTATGACAGTTTATAACTATAGTTAATAAATCTCATGAGGTAAGATTTCAAATTATAGTAATGTATAAACTGTGGTGAATTAAAAAGGGGAGAGACTATAGCAGTCAGGAGACTACTCAATAAGGACAAGTTTCAAGACCTCTCTGATTCTTTCTTTCTTTTCAACCATTCATTCATTCATTCATTCATTCATTTATTCTCTTTCTTTTTCTCTTATTCACTGACCCATCTGAATATTTTGGGGGAACCCACACTGATGCAGGCCCTGAGAAAACAAAGGACAAGAGAAAGGCAACACCTGATCTCGTAATTTGAACTAGATCTCAGAAGTCCTGTGGATAAAATCCTATGTAATAAAAGGCTAATGTGCAAATAGACTGAACGGCGGACCAAACAACCAGTCTCTATGACGTGCACTGACCACCAGGGGGCGAGTGTGGAAAAAGGCAGGTGTTGACTGTGGTGGGATGGTTGAGCAGGTGAGCAAGGGCACCAGACCAAGGAGTGGTGCCAGTCGCTGTCATCGGGGCAAATCTCTGGTGGTTACTGAAAATTCTTTGCTTCTGCACGCTCCCACCTGCTGCTGACACTGGAGCCGCCACTCACACCTGCTGCTGGCGCTGGCCCTAATTGCTTGGTGCCGTCAGCGGGTGTGAGTGGGGCTGGTGCGTCAGCACATGGGAGTGGCAGCAGTGGGAGCAGGGCTGCCAGCACACAGGGGCCTGGGGTCCGCAGTAGGAGGGGTCAAGCAGAGGGGCGGAGAATGGGCCAAGACCCGCCCCTATGCCCACCGCAGCCTTGTGGCACACAGTTCCTTTCAAGGTGCACTATAGGCCCCTAGTCTTCTATAACTTCAAATGTGCTTAAGAGAATAAACAACACCAAAAGCCTGGTACCTTTTCTGATAAAAATTTCAAATAGCTGAAACCAGCCCCTCCTCTCCCATTTAAGCTCTAATCTACACTAATAAAAGAGAAACATGCAAATTGGTATCACTCTGCTATGCCCACCAGCCAATCAGGATGAGTACGCAAATTAACCAAACAAAGATGGTGGTTAATTTGCATACACAGACCCGAAGCGAAGACTGAAGACTGAAGACGACTGAAGACTGAAGAGGCTTAGCTTCTCCGCTGCAGCCGGAGCGAAGGCCTGGGTCCTGGGTGCCGGAGGAAAACCAGTGCTGGTGGCCAGGGGAAGGAAGGCCTATTGCACGAATCTCTTTGTGCAATGGGCCTCTAGTTTATAAATAAGGTAACGCCCTTATCCAAAGCAAAGCAGTAAGTTATTTCAATTAACAAATCACAATTTAATCTTATCCATTCTTCAAACACCAACACTGTATTGGAATCTGCCCACCTTTTTTTTTAAAAAAAATATTCAACTATAGTTAATATTAAATATTATATTGATTTCAGATGAACACATAGTGGTTAGACCAGCCGTGGGCAAACTACAGCCAGCGGGCCAGGTCCGGCCCGTTTGGAATGAATAAAACTACTGAAAAAAAAAGACCGTACCCTTTTATGTAATGATGTTTACTTTGAATTTATATTAGTTCACACAAACACTCCATCCATGCTTTTGTTCCGGCCCTCTGATCCAGTTTAAGAACCCATTGTGGCCCTCAAGTCAAAAAGTTTGCCCACCCCCGGGTTAGACAAAGTCATGTACCCACCTGACACCACATACCATTATTACAATATTGTTGACTATATTCCCTACGCTATACTGTAAATCTCAGTGATGATTTTGTAACTGCCAATTTGTACTTAGTATAATCCCTTCACCTTTTTCATCCAGTCCCCTAACCTCTCCTCCCATCTGGCAACCATAAGTTTGTTCTCTGTATCTGAGTTTGTTTCTGTTTTATTTGTTCATTTATTTTGTTTTTTAGGTTCCACATAAAAGTGAAATCATATGGCATTTTTCTTTCTCTGACTTATTTCACCAGCATAATACCCTCCAGGTCCATCCATTTTGTTACAAATAGTTAAGGTTTCATTCATTTTTATGGCCCAGTAATATTCCATTGTAAATATGTACCAGTTCTTTTTATCAATTAATCTTTTAACTAAGACATTTAATCCATTTACATTTAAGTGATTATTGCCCTAGACCAGCAGTTCTCAACCTGTGGGTCGCAACCCCTTTGGGGGTCGAACGACCCTTTCACAGGGGTCGCCAAAGACCATCGGAAAACACATATATAATTACATATTGTTTTTGTGATTAATCACTATGCTTTAATTATGTTCAATTTGTAACAATGAAAATACATCCTGCATATCAGATATTTACATTACGATTCATAACAGTAGCAAAATTACAGTTATGAAGTAGCAAAGAAAATAATTTTATGGTTGGGGGTCACCAAAACATGGTGAACTATATTAAAGGGTCGCGGCATTAGGAAGGTTGAGAACCACTGCCCTAGATGTTTTGTTTCAGTGGATAGACCATTGGCCCCCAGAGGGTTCCCAGGTTTGATTCTGGTCAAGGGCACATTCCTCGGTTATAGTCTCTGGGGCACATGCAGGAGACAACCAATAGATCTCTCTCACATCGATGTTTCTCTCTCTCCCTCTCCCCTTCCAGTCTCTCTAAAAATCAATGGAAAAATATCCTTGGTGAGGATTAATAACAAAGAAGTTAATATTGATAAATTGAAGTTATTATTGAAGGTATGTAACTATTGCCATTTTATCGTTTTCTAATTATTTTTGTAATTCTCTGTTCCTTTCCTTATCTCTTCCTCTCTTCTCTTGTATGGTGATAATATTCTGTAGCGTTGTTTGGATTCTTCTCTTGCTTTCTTGTATAGCTCTTGTAGACTTTTGGTTTGTGGTTACCAGACACTTCATATATAAGCTATGTTTATAGCAGTCTATATGAAGTTGACAATCGCTTAAATTCCAACACATTCTAAAATCACTACCATTTTTATTCACCCCTTCCATATTTATGTTTTTGTCATAACTATGTATTTCTTCTGTGTGTTTGTGTATAACCCTTATTTATTGTAATTACAAATGATCTTAATTTTGCCGTTTGACCTTTGTGTGTTAGTTGACTGCCTTTGTCGGTAAATTTTTTCTTCTCTTCTCTTAAATAAGTCTCTTTAACATTTCTAGTAAAACTGGGTTTTTCTTGTTTTGTCTTTTTTTAAAAATATATTTATTTATTTCAGAGAGGGAGGGAGAGGGAGAAAGAGAGAGAATCGTTGATCTACTGCCTCCTGCATGCCCCCCACTGGAGAGTGAGCCCGCAACCTGGGCATATGCCCTTGAATGGAATCAAACTCAGGACCCTTCAGTCTGCAGGCTGACACCCTATCTACTGAGCCAAACCAGCTAGGGCTAGTAATACTGTTTTGATGGTGATGAACTCCTTCAGCTTTTACCTGCCTGGGAAGCTCTTTATCTCTCCTGCTATACTAAATGATAGCTTTGCTGGGTAATCTTGGTTGTAGTCCTTGCTTTTCATCAATTTGAATATTTTGTACCAATTCCTTTGGCCTGCAAAGTTTTTGGAGAGAAATCAGTTAACAGTCTTATGAGAGCACCTATAAGTTATTAGATAACTACTTTTCTCTTGTTGCTTTTAGGATTCTTTGTCTTTAACCTTTGGCATTTTAATTATAATGTCTGGGCTTCTTTAGGTTCATGTTGTTTGGGACTCTGCACTTTCAGTTCCTCCCTTTATGTCAGGGCACTTTTCCAGCTGCTGTCTCTTCACTGTAGCTTAGGGTGAGTGTTTCTGAGCAGTGAGTCTATGCACTATGCACAGAGGGCTGTCCTTTAAGAGGATGCCTGGGTCTGCAGCCCTCTGTCTCACCCAGACTGAGTTCCTGCGGATTTTCAGAGGCAATTATTATGAGGGCTCCTCTTTCTAGCAATGCTGCTCCAGACTAGGGAGCCTGGTGTGGGACTGAAACCCTTTGTTCCTTAGAGAGGATCTCCATAGCCTCCTGATTCTTTTTTAAAAAAATATATTTTCATTGATTTCAGAGAAGAGATAAAAACATCAATGATGAGAATCATTGACCTGCTGCCTCCTGCACACCTCCCACTGGGGATCAATCCCATAACCCAGGCATGTGCCCTGACCGGAAATCAAACCCTGATGTCCTGGTTCATAGATCGATGCTCAACCACTGAACCATGCTGGCTGGGCCTCCCAATTCTTAACCACCACAGGTGAGTGTGGGTTAAGCCGTCCATCTGTGTCTCTAGTCCTTTTACCCATCTCAACATAGCTTCTTCTCTATATACTTAGTATAAGACTTTTCTATTCAGCTAGTCTTCAGTTAGTTTTCAAGGGTGATTGTTGTGTAATTCAGTTGTAATTTTAATGTAATCATGGGAGGAGCCAATTCAGCAATGACCTGTTCTGCCATCTTGAGAACTTGAATCTGTTCATCTTAAATGTCACCCTTTCCATAAACCTTTTAGTAACCAACCGCTGTACCTCCATACCATTTTGTATAGTAAAATCACTGAATTATTCCCTAGCTACCTAAACACTTTTATCATAAATGCCTCTCACATAGAATTAATCAAATTCACTGTAGTTGTTAGTATAATAATCTGTAAATCTTACTTCATACTTTAGAACTTTACTCTCATACATATTATCTCACTTAATCCTTTAAACTACCATGTGAAGTAAGTTGTTACTTCTATTTTACAGATAGAGAAACTGAAACACTGAAGCAATGTGCTCTATGGTCACAAAAGTTAAAAAACAAGCAAACAGACAAAAAGACAAACAAACAAACAAAAAACCAGCAAGGAGTCATAAATTGAACCCAGGATTTAAATGAAAATTCTATTATTTTTCTGGAGAAAAAGGAGGCCTTGTGCATTGTTGGTAGACTACAAACTGGTGTAGTCACTATAAAAAACATTAAGAATGTTCCTCAAAAAATTAAAAATGAAACTGCCTTATGACCCAGCACTCCACTTCTGGGTATATATTCAAAGAAACTGAAAACACTAATTCCAAAAGATATATGCACCCCTATGTTCAATGCAGCATTATTTACAAATAGAGGCCCAGTGAACAAATTAGTGCACCAGTGGGGTCCCTTGGCCTGGCGTGTGCCCTCTCACAATCCGGGACCCCGCAGGGGATGTCAGACTGCCAGTTTCAGCCCAATCCCCACAGGCCAGGCTGAGGGACCCCACCAGTGCACGAATCTGTGCACCGGACAGATTTCGGCCTGATCCCTGCAGGCCAGGCCGAAAGTGGCTCTCTGACATCCCCAGAGGGGTCCCGGATTGCAAGAGGGACCCCACCGGTGCATGAATTTGTGCACCTGGCCTCTTAAATACTTGAATCTGTCCATCTTAAATATCACCCTTTCCATAAACCTTTTAGTAACCAACCGATGTACCCCCATACCATTTTGTATAGTAAAATCACTGAATTATTCCCTAGCTACCTAAACACTTTTATCATAAATGCCTCTCACATAGAATTAATCAAATTCATTGTAGTTGTTAGTATAATAATCTGTAAATTTTATTTCATACTTTAGAACTTTACTCTTATACATATTATCTCACTTGATCCTTTAACCCTTTGTGGTCGTTTGTCTACTCTCAGCCACCAAGCTCTTTTGCCATTCAGGTCGAATATCTGCTCTCAACCACCACAGCAAGGAACCGTATGAATCTTAACTCTATTCATTCATGTATCAGTTCATAATTTCTCTGAAAGCTCTTAAGTGTCTAAGCGACCTCGTCACGAACCAAAACATTGCCCCGACAAATTGGAGATATCGAAACTCAATATAAACAAACGCGGTCGTTCCACACTCGCCATGCAAAACACCGTGGTGAGTCAGTCACCTTTTGAGAGTGAAGAAATCGACAAGCTTTGGAGATACTTCGCAGAATTTCAAATAAAGCTTTACAAATTACGTTTAACTGTAATTAGGCATTCTTGCTTGTTAAGATATTTCAAAATAATACTCCAAAATGGCAAAAAGAAAGTTACCAAAAAGAAGTGTACTAAGAATCTGAAAGTAACGATAAAGAGTTTTATTTTGGCACCTTGAATACTGACTCTGACGTAGAAAGTGATAACGTTTATAGTGATTCTACTAGTAGGACGTAGTTCCAAAAAAAGAATTAATAAATCTTGTTTATCCTTCATAATCTTGCATGTTATGTATCACTGCTCTTTCAATGGAAATTAATTCCGACCAGTACGACACCCATGTCCAAATTTAATACAACCGCAAAGGGTTAAACTACCCTGTGAAGTAAGTTGTTACTTCAGATTCAAGTATGCATATAAGATCTTCAGTTAATCTCTTCCCGCCCTCCCCACTTCCCTCTGAGATTCATCAGTCTGTTCCATGTTTCCATGCCTGTGCATTGAGCATCTGCCCCCGTGGTGGTCAGTGCGCATCATAGCTACCAATCGAATAGTCGAACGGTTGTCTTTTAAATATATACTAGAGGCCTGGTGCACAAAAATTTGTGCACTCAGGGGGGTCCCTCAGCCTGGCCTATGCCCTCCTGGATGAGGGGATGATGTCTTTTTGCAGCTGGTCACACCCCCTTCAGGGTGGGGGTCTCCGCTGGGGTGACTGGCCATTCTGGGTGAGGGGCTGAGGGCCATTTTCAGGCTGACTGGTGACTGAAGCTCCCAGATTCTTTTTTTCTTTTATTCTGGGATTTATTTACCTTCTCTAATTGAAACTTTGTAGCCTTGAGAGGAGCTCAGGGCTGGCCAGGGCAGGTGGGAGGGAAACCTCCTGCTCGCTCCAGCTCCATGGCCACGGCCAGCTGAACGCAGGTATCTGGAATTTATTTACCTTCTATAATTGAAATTTTTGAGCTTTGCTTTGAGTGGAGCTCAGAGCCCGCCTTGGCAAGCGGGAAGTTTGGCTTCCTCCATCATTGGGGCAACCAAGACTCCTGCTTGCTCTAGCTCCATGGCTGCCGGCCACCATCTTGGTTGGGTTAATTTGCATATAGTTGCTCTGATTGGCTGGTGGGCATGGCTTAAGGCATAGCAAAGATATGGTTAATTTGCATGTTTGTCTTTTATTAGTGTAGACAGCCAAGATATGAAAGTGACACCAGTGCCCATCAATAGACGAGTGGATAAAAAGTTGTGGCACATATATACAATAGAACAGTATTCAGCCATAAAGAAGGGGGAGGGGGAAGGGAGAAAGAAAATTAAAAAAAAGAATAAAGAAATCTTGCCTTGCCCAGGTGGCTCAGTTGGTTGGAGCAAAATCCTGTACACTAAAAGGTTGTGGGTTTGATTCCCTATTAGGACACATACCTACGTTTTGGGTTCAGTCCTGGTCAGGGAGTGTACAGGAGGTAACAAATCTGTATTTTTCTCTCTCTCTCTAATCAATAAACATATCCTTGGATGATTAAGAAAAAAGAATGAAATCTTAACATCTGTGACAACATGAATGGACTTAGAAGGAATTGTGCTAAGGTGAAATAAGTCAGACAGAGAAAGATAAATGCCATATGTTTTCCAATTCATCCAATCTCCTTGAGATTACTATATTTTCATGTTGTTGTTGTTTTTTTAAAAAAAGTATATTGATTTCAGAGAGGAAGGGAGAGAAACACCAATGATGAGAAACAATCATTGGCTAACTCCTGTATACCACATACTGGGGATTGAGCCTACAACCCGGGCATGTGCCCTGACTGGCAATCAAACCCTGACCTACTGGTTCAGAGGTAGAAGCTCAACCACTGAGCATACCAGCTGGGCTATTTTCATCTTTATGTAATCACTGCCTAGTACAGAACTTGGCAGATAGTAAGCAAAGACATACTGGGTTTGAAGTCAACAGTTGAAAAAGTATTACATATTTACTAGATAGTAAGTGTATTGCCTTCTAAAAATCAAAGTACCAACTATAATTTAGTATTACAAAATAATCCAGAGAAAATCATCAGATTAAGAGTTTGGTTTCTAATATTAGACGTAGGTTCAAATCCTGAAGCTGTGTGAGCTCTCTGGGATTTAGTTTTCTTATTTGTAAAATGAGAATAATAAAGGGAATTATCTCAAATAACTGATATAGCAAATAGGAATGTTTGGAAGACACCTATCATAGTGTCTGGTACATAGAAAGCATTCAATAAACTGTTTTAATATGTAAGAGTATTAAAATAAAATTCAAAGATAAAACTAGTTTACAAAGCAGTAATAATCTCAATGAACTATGAAGAGGAACAAAGTTAAATCTGCCTAAATATGTCTTTTGAAGTTTTACTTTTGCTTTTTCAACCCTGAAAACTTGGCCTTGCATCAGTTATTACACATCAGCTATTAGCTCTGTTACACACAGACTTCTTATCTATAACAGATTCCATCTCCTTTTTCATGCAAATAATGTAGAGGTGTAGTTGGAAAAAGACAAACTGATGTCCAAAATGTCTCTTAGGACTTGTATAACCTTCAAGGGAACTTTTTGGAATAATGGAAGTGACCTAAATCTTGATTGAGCTGTTGTTACACAGGTGAATACATCTGTTAAAATTATTGAAATGTAAGGTTTGTGTACAAAACAATGCAAATTTATTTTATTTTTTTTTAGGTTTTATAACTCTTGAACAAGTTACTTTCTTTTCCTGGCCCTTAGCTTTCTCATCCTTAAAAAGGGAATAATTCCTTACTCAAAAAGATTATAGTGAGGCATTTGTTCTCTCCCTCTCTCTCCCCCTTTCTCTGGAGCAGGCCCATGCCTTTCCCCACTTCCTTCTCTCAGCATTTTCTCTCTCTTTGAAGCACACTCCAGCCTTTCCCCATCTT